>NW_005842365.1:752138-758770 GCF_000455745.1 Alligator sinensis
TGAATCCCATCCTATTCTTGTCTGCCCACTTTTGTAGTCTGTCTAAATCTAGTTGCAGCCTCTCTCTCCCTTCAAGTGTGTCCACCTCGCCCCCCATCTTAGTGTCATCAGCAAACTTGGACAGCATGCTTTCCACCCCCTTGTCCAAGTCACTGATGAAGATGTTAAACAGTGCAGGCCCAAGGACCGAGCCCTGGGTTACCCCACTGCTCACATCTCACCAGGTTGAGTACAACCCATCCACCACTACTCTCTGGGTGAGCCCCATCAGCCAAATTTTTACCCATCCAACTGTGTAGGCATCAGTGCAACAGTCACTTAATTTATTGATATGGATGGGGTGAGAGACAGTGTCAAAGGCCTTCTTAAAGTCTAGAAAGACTACATCCATGGTGACACCATCATCCAAGGATTTAGTTACTTGGTCATAAAGGCAACCAGGTTGGTCAGGCAGGACCCGCCTTTGATGAACCAATGCTGATTGCCCCTGAGCATGATCTCCCCTGCAGGCCCCCCACAGATGTGCTTCTTGATGATTCGTGGACCACCATGAATGCTCCAGATTGTCATGGACCACCATGGGGCCTTCATGCACATGAGTGCTGGCTGGCTGGGCAGCGTCCATGATGACTGTGTCTTCAGGAACTCTGCTCTACCAGCTTTGATACAGAGCATCCACTTTACACCAGAGGTGCCTGTCCTGTAGCTGGGCTCCATGGTGGTCCTGCCCCTCCTTATTGGGGACCCACCTACCCACTCCTGTGCTGGGTCATACGGTCTTACATTGGCCAGCTGGACCTCTGCCAGGATCATTTTAACTGGTGTCTGGGCCAGATGTGCACCCTAGTGGAGTGCACTTTTGGCCACCTGAAGGGACAATGGCGCACCCTCACCTTGAGTTCACAAAGAATAACCTCCCGCATGTCATCATCACAGCCTGCATCTGTGAAGCCCACAGAGAAGTCTTCCACAAGGTCTGGGTGGAGGAGATGTGGCAGGCAGAGGGCAGTGTCCAGTACCCAGTGGTCATTGTCTGTGGCTTGCACTACCCTGAACAGGGCCATGAGCTGCTCCTACAGAGCTTCCACCTGCTTGTGCTCCAGGATCAGGAGTTGTGCCTAGAACTCCAGATCTGCCCAGCCATGCACATCCTCCTGGGCCACACCCTCTGACCACCAAGCCTGTGTGTCCACCAGCTGGACCTCTGACACCATGACCAGATAGTTCAGGATGGGGGTCCTGTCCAGGGCCCTCCTCTGGCAGAGCTGATGCATCTGTAGGGCTCTGGCTGTGGGCAGTGGTGACCCTGAGACACAATCCTGGTTGCCAAGTGAAGCCTCTCCCCCATGGGCAGCTTCAGGCCCTGTAGAACCATGAGAAAGAACTTGTTTGTGTGAGTTAGCAACATTTCTGAGATAAGATGTTCTGTACAAGGGCCCATGTAGTATCCAACTGCAGATCAGGGGTTGATCATGCACAGTTGCCCAGGGACCATGATAAGCCAGGATGGCAGGAATGGGGCCAGGTTACCACTGGCCAAACCCCCAAACCCACTTGCTCCCCTGAGGCAGGTAGGCCACTGGGTGCTGGCTGCAGACCCTGCTACCCATGTCCTCCTCCTTCAGGCCAAGCTCTCTGCTTGGCTGCTGCCCAACCCATGGCACCCAGGCTCAGGGGGCACAGGGCTCCTGGACAAATGAGGCAAGGTGCTGCCTATTCCCCTGCACTTCCCACATCGGTCTTTCTTGTGGAGGTTCTCAGGGACCATCCCTTCCCAACAGCAGTGCTGCACCTTGAGTGTGCCCCTACTGCACATGTCCTGGGTGCTGCACAAGGAACTTTTTGCATGGATCATTGGGTGCCCAACCCACTACACCCTGTCACAGGACCCTGAGCTTTAATGAGAGGCCCATGCCTACCTAGCTGAGGGGACATGGGCTGCTCATTAAAGTTTTGCATTGCCTCCTGGTTCCCTGAATACTGTGGGGGTGAGGAGGGGGAACCTGGGGCCAGGGGAGTGTGGCTGACCTGGGCAGAGAGTGGGGACTGAGGGAAGGGGCACAGGCCAGGGTGGGGAGGGCCCTCACCCAATGAGGGACTTACCATGTGGCTGAGACTGGAGCGGTCAGTGGCTCAGGTTGGCCCCAGCTGGTAGCAACAGTGTGCAGCTCCAGGAAGTGTCCTTGGAAAGCAGGGCTCACCATGCAGGTGCCTGCACAGTCCCTTCACCCCTCCAGGGAGGAGCTGGAACTGGTAGCAGCCAGCAGTGACATGACCAGCTGTGACTAATCGCTGGGGCTGAGACTGCACATCTGTTGGGGCAGGCACTGTCTAGGACTCCCCTATCTGCTGGAAGAGGCTGCAGCCAGGAAGCTTGGTGAGATGGGCTGCTGGAGGCCCAATAGGCCCTCTCCAGTGACATGTCACTGCAGATGTCAGGCCAGGGTAGGGGCACAGGCAGGCCACCCATGCTGCTGTACAAGTCCCAGGGCACAAGAATGTCCATCAGTTGCCTCATAAAAGCACTCCCCAACTGATGATTGTAGTCAGTGATGGAAACCCACTGTGCCCACAAGGCCTTGACTTTTACATGGCTCTGCCATGCTGATGGGTCATTCCCATGCTCCAGCATCTGGACTGACAATCTGTCATACACATGGAGGTCGGAGCACCAGCCCTGAGTGGACTGGCACTGCACCTCCACCTTGCCCCACAGTGCCACGAGGTCACCAGTCTCCTTCATGGACCAGTTGAGGCCTCGGGTGGTAGGCATGAGTGTGGGCATGGGCGTGGGTAAGAAAGACACCATTAAGGCTCCGGCACCAGCTCTCTGGGCCTCTGCATGGCTGTCCCTGTGGTGCCCAGGAACATGGCGTGGGACTGACGGTCATGTGGTGAGGCAATGCACCTTCAGGTTGTGGGCAGATGAATCTGGCTGCAGCCACCAGAAGATGCCTGCAGGCCTGTCTGGAGCTTGCAGAATGTGGAAGCACCTGGCAGACCAGGATGGCATGGGCCTGGCAGCTGCGTAGCACTGTGGTGCCAGGCTGCAGCCCAGCGGGAGTGGGGGAGAGTTCAGGCTGATACATCTGAACTGCAGCCTGCCCAGGGGGACACATGGACCTGGAGTGGCCTCAGACTCTCTGAATGTGTGCATGTGTACCCCAATGCTCAAAATGCCTTTAAGGGCCTAAGGCTTCCCTAGAGGCAGCCCAGCCCTGGGGCAAGAGAGGCTCCCAGCCTTGACAACTAACTCCTCTTGAAAAGGTATTTTATTTTTTTTACAGTTTAATAAACAGTGTGTAGATGTACACATGCAGTCCAGCTGGGCTGACTTTCCATCCCTGGCACTGGATCAGGCAGGGGTGGGGAGCCAGCCTGAGGCTCCCAGCCCTCAGGCTGCCCCCCTTCCAGTGACAGGGCTGATTGGGAGCAAATTTGTTCTGGGTTGGGATCTGCATATTCATTACTGAATAGTAATTAACCTCAAGTAAATTGCTATCTGCATGTGCAGATAGTAAATTTACTTATGATTGACCTCATTTACTGCACAGTAAGGCTGTGCATGTGTAGATGCATGTGCTTACTGCATAGTAAACTATGGTACTGCATAGTAAAGCATCTTGTGTAGATGTGACCATTGTGAACAATGGTTTTTTTTTTGGTTAATTTATTGCAAAGTGATAATTAGATCATTCAGTATTTACTGATTAAAATTTAGTCACCCCCAGAAGTATAATATACATGATATAAGTATCAGCACCTGTGGGTAATAGCTCCTCTTGAAAAGGTATTTTATTTTTCTTACAGTTTAATAAACAGTGGGTACATCTACACATGTAAATACTGTGGGATCAGTTTAGTCTAGAGTAACTTACTCTAAAGTGTCCTGGGCACAGGTCTACACATGCAGGGATGTGGGAAAAGATTTGCTGGTCCTAGCAGCAATCTGATACCACTCCTTCAGGCCCTCTACTAAGCCCCTGATGCCAGCAGGGGGAGTGGGAGACTTCAAAAGGCAACTCCACGCTCTGCTCCCTGGCTAGCCACCTTTCTTGCTGGAAGCAGAATGCAGGAAGTGGTGGCCTCAAACAACACCTGCCCTAACTGGTATGGAAGATGAAGTCAGAAAGGTTATTTAAGGGTCCCCTCTTCCTTGAAGAAGGGGAGCCATAATGGAGAACTTGGAGTTAGCACACAGCCTCTGGAGCTCTTCTACGCTGTAGATGAACATGTGAGTAACTTACCTGAAACTTATCTAGAAATATAGCTTACTGTAATGCAGAAGCATTTCAAAAGGTAACTGATCCAGTACTGTTTGCTCTGGTCTATTTTGTGATTCTTCTCTAACCTGTACCCTTCCCCAAGCCTACCCTTTTTAACCAATAAAGCTCTCTACTATAAAAGCTTGGTGGACTTGCTGGGAGAAGGATTTGGGCACACCTTACGCTCCCCATGCTCGGCTGACTAAGGGAGGCAACTTTCTGTGCTTCAGGTTTAAGGAAACACTCCAAGTTCTTGCAGTGGGTCAAACATCTTCAAGGTCTAAAATGCCTGTGAACAGGGCCCAAATAAAGATCAGACCCCTGGGTGGTGGCAGCAGTTACCCCAGGCTTGCGGGTATGCTGCAGAAGGGGGTCAGCTAAATGTGAGGTGCCCCAGGAGAGGTACTCGGAGCTTGGTAGGTGGTCAGGTGCAGTGAGGTGGGTGGCTCACTTCAGGTGCACCCCCTACTGGCCCACCACACAAGGCTACACAAGGCCAGTCTTCCATGTGCAGACTGTTCACAGTGGTGTCTGTGTGCCCTCCTGGGTTGGAGGGCTGTGGTGTGGGGGCACCTAGGAGATGGCGCTGGGGGACAGGCCCCCACCAATCCAGCCTCTGGCTACTCCTCCTTGGGTGCACATTAGGGCTGTGTGAAATGGCACTGTTCCATTTTCCCTTGAGCTTTGAGGTTTCAATGGAACAGCATTTCATATCAATTTTCATTTTGATTTGAAAAAAAAAGTTCTTTTTTGCTTCATCAAAACAGTAAGGCTGATTCGACTTTGTTTCAATATTTCACTAGATTGGCTGACTTCCCCTCCCTGGCACTGGATTGGTCAGGCAGCGGGAAGTCTGCCCAGATGGGGTGACACCCCTGCCTGTGCCCTAATCTAACTTGGGGGATGGGGAGTCAGTCCAGCTTGTCTGACTACCTGCCCCCTGCCCGATGCAGCACTGAGGATGAGACATCATGGGGGCACAGAAGGGAAACCTGGAATGTCTACCACATTAAGACCCTTGAGAGCTTTCACCAGTGGTGCTTGCGTTGAATCCTGGGGATCAAATGGGAGGACTGCCAGACCAGTGCGAGTGTCTTCCATGAAGCTGTGTCCACCAGCATCAAAGCCTCACTCTTGAGAAATCAGCTCTGATGGATGGGCCACTGCATCCAAATGTCCAAGAACTGCCTCCCTCACTAGATTCTCTTTTCCCAGCTCTCCATTGGCCAATGCTCAAAGGGCAGCCAAAGAAAATGGCACAAAGACACACTCAAGGTCACCCTCGAGCACAGAGGCTTTGACACCAACAGCTGGGAGGAGCAAGCTGCTGACAATTTGGTATGGTGCCACCTGGTCCACCAAGGTATGCACCACTTTGAGGCCTAGTGACTCAATACTGAGGTGGAATGGTGGAGGAGGATGAAGGAGAAGGAGACCAACCTAAAGCTGTAAATCCCACTCCCCTGCGCAACAGCATGCCCCCATTGCCGAAGTATGTGTGTATCCAGAATTGGGCTCCTCCGTCACCTGAGGACCCACCAAGCCTGACGGACATCATCCTCAAGTTCAAGGGAATGCTGATGATGGACAATTAATGTAATGGTTTTGTGTGGTTGCTGTCCCCCAGGTTACCCTGTATATTCAAGTCGCTCACCAGGTCATCTGCTTTGGCCAAGACCAAGTCTAGGAGAGCATTACCTCTGGTAGGCCTGTGCACCTCCTGAGTCAAGAAGAGCTTTTTGATACAGGTCAGGAAGCAACATGACTGATCCAACTTAGCTGAGTGTTCCTCCCAAGATATGTCTGGACAACTGAAGTTGCCCATGATGACCATGTCCCATGCATGCACAGCCTCTGCCAGTTCTTTAGAGAACTCCAGATGGAGCTCCTCCCCCTTGTTTGGTGGTCTGTAGTATACACCTACAGTTAGGTTTCTCTTTCCACTCCAAGGGCCACTCTAATTAAAGCACCTGGAGCATCTTGTGTATCAGCACCCCCACACTAAAAAATGGTGGTGGGGGCACTTGAACTCCTTTGGGTACAGCCTTGAACTCTTTTGATGAGCTATAGTTCAAGCACCCATGTGTCATTTTTAAGTGTGGGAACACTGATATATAAGACGCAGGAGGGTGCTGGAGCATGGCAATTGTTATGCTTCAGAAGACTCAATTAAATGAGTCATCTCTAATGCTCTGGAATTTCAATGTGTTAGAGGAGCCTCAGAACTCATCTGTAGGTGCCCACAGGTATTAGAATTAGTGAACATTAGCTAACACACATTACACTACACTAATGTAGTGTGTAGAAGCTGACCAGGAGAAAATTTGCTCCCATTTAGAAAGTCCACTTGGGGGGGGGGGGGGGGGG
>NW_005842365.1:759120-782691 GCF_000455745.1 Alligator sinensis
GCGCTGTAGAAAGACATGTGTGGGGGGGGGGGGGGGGAGACCCCCCAGCCAGGGACAGATCCCCATGGCTGAGAGCACCTTCCAGCCACAGGGCAGGGGTAGTTCCTCTGCATCCCCTCCTCTGGCCTTCTCTCTGGACCCTGGGGCCAGCTGCTGCCTGCTCTGGGGATTTCTTTGGTGAGCCTGTCTGGGAAGCATGAGAGCTGCTTAGCCCTGGCTGGAGCCAGGGGGCTCTGGTGCCTACTCCCTTCCCCCTGGGCATTGTGCCCCTGCAGCATGGGAATGTGCTGGCTCTGGCACTTGAGCAATACCCTGGCCTTGCTCTCAGGCCCTTGTGCTGCACCTGCCTGCCATCCCTAGCAGAGGCACCCTGTCAACATGACATCCTTCCTGGCCCTGTGGACCTCATCACAGGGCCCCAACCAGGGGGAAGAAGAGACCATGGACCTCATAGCAATATGGCATGATGCTGAAGTTCAGCCAGGGAATGTGGGTCAATGCCCATATATATGATCAGATGGTGGCCCACATGAGGGAGTGTGGGCATGACTGCTCTAGGAGTCAGTGCAGGTTAAAAACCAAGTCCCTGCATACTCAGTGGGTGAAAGTCACTGACAACAACAGGAAGTGTGGACTAGCCCACAGGAACATGCCCTGCATGAAGGAGCTGACCAGGTTCCTCCCTTTCTGGCCCCCCAACATGGGCAGCATGTTTAATCTATCACTGATGACTCCTGGATCCCCTTCTGTGGTTTAGCCCTGAAAAGAAGTCCCCAGAGGAGGGAATCTTGGGCCATCAGTGCCAGCAGCCAGCAAGCTCCCATCTATGACCTCCTAATCCAGTATGGAAAGCCCAAGCTGGCACCTGCACTGGCAACTGTGGCCACATAGTGAGAGTGGGGAGGACAGGTCAGGGAGAGCCTTACCCAATGCCAGATCCAGCTCCTACCCATAGGTGGCCACTGGTCATGTGGCCAAGCACTGGGCCTCTACCCCCCAGCACCCTGCAAGGAGCTGGAACACCTCCCCATCATCAGGTTCCAAGAGCAACTTCCAAGACCACCTGATACATTCAGCTAGAAAGCCCTGCACAGGCCGGAGGGCTTGGAGGGACAGGGGGCATCACAGCTACCCTTGATCATGCCACCTTACCCATCCACACTCAGCCTGCAGGGATGGCACTAGGGGACCCACAAAGGGAGTGACCCCGAATCTCCTTTCCAGCATGCCCATCCCATCCTTGCCCTACCTGGCTGGGATCCCCCCTGCCCGTGAAGTCCCATCCCCCCCCAGAACCCAGGGAAGTGGGAGACAGTGCAGAAATATATTGCATAGGAAGTACCCTCCCAACTACACAACCAGGGGCCTATCAGATGCAGAAAAAAAATATTTATAGTACTGGCAATCTCCTCTTTGCCTGTAGACATAAGGGAATTGTAGCATAGGCATAAGTACCTTGCTAGGGGGTGATGCATGTTGTAGGGAAGTGTGGGTTTGCCTGGGGCACCATTGAAGCTCAGAATCCTTGCCACTTTCTCAGCTGTACCTAGGGCACCATGACTATTACCAGCAGCCAGGTGTAGTGGATTGGCCACCCCTTGGTGCACTGAAACAGTTTTTTATCAGCATGCCTGGGGGACTTTCACCAGTGGCACACCTGGGGCACAAGCCACACATGGTGGGGGCCCTGCCTTGGGCCACCTTTCTGGACAGGCCCATTGAGAGTGGGAGGGGGGAGGCATCATCAGCTCTGAATTCCAGACAGGTGGAAGCCCAGCACCCCCCACCCCAGCTGGTGAAGTTCTGGACCCACAGGAGCAAAATTCCTGGCCTGCAGGAAGAGAAAGTGAAGAGTTTGCCAGGATCAGGAGTGACAGCTGTTGCCAGGAGCCAGCCCTGGCTTGGTCTGTGGAGGGGATTGGGAAAGCAAGCTGCTTGTGGCAAGCACCAAGTGGGCCATTTGTCCCCAAGCAGGAAGGAGGGATGGAGGGCTCATTCAGCAGCTGCCTCTGACAGGGAATGTCTGGTCAACTTTTCATGGTCCCTGAGCACCTGTGCATGCATGAACCCTAATTTGAGCCTGGGCAGAGCACAGTCCCTTGGTATAGTGCATCTCTAAAATGTTGTACGCTCTCACAAAGAGCCTCTTTTCCCTTGCTCTGCAGGTTTAGCAGCTGCTTGTGGCAAAGAGACACCAGCTACTACCCTGATTCAGCAACAGGGATGGTACCCTTGACAACTGGTGCCCTCCGCATGCATTGTCTCTGCCTCCTCCTGGACTGGCTGGTCACCATCTCAGAGGAGTGGCTTGCCAACTCACAGGCCTAGCACAAGGTGACAAAAGTGCATGAGTGGGAGAGGGAGGAGTGTGAGCACCAGATGGAGACATGCAAGCAGTGATGGCTAGAAAATGGTATTTAGAGGTTTGCTTTTGGGAACTGACTTGTAAGTAAAATAGATATTGTATTGGAACAATGGCAAAGGTTAACTGATTTCTAAATGCCAGGTACATGGGCAACAAACAGGATGAGCTGGCACTCATTCTGGCAGATGAGGAATTTGACCTCATTGGACTGGCAGAAATTTGGTTTGACAATACATATGACTGGGCACTGGATACTGAGGGCTACAGGCTCTATAGGAAGGACAGGGTTGGGAAGAAGGATGGAGGGGTGGCCCTCTATGTGAAAGAGCAGTATCCTTCCCTGCAGGTTATATATGATGGCAGGGAGAATTCACTTGAGACACTCTGTGTCAAGATACAAGGGGGCTCAGGAGAAGGGGACCCAATGGTGGGAATCTATTATAGGACTCCCTACCAAAAAGAGGAGAGTGACCAAGCATTCTACAGGGAACTGACTGAAGCACTCAGTACTACAGATTCAATTGGCATGGGTGATTTTAACTATCCTGACACCTGTTGGGAAGACTATTCAGGCAGCTCTAGAATATCAACCAACTTCTTGGCAACTACAGACAACTGTTTTTGACACAGGCTCTGGAGGGGCCAACTAGGAGTAAAGCTACTCTGGACTTGGTGATGACCAAAGGGGAAGATGTGGGAGGTAACCTGAAGATTTGAGGTGCTCTGGGTGACAGTGACACAATTTAATTAGATTCATCATCCACTGAAAGTCTGGGAATTCTACCAGCAGAACAGAAGTCCTAGACTTCAGATGGGCAGACTTTGGTAAACTCAGGAGTCTAGATGGTAAGGACCTTCACAACCAGCAACTGGATGACCTGGGAGCTCATGAAGGATGGCACTTCCTTAAGGAAGCCATTCTCACTGCTTAAAAAGAGGCCATTCCCACTTGGTCAAAAAGAGGTAAAGGGGTCAAAAGACCCACCTGGCTCAATAGACACTTTAGGGAACTTTTCAAAATTGAAAAAAGAAGCGTACATACAATGGAAAAAATGGTTCAGCATCCAGAGAAGAGTATGTTCATGCAGCCAGGGACTGCAGACATGAGACAAGGAAATCCAAGACATGCATGGAAATCAAGCTGACAACCAAAATTAAAGAGAGGAGAGCAACAAATCCATCTATAAGTAGATAGGTTGCAAGAAAAAAAATCAAGCCCTACTGTGGCACCCCTACTGAATAAGGAGGGGAAGTCTACAGTTGACCCCTGTGAAAAACCATAGCTCCTTAATATTTACTTTGCATCAGTATTCCTGAAACCAGGTGAGAACTTGTCACCTGCCCAGAGGCACAGATAATAGGGTGATGACAGCAGTCCACATAAAATCAGTCCTGAACAGGTGAGGGTAGTTTTAGATCATATGGACATTTTCAAGGCAGATGGGTCAAATTACCTGCATCCAAGAGTTCTGAAAGAACTGGCTCAGCTCATAGCAATGCCTCTGGTGAGGTTGTTCAAAGAGCTGTGGAACTCAGGAGTGGTTCTGAACGACTGGAAGAGTGTTAATGTGGTACCCATCCTTAAGAAAGGAACCAGGGATGATCCTGCTAACTATAGACTAGTCAGTCTGATTCAATCCTGGGGAAAAAAAAATATTTGAAAAAATTGTCAAGAAGTCCATCAACCACAAGCTCACAACTGGTGGGGTACTGAAACAACCAGCATGGCTTTGTTGAAGGGAGGTCATGCCTAAGAAACTTATGTCCTTTTATGACAAGGTAACTAACCAGGTGTACACAGGGCAGGAGATGGACATCATCTACCTAATTTCAGCAAGGCCTTTGATACTGTTTCCCATTAAATTCTCTCAATTAAGTTGGAGAGTATTGACCTAGACCAGGCTACAGTGAGGTCGGTTGGCAACTGGTTCACCAGCCAGTCCCAGAAAGTGGTAATACATGGGGTGGCCTCATCCTAGAGAGACATCTCCAGTGGTGTTCCCCAGAGATCAGTGCTTGGGCCTGTGCTCTTTAACAGCTTTATCAATGACCTGGATGAGGGAGTGAAAAGCACAATGATTAAGTTTGTGGACGATACCAAGCTGTGGGGAGAAGTGGGCACATCCAAGGACAGGAAGAAGATCCAGGGAGACCTTGACAGGCTGGTCCTATGGGCTTAATGCAATCAGATGAGGTTCAAGAGGGACAAGTGCCAGGGTCTTCATCTGGGTAGGAAGAACCCTCACCATATTGAGACGATGGGTGGCAGTCCATTGGCTGGAACTGCATCTGAAAAGGACCTGGGGGTGGCAATTGACCAGAAGATGAATATGAGCCACCAGTGTGATGAATTCGCCAACAGAGCAAATAGAACTCTGGCGTACATCAGCAGACATGTCACCAATAGATCCAGACAGGTGCTCCTCCCTCTCTATTCAGTGTTGATGAGGCCACAGCTGGCGTATTCTGTCCAGTTCTGGGCACTACAGTTCAAGAAGGATGTGGACAACCTCAAAAGGGTGCAGAGTAGAGCCACCCCTATGATCAAGAGGCCAGGGGATAGGCCTTATGAGAAGAGACTTCAGGATTGGGGTGTGTTCAGTCTGAGTAAAAGAAGGCTGAGGGGTGACTTGATAGCCGCCTACAAATATGTCAAGGGAGAACACCAGGATCTGGGAGAGCAACTTTTCAGAAAAGCATCCCTGGATGAACAAAGTCCAATGGGCACAAGCTAGTGAGGAAAAGGTGAGTTTAGAGATAAGGAAAAACTTCTTTTCCACATGGGTAACTAGAGTCTAGAACTCACTTCCAGCAGAGGTGGTGCAGTCGCCATCCCTGGCAGTGTTCAAGAGGAGGCTGGGCAAGCATCTTGCTGAGCTCATTTGAGCCCAAATGCCTCCTGCCCATGGCAGGGGACTGTACTTGATCATCTTACAGGTCCCTTATGGTCCTTCTTTGTATGATTCTATGATTAAAAGCCTGTTTGTGACAATTTCTTCAAGGCCCACTGTGTCTGCCACAGGCAAGCAGCAAGCAGACACACAGGGTGGGAAATTGAAGACATGTACCACACTGAACCATAACAGGAGATAAGAGACTCTGCCACATTGGCCAGATCACAGTGCCCAGCTGCAGAGTACTTGGGATTTCTGGTTTTGGGAACAGATCAAATTAGGAAAAGACTGGTAAAGCTCAAATTAAGATGTGTGCATGTGATAGGTTTGTGAAACAAAGGAATATGCTGACAGGACAGAACATGGACAGTATGATGGACACAAAGAGACCAATCAGCAGTGCCCAAAGATGAAGTCATCAGAAGAGAGAAAGAATCCAAAAGGAGGGATTTTAGAGCAGTAAAAGGTCCCGGAGAGGGGAACCTAAGGCTACTATGGACAGAAAGACAGACTGGGGTGGGGGTGGGCTTCAGTCTCCAACCTCCAGGCTGCTGACATCTGACATTCAAGAGAGAACCTCAGAGTGAAGCTTGTGTACTGGACAGACATACCTTGACTTTGTGAACCTTGGGACTGGTAGATATAGAACTGATTGCATTATTCTTATCTGCTATCATTGTGTATCAATATAATTAATCTATTATTGAATGGAGAGGTTGTGATCAGTCTGAGGGTTTGGGGTCCACCCAGAACAAAGTATCTGGCTCATAAATCCATTGACAACAATTAGCGACTACACTGGGCGGGGATGGTGACTCTGACTCAGGGACTGGGACCTGGTCCAGTGTCAACAATTGGGGGACTTGGACTCTAGACCTGGGGCTTCGGGGCAGTAACCTGACTGATCAGGGAATTTGTTGATACAGAGTGAACCTCTGTAGAGGGGTCAGCCTAGACTCAGTAGGGTAAGGCTGTGGAACTATGGGTGGAGACCTATTGGTAAGGTAAAGCCATATGATAGTTCCAACAAGGTTTGTAAGCTAAGTAACCAAGTCTGTTAGAATCTTTGTTTGTTGCACTGCTGACCAAGGTGACATTGTTTGTCTGGGTCAGGTGGAGTAGTGTACAGAGGTACATGTGCATTGGAAGCAGAAACAGCAACTTTGAGGAAGACAGGGTCACAACCTGATTCTGGGGTGTGCCTGAAGTCCGTGGTTTGGACAAAAGTAGAAGCAGTGGCCTGCTTGGGTTAAGTAACTAACCTCTGTGCTGGAGAGACTATGTGAATGAACAGAGAAAGAGTCCTTGGGACACTGAGGCATTTGTAAGTTGTTACAGAAGAGTGGCTGGCTTTTTCATAGATTTCATAGATTTCATAGACATCAGGGCTGGAAGGGACCTCGGAAGATCATTGAATCCAGCCCCCTGCCCAAAGGGCAGGAAGTCAGCTGGGGTCATAGGATCCCAGCAAGATAAGCATCCAGTTTGCTCTTGAAGGTGTTCAATGTAGGCGCTTGAACCACCTCTGGTGGCAGGCTGTTCCAGACCTTGGGGGCTCGGACAGTAAAGAAATTCTTCCTTAAGTCCAGCCTGAAACAGTCCTGTAGTAGTTTATGACCATTCGACCTAGTCGTCATCCCTTGGGGCACTCTGGTGAACAAATGTTCCCCCAGATACTGGTGGTCACCCCTGATAAACTTATAGGTGGCCATCAGATCACCCCTGAGCCTGCGCTTTTCCAGGCTAAAGAGCCCCAGGGCTCTCAGCCTGTCATCGTAGGGTCTGCTTCCCTGACCTCTGATCATGCGCGTGGCTCTTCTCTGGACTCTCTCAAGCTTCTCCACATCCTTTTTGAATTGTGGAGCCCAAAACTGGACGCAGTACTCCAGCTGTGGCCTCACCAAGGCCAAGTACAAGGGGAGAATGACGTCCCAGGATTTGCTTGAGAAGCATCTATGGATGCAAGCCAGCGTTTTGGTCGCTTTACTAGCTGCAGCATCGCACTGAGGGCTCATGTTCATCTTGTGGTCAGTGATGACCCCCAAGTCTCTTTCCTGCATAGTGCTAGCCAACATAGCACTGCCGAGCCTATAAGGATACTGCGGGTTTTTCAAATGGGCTCTTGCCATGCTGAAGCTCATCCAGAGATTCCCCTCCTAGCTCCTTGCAGAGGCTGCTTCTTCAGCAGTATTTTCTTCTTAGAGTGGCAAGTACTTCAAGGTGTGACTTGCCACAGATCTGCCCTCCTTTGGCTCCACCAAAGGTTTTTCTGTCAGGATATACTCCCCTAGCCTTCTCTTATCAAAGGGTGACCCACAAGGCAGGTGGGATCTAGGGTTTTCAGGTAGCCTATACTTGCCTTTCCCTGGGGTGGCAGCATGTGGCATTTTGTAAAGACTACCCTCCCACAAGTAGTTCCACCACATTAACCAGTCTCAGGAGAGTGTAGTTTTCAGGTCTTACCCAAGACAAATCTTCAGGCTTTTCTGCCCTGGTCATCTTCACCCCCCATGGGCAGTCTCTCATTTCTGGGCTCCCTAGCTCCTTCCTCAGGTTAGCTGATATCTCAGGCTCCTAGCTCTGGCAGTTAGCAGAGCTAAGGTTTCCTTCAAACTTCTGACCTCACTAGGGCCCCAAATATGCATTGTCAGGCCCCTTGGTCTTTCAGTGCTCTCCCCTTTGGGCTATGGTCTTCTGGACCCCTTCAGTCTCTAGACGTGTCCCTCAGACTTTGACCCCTCTCTGGGTCCTGGCCCCACTCCTGGGCCAGTGAGACTTTGGCACCTTGAAGCACTAACACTTGCCTTTCATGGACTGCAGACCTTTGGCTTTCTAGCCTCACCAATACCTGGCCCTTCTCAGATTGTCAGACCTCTCATCAGATTTCTCTCTCTCTCTCTTGGCTCCACTCTGAACCCCTGGACCCACTCTCTCCTGGCCCCTCCTAGGCCACAAGTCATTGACTCTGCTTCACACACCTCTTTTAGATTGTGAATCTCTGGTTTTCAATGCTCTCACAAACTTTGGCTGGGCCCTGCTCTTTGGTCTCCACTTTCAGTCCTTCTCTGGGCTCTGTGGGTCTGTTCTCTCAAGCTGTTTCATAGATATCTCAGTATATCTCTCTAGCAGTTCTCTGAAGTCCCCACACTCTCTTCTGGGTCTTAACATTCACTCTATGGGTCTCCCTTAACTTTTAGCCTTTCTTTCCCTTGACAGACCTTTATAACTGTGATGTCACTGCTTTAACCATATTATTTCTGGGTTGCAGGCTTCACAATCCATGCTCATTAGTGACAGTTTGTGACAGTTTCCTCAAAACGTACTGTGTCTGCCACAGGAAAGTAGTAATCAGACACACAGGGTGGAAAACTGAAGACATGTACCACAATGTTCCATAACATGAGATCAGGGACTCTGCCACATTGGGTAGATCACAGTGTCCAGCTTTAGAGCCCTTTCAACTTATGGTTTTGGGAGGCAGACCAAATTGGGAAAAGACCAGTAAAGCCCAAATTAGGATACATGCACGTGATGGGTCTGTGAAACAAAGGAATATGCTGACAGGACAGAACGTGGGCAGTTTGACAACCACAGGGAATTCAGTCAGTTATGCCCAAAGACGAAGAGTCATCAGAGGACAGAAAGAATAAAAAAGGAGGGATTTTAGAGAAGCAAAGGGTGCCTGAGAGGAAAACTTGAGGCCACTATGGACAGAGGGCACACAACCATCCCATCCCATCCACCACCCTAGGGTGGAGGAGGTGGTGGGCCTCAGCCTCTGACCTCCAGGCTGCTGACATTTGACATTCCAGAGAGAATCTCAGAATGAAGTTCGCATACTGTCCAGATGTACCCTGACTCTATGAACCCTGGGACTGGTAGCTATAGAATTGGTTGCATTATTATTATCTGTTATCACCGTGCATCAATAAAATTTGCATATTATCTAAAGGACAACTCATGTTTGGTCTGAGGATTTTGAGTCCTCCAGGAACAAAGTATCTGGGTCATAAATCCAGTGCCAACAAGTGGGTGGCCTGCAAACTGCAGAGGGATTGGCAGGAACAGATTTACTGTGTCTAGCACTTGGAGCTCAAGGAGAAGAACTAACTTTCAGGAGAAGTGGTGCTGGCTCCTACCCTGGGGGTCTTTAAGAGGAGGCTAGATGAACACCTTGCTGGGGTCGTTTGACCCCAGTGCCCTTTCCCCACCTCTTTCCTGCCATGGCAGGAGTTCGGACTTGATGATCTGCTCAGGTCCCTTCTGACCCTACCAATTATGAAACTATGAAACTATGAGAGACATGTTTCCCTCTTCAAATGGATGGTGGATGGCCAGAAATGGCAGGCCTTGGTGGTTGCCAAGGTGGTGGATGTCCAGGTGGCTCAGGCAGTGGTGGCCACGGAGGAAGATTACCAGGTGCTTGACTATATCCTGGTCCTGGCTCCTTCCTTCATGCCATCCATTACTCAGACACCAGTTCCATCTCTTCCTGCCACCTGGCAGCCACCCATTGGCCAGCCCCTGGCCCCAGCCATGCCTTCTGCCTGGCAGCCACCCACAGCCAAGCCACCAGCCCTGGACCTGGTCTCTGGCTAATGGGCATAAGAGAAGGTCCTGTGCCAGGTGCAGTGGCCAGGGCACCCTACCTCTGCTCCCATGCTACTTCCCCCAACATCTAGGCCCCCACCTTGGCTGGGGACCCTGGTACCTCTCCCACCATGTGGCATCTGTGCTGAAAATGGCCCTGGCCAAGGCCAGCCCCATAAAGGAGGAGGGGGAGCAGACTGGCCAGCAAGGGAAGACTGGCCCTTACCCTTGGCCAAGCCCCCAGCCACCATCCTCACCATGGTGTTCAAACCCATGGTGGTGCTAAGAGAGGCCAGGGTTCCAGGCACTTCTCTCTAAGTTCTATACCATAGGCACCACCAGCCCACTATTCCCTACTCACATACACCAACTGCACTGCAGTACAGACTTTCACAAGGAAGAGGGTGGTTTTTTTTCCTTCTTTTTCTTTCTTTCTTTTTTTTTTTGTGTGGTGAGCATTGATGTTTGGGGAGATGTTGTGGGGAGGGGGATAAGGAGAGAATAAGCTGTTGGGGAGAGCAGGATGGGGGAGTGTACTGTTGGAGAGGTGGGGGTGGGATGGTCTGTGCTGTGTTGGAGGGAAATAAAGCTTGTTGAATGGAAACTAAAGTTTGTTGAATGGAACTGTCTGTGTGTAGTATTGGGAGAGTATTGTGGGCCTGGGGCCTGCGGGGAGTGGCCTAGGCACCCTATTGTGTGTGGTGGGAGAGAAGGTGTCCTACAGGTTCCTCATAGACATGCTGCCCTGTCTGCCACTGCAGGGAGCTGGGGAGGTGGGGAGAATCCATGGTGCACTTGCTGTACCCTGATGATTCCTGAAACAAGATGTTACGCTCCTATAACAATCTCTTGTAGGCTCTTCACTGTTCCTAGAGAGGCAGTAGCGGGGGAGGGGGGACACCAAGTTTCACCCTCACTTTCCAATCATGAATTCTCTGCCACTGCCTGAGCAGGTGTCTGGTAACGTACCCTGTCTCTTTCTGTGCCCTCTGCTGCCTCTGTTCTCCTAGGCACACAGGATCCTGAAGTATCTGCCTCAGTAAAAACACACAACTGCTCTTGTAACCATCTACACAGAAGACTGTAACTGTTAATTAATACATTTCTATACTTCTTATAACCTTCTATTCAGTATACAACCTCTGTTTCCACACTTTAAAGTCCACTTGCCTTAAGTCACACAATATATCTTAAAATCCATGGTCATCAACCACACAACACCTAAATTTTGTCTTCTAACCCTCGGGTACAGCTATAGCCAAGGATTAGTGGTAGGAACGTAGGTCCTAAACTCCCCCCCTATTTTCATGGGTAATCTACAGCTGAGAGACTTCTATAAACTTATTTCTATAAACTTGTTTCTAACTCATGTCTTCTTTCTCCTAACAAAAACATCTCTGAATCTCCTAATTGGTGATAATCCAACTTCTCCCATAAGCTTGAGGAATTCTACAGCCCAAATTGTGCACATGAAAAGAATAATAAACATGGAACTTCCTCTGTATCCCCCCCCTTTCACAATTCTCCACAACTTAAAGGTTACACAAATTGCCAATTGTTCAAATCAGAAGCAAGACCTTACGAGGAAGTTTAAGGCACCACCCAGGAAGGATAAGGCAAGATGCTGCATTTATTAAGCATGCAGTTGTTTGGGTTTTTTGCTACAATGTGTAAAGGGTCTTATATCACCCTTAACCTTTCCAGTTGATACAAAAACTCACCTGCCGCAACTTTGATGGTAAGTATTCTGGTTTTTATTTATTACAGGGTTTTGTACAGACTTTCCTTGATGGGAGGATATTCATCATGGCACAGGGCAGAAGATTTTTACGAATGTGAAAAACACATGATGGAAAAGTTGGAACTCCACCATCCCCTGCACCCCAACCTCACGCCACCTGACACCCAGGATTCCTTTTCAGGTCAGGGTGTTAATGCAAAATAAAACAGTCCAAAAACACTGAGCAATCAAAATAAAGTCCAGACCAAAATATAAGCATATAAAATAAAGTCCTGTTTTAACCACTGTCTGTGGCTCTTCTTATGTTTAGATCTATATTGCTATTTTTTTTCCTGCATCCCAGTAATTGCCACCAGGCTGCCACACTCTCTGGCTAGCATCCTGTATGTCTCTTATCCAACTGTATGGCTCCTATTGGCTGCTAGCTTCAACTGTTGCCCACAGGCTCATCCCTCCTTCATCCCCTTCCTCCCTGGAATTCTTCACACCCTGCTTCCTGGATGTTCTTCACACTTCTGTTCTTCAGGGTGCATCTGTGTCCACTCCCTCTTCTCCCTGTTTGGCTCTGGCATCAGTCTGTTGGGTTTTTTTATGGACACGCCCCCTGGGTGTTCCCTCTCTCACTGCCCTTCTTGGCTTCTCTCCTCAGCTCGGGGCATCCCCCCGTGTCTCCCCAACTCAGGGCTGCAGGCTTTGCTACCCAGCTCATGGTTTCTCTTCACATAACTCCTCAGCTTGGAGCTGCTTTGAGTGGAACTCTGCTGGCTTGTCTGCAGTCAGCATTCACTCCCAGACAGCACTCTCCTCTCTCCTGTCTCCCCACATTTCCAGGCAAGCCCAGGGGAGGCTGGTTTCTCTGCAGAGAAAACAGTCTCCTGCTGTGTCTCTCTTTCACAGACTATCACAGACCTATGGTAATTTAAGTCTGCCATTTGTGAAATTCTACCTGTATTTTCCCATCAACTGCCTGAATTAATCATTTAAAAAAAATAAATAAAGATCTAGAGTGATTAGAAGGAATATGTACAGATTTGTCCTAGCCAGGCAGAGTCACCAGGAAAAAGTTCAGTTAATGTAAAGAAGATGAAGCTTTATATTATCCATCATGGTTGCTCAAAACAAAATAAAGACACCAATTGATTTTATGTTAGAAGGTAATTAATTATTGTGCAAGCCATGGTTTAGAGTTTAAAGGCCACATTACTATAACTGGAACCTCTGGCTGTGTCAGCAGCCTTTGGCAGGTGAGAAATGTTAAGGGTGGCATGCTGAATGCCTTGGACAGGTACTATGTACTAAAAAATAGATGTAATTTGTAATAAGACCATGAAAGATACAGAGAGGCTTGAGGACTGGCAAGAAAGTAAAGCATAAAGTAATATAAATTAGGATTTACTAAAGGGGGTGGTGTGTCATACCACTTAGACCATGGGTTCAAGATGTGGATGGAGCCTCTAGCCTATCAGGGAACACTGGGGATCTGGGCAGGCAGCAGTTACAGGAAGATGGGGTTGTGAAGGGATGGGGGGACCTGCTCACTGACCACTACCACCACTGTCTCCAGTTTACCCAAGGTTGCAGGAAGCCCCAAAGACGCTCCTGCCATTCTCCAGTCAGGTTGGTGTTCAGGTTGCACTTTCCAGTGCTTTCTCCCTGCTTGCCCACTGGTTGTTCCCTGACCTAGCTGGGAGAACA
Organism: Alligator sinensis; assembly: GCF_000455745.1. Classification (NCBI taxonomy): domain Eukaryota; kingdom Metazoa; phylum Chordata; order Crocodylia; family Alligatoridae; genus Alligator; species Alligator sinensis. Next base: position 772,406 of record NW_005842365.1, read on the forward strand.
GGTGCTGGAAGGAGGAACCCATGTGCAGCTGTCCCTGTCCCCTCATCAGCTTGACACTCTGCACAGCTTCTCCCTTCAGCCCATGACTGGAATAGGTCAGGCGTGGATCTGGGTGCCCTCCATTCCTGTGTAATCTGGAGATAGCAGTTTCAGTAGGCAGGTTCCTTCTTCCAGCCACTGGACAAGCCACCTGCTTCCAGCCACTGGGTGAAATGAGGAGGGGGAGTGTCAGGGATAAGATACAGGATGAGGACCCTCCCCCTGTTGCTGGTGTCCCCTGCCAAGCCTGGCACTCTGCCCAGCCTCAGTGACATCTGGAGCAGGACAGGAGTGGTTCTGGGGTTCTCTTTGCACCTGGGTTAGCCAGGGATGGTGGCAACAGAAGCAGGGGCATGCAACCACGCTGCTGTACTAGTATACTGCTGTACTTGATACTATTATAACTGTAGTGACTTTAGTTGAGTTACTCCTTATTTATCCCAGGGTGAGAGAATAACCAGGACCAATATTCCACACAAAACATTTTGGGCCAGATCTCGAGCTGTCAAAATAATTGTGATTCTCCTACTGAATGTGAACTATTCCTATTTACAAAAAAAAATACCAATATTTGTACCAATGGGTCATACCCAGTTCATTCCCCCTTTCAGCATCCACTCTCAGCTACTGTGAAACAGGACTATTTGATGTGCCAAGGGTCATGGGCTTTGGCTGATCACAAATATCTATAAGCCTCCCTTAAGAAGGGAGTCCACTTGGGACATATGAACTAATTACTCGGAACGATACAAAAGAAAACAGGAATAGGAGTGAGGTAACAAGTTAATAACAAGGAATTCTGAAGAAGGTACCTAGCAGAGCACAAATAGTGGTCTCCCTTAGTCAGCTGAACCAAGGGGACCCCAAGGCATAATTTAGCTCCTCTCCCAATAAGTCTCTCACGCTAGGTACAAAGGAGAATGTTATTGGTTACAAGGAGTAGGTTTGTAATAGGGTACAGGGAAGAGCAATATCAAAGAAATCCCATAGAGAAAACTGTCATGGCTGGGTAGCATTTTATCATGCATCTGAGTTACTGCAAGCTGTATATCTAGTTAGATCTCAGGTAGCTTACTCACAAGTACCATCCAGAGGCAGGTGGAGATTCCCTCCAGAGGCAGACAGTTCATTGATCATGAGTTTGAAGAGAAAGAGCAAGTTTCAGATGGTCCACCTCTTCTCTCTGAGTTTTCATCATGGCTACTGCTAGGACCATTCTCCGTTGTACATAGGGCACCTTCATCACCATCACCACCAGCTGCAAGTATTTCAGGAGGGGCTCAGCAAGGAGGTTGGTGCCCTGGGTGACTGTTTCTGGAGATCTGGAAGTGGATACTAGCATTCAGGCCCTGATTAGGTATTGATAGAAATCCAGAAGCTCCTCCAGGTCCTTCTTGGGGAGCCCTCACAGATAGAAGAACTGCTGATCCTACTGGAACCCTCAGAGGTGGAGGAGGAAAGTGAAACTGATCAGGCATCACATAACTTAGCTACCTGCACTGTACAGAAGCTTCTGCAGGGCCTGAAGGTGGAAGGTGTGAACCTGGCTGTGGAGGCAGACCAGGCCTTGCCCATCCTCCCAAAAAGGGGAAGCTCAGGATACCCACAGAGACCCAGTGTCACCCCAGCCAGAAGAACCCCAGTGCCTACCTCTGGAGACTGGCAAGGATCTCCAGCGGTATGGCCAGGGTGCTGAAGCAGTGCCAGAACATGGACAGAACCAGCTGGTTGATGACTGGTACCCTCCCACAAAGGGAGAGACTGAAGCAGGTCCACCCATGCCTGAAGCCACTCCAGCACCCTGACCTCCAGCTGTTGCCAGTTCTCCAGTGGGGAGGAGTCCCTGGGGAAAAGGTGAACCCAAGGTACAGCAGCAAGCCCCGACCCCAGTGGATGCCCTGGAGTGCAAGTGGGAGTGATTCCACCTGCTACCCATTACCACTGCCAAGCCAGAGCTCTTGACTCAGGTGACCCAGGCAGAGAAAGCCACTGAGTAGATGGATTGGAAGGCCTCCACCTGCTCCAGGTTATCTGGGTCCTGAATGGTGAGGAGCACATTGTTGACATATGCTGATAGAAACACACTCATGGGTGGTTCCTCGAGCACCAGCCCTGCTACCCACTTGTGCAGGAGGCAGAGGAAGGGCTCAAGAGCAATGGTGTAGGGTTGGCCTGACAGCAGGCAACTTTGATGCATGCCCCAGTTAAAGTGAATGGGTTCCATTATCATCCAGTTGAGCTTGACCATAGACTCTATAAAGGTGTACAGCACCTGAAAAAACTACACACAGCAGGGATCCAAGCTGAATGTCCTCAGCATATCTGTGAGATAGCCATGATCCACCATGTCAAACACCTTCTGGTTGAGGGATAGGAGGGCAAATGACAGGCCATCTCCCTGTGAACAAGCTCAAGGAGGTCCTGCACCAAGTACAGGTTGCTTACGATGAAACACCCTGGAAAAAAGGTAAATCTGGTCAGCGTGAATCATATCCAACTTCAGGCACAATGAAATGGATTTCACTATGACCTTATATAGTTCATACAGAGGAGTGAGACTGAGGGTTAGTCCCTCAGGTCAGCTTTTTGGGCAGCAGGGCCAGAACAGGGACCTCCCACATGAAAGGATGAGCTCCCCATCCCTTTTGGATTCCCCAGAAGGTGTGGTAGAACTCCATAAAGCTCTTCCTGGCTCTCCTAACACTCTTCACAGAGGGACAGGTTGTCTGGGTCTGTAAGCAGGCACCTCTCCAGCTCTAGCACTTCCCTCTCAAGCTGCTTTCGAGCTGCTTCCTACTGTCTGGTGTGCCCCCTGGTGTAGCAGTGAAAGTACTTCCTGACACAAACATTCTCCATATCCAGGCCAAGGAAAAGGCTTGCCATTGCCTGCACCAGGCCATCTAGCACTCCCAGAATGCAAACATGAAGCTCATGTCCTCCAGCAGACAGCTGTTGAAGTGCTAGTAGGCCGGCCCCAGGTACTTGGATTGTAGCATGACCTAAACATAGACAAGGTGGTGCGGTGGGCCAGTAGGGGGTGCTTCTGCATTGAGCCACCCATCTCACTGCACCCGACCACCTTCCAGGCTCTGAGTGCCTCCCTGGGGGTGCCTCACGTCTGGCCGACCCCCTTCCTGAAGCACACCCACTAGTCTGGGGATAACTCTGCCACCACCCAGGGATGGGCTTGATTCTGGCTCTGTGCACCCTGGAAAACACAGGCCTAGTAGCTCTCGAGGGTACTTGATTCACTTCAAGAACTTGGGATGCTTCCCTAAGTCAGAAGCACCAGTAGTGGTCTCTCTTAGTCAGCTGAACCAAGGGGACCCCAAGGCATAACCTAGACCCACTCCCAATAAGTTTCCCATGCTAGGTACAAAGGAGAACTTTATTGGTTACAAGGGGTGGGGTTGGAATAGGGTACACAGTAGAGCAATATCAGAGAAATCCCATAGAGCAAACTGGCATGACTGGGTAGTCTTTGATCACACATCTGAGTTACTGCAAGCTATATATCTAGTCCAGAGGCAGGGGGAAATTTCCTCTGGAGGCAGGAAGTTCCTGGATCATGACTTTTGAGAGAGAGAGCAAGTTTCAGATGGTCCAGCTCTTCTCTCTCTCTCTGAGTCTTCCTCATGGCTGCATCTCCCCCCGCCTGCGCAGTCCTTAACTTATATAGCCATTATGACCTCATTTACCTGGTCCAATGGAGGCCAGAACCTGTTGGCTGTCAGCCAACCAATTTGAAATGCATCACTAGTTGCTGGGAAGACTGGCAGTTCCTAGCTCCACAGGGAGCCCAAGCCCCTCACTCAGGTATGTGATGCCAGTCATGTAGGCAGAGGGAGCAGGTTTCCCCCCTCCCTCAGGACTGTATCCAGCTCAGGTTATCTAAAGTGATAGGGTAAGGTGTGTACCCTCTGCATGGCCCATCTTAACCAAATTGTCACAGAGAAGAGTTTTTTGGGAGAAACAGAGGTGGTCTTCTGCCACAGGTGGTGATCACTGTAGCGGGGTGGCCTCATGCTTGAAGCTTGGACTTGGGCAGTGTTTCAAATGGACGTGTAAATTTGATCCAACTGGGAGTGGCATGCCTTCTGCTGCTTCATCCTGGCAAAGGTGAAGGTGGGGTCATCAGTGTGGTGTGCATGCCAGATGTCCACTAAGGAGTGGTCTGGGATGATATCCTTGATTATGGCCGTGGCAGCCTGGCTTCACCCCCTGCCAGTGCTGTCTTGTGCCTCAAGGGTGAAGTTAACATTTCTGCTTAGGAGCAAGTACTTGTGAGGGCTCAGGGTCTTCAGGTAGTTGGATGCCTGCTGAAAGAAATGAGCCATCTCTGAGTTGTGTACAGCTGCATACATGTTTAACAGGTTGAAGTCAAGGCCCTGTACCCAGATGCATTAGGTGGCCTGGCCCTACCTCAGTAGTGAGAAGGACATCTGGCTGCAGGCTCAGGGAAATCAGGGTAGCCACTCTACACAGTGTCTCTGTGAGGTGGCTGAAGTAGATTTAGTCTCCCTACTCCAGCCATCGGTTGGCTTCAGTGGCTGGAATTGTGTTGGTCTCCTGGAGGAAAGTCATAAAGTACGCCCCTCCCCGCCCCCCCAAGGAAAAAGAGTACCAGACATCTGCAGAGACCATTCTTCAGCCATGCATTTTGAGGGTTACCACGGTGAGGGGCTTCATTGGTGGGGGCATTGTTAGGCTTGGTGGGGCATTTACAGGAGGATAGAGGCTTGATGAAGCACTGTATGAACCACCCGGTCTGCTACATCCTCTGAAACTGAGATGGGGAAAGATGCAGTCTCTCAGGGTGGATGAGGGGGTAGCACAGGGAGTGGTACAGAAAATGGCAGTGGTTCCCATGAAGGGTCTCCCTCAGGATTGGAAAGGTGTTTGGTGGGGGACCCTGCTTTCTCCCCTCAGTACTGGTGACACCAGACACACAGGGTCTGTGGCAGGGGTTGCTTTAACTGGGGTTGGAAGAGACAGTTCAGGTACCTGGGTGGCATTGGTGGCCTCCCCAGAGCCCTGGAAAAGTGAATCCTCCTCCTTGGGACCCATTGGCATAAGCCCCAGGGTTCCCACCTCCCCTAGGTGGTCAGAGTGGGAGGGCTTCACCAATGGACCTACTCCCAGAGTAGCTGGGACAAAAGCCTCAGTGTCTGCAGTTGTTGGGGGGCAGGTCACACCTGGTGGAGTTAGGGGTCTTCTCTATGGGCCTGTGAGGTCTCAGGGCCTTCTCAGGTGGCCAAGCCATCCTGGGCCCTGCTCTGTGGTGGTAACACTGTCTTTTTTTTTTCTGTGGGTGGGATTCCTGGTATAGCTCAGGAGGTGGTGGTAATAACATCAGTGTTGGGCTTCCTCTTGGGTGGTGGGAGGTGGACTTCCTCTAAAACATAGGGCCTGAGCTGCACTGGGGCCTGGTGCTCTGCCATGCTGTAGGCAGCAGATCACCACCCATATGGGACAAGCACCCACCCAGCCTTGGGGTAGCATGGGGAGAGGCTGTCCTGGGATGCTGGGAGTGGTGTGGAAATTGGAGGGATAGCAGTTGTGGTGGAGTGGTGGGGACAGGCATCACCCTCTTCTTCCTGTGCCCACCCTTATTTGGAACCCCCCAGTGGCTGTGGCATGGGGCACCTTGAGCTTTCAGGGGGCCTAGATGGTGGGGCTGTGGTGTCAGGGGTACCAGTGGTGGTGGCACCTCTCTCCTTGGTGGAGCACTGTGGTGTCCCCCATGGATGACTGAAGGGACACTCTTGGTGGAGGTGCCCCAGTGACTGGCACTGGAAGCACCCCACCTCCCCCATATTATAATGGATGCAGTTGGTGGACCCCTGGAAGGGAATTGTAAAGTTTCCCCCTGCCTCTGGCCCCACCAGCAGCTGGATGGTGACTTGGTGCTGGAAAAACTTGATATGGTGGAGACTAGGGTCCTGGCATGCCAGCAGGAGGGTGGTAAACAGGGATAGAATTCTTCCCAGGACCTGAAGGAAGGGCATGAAGGCCCAGTTAGGGATGTATGCGAGGACAGGTCTCAGGACCACCCAGGTCCCTAGCTCCTCTAGGGGCTTAAGTGGGACATGCTAGCCTCCCACTGTGAGTCCCTTCTTTGCCACCTCCTGTGCAGTGGCTCTATCTTGGGCATGCTGCAGCACACCCTGTTGCACCTGCTGATGTTGGGGAGAGGGCCCTGATTTCCAGAGCTCATGTGGGCAGAGGTTGTGAGGGCCTAGGCTCCAAGGCTGTGGGTTTAGTTCCATCTTCTGGGCTGAGCAGCTGGGCTCTCAGAGCTGGAAGAAGACTGGGTGGGTGGGTCATCTGCTAGTGAGGCACCTCTGGTCTCTACAGGTATTGGTAATTGGCTTTTTTTTTTGCAGGCCCTTTACCCTTCCTACCCCCTATAGATGAGGAGGATGAGGAGCCCTTAGCTTTTCCCCTGCTCTGGTCAGGTTTGGGGGGGACCTTGGCCCCATCAGGGAGAGACTAGCAAGGAGGAGCCCCCTGGCCCTGTGGGGGACTCTTGCCTTGCCATGGGTGGCTATTTGGGAAAGCATCAGGTGAGATTCAGGAGCGGGAGCTGTGAGCTCCCCCTCCACCTGTGGGGATGGGGGAGATAGCTTGCTGCCAGGGTGTCCAGGGTTCTCCTCAGGCTGAAGTGGGTGGGGGGCGCTTTTTGGTGGGTGGTGTATGTGTGAGGGGGTGGGCTCAAGCTGGAGATGGGGGACACACAGAAAGACAAACAAGGACACAGACAGGAAGGAGGGGAGAAGCTTTCTTCTGGCTTACTCAGCCATCCACAAATGCCAGGAGACGGGAAGTGGAGCACACAACTCAAGACAGGAGGGTAGACACAGGGGATGCTTCTGGAGCAGGTAAAAGCCAGGCAGGAAAATGGTGTTACTTGTGGAGGGGCCCCACTGGCATTGAGAGGTCCCCTTTGCCTGTGGGCCACTGCAACAGCAGGTGATCACTGGTGTTTGATGACTAGAAAATTATTATTAGAGGTTTGCTTGTGGGAATTGGCTGATAGGTAAAGTAGATATTGTATTAGAATAATGGTCCATGGGAATGGCAAGGGTTAATTGGTTTCAAAAAGCCTGTTTGTGATAACATTTCCTTCTAGGCCAACTGTATCTGAAGCCAGCAGACACACAGGATGGGAGACTGAAAACATATACCCCACTGTTTTATAACATGAGATAAGGTGGCATTAGGTCATAGTGCCCAGCTGCAGAGCACTTAGGATTTCTGGTTTTGGTGGACAGACCAAATTAGGAGGCCAGGGCATAACATCCATAAATGGCCAAATTAAGAGGTGTGCATATGATGGGCTTGTTGGAATAAAGGAATAAGCTGACAGAACAGAACATGGACATTATGATGACCACAGGGAAGCCAATCAATGGTTCCCAGGAATGAAGAGTCATCAGAGGGGAGAAAAAATACAAACGGAGGGATTTTAGAGCAGCAAAGGGGCCCTGAGTGGGGGCAGCTGAGGCCACCATGGGAAGAGGGCACACCACCAGTCTGTCTCACCCATCACACTGTGGTGGGGGGGCAGAGAGGGAGGTGGGGAGGTTGGGCCTCAGCCCTTGATCTCTAGGCTGCTGTCATCTGTCATTCAAGAAAGAACCACTGTGTGAAGCTTGCATACTAGCCAGATGGACCTTCCCTCTGTGACAGCCCTAGGACTGGTAGATATAGAATCAGAAGGGTTATTTTGTTTGCTTTGCCAGCATAATTTTTATCTGCTATCACTGTGTATCAAAATTTTTGACAATTCTTGAATGGAGAGGTCATGGTTAGTCTGAGCATTTGGGTCTGCCTGAAACAAGGTATCTGGCTCATAAATCCAGTGCCTCCTGAGAGGGGAGGGGACTGTAGATCAAGTAGAAGGTGATGGTGGTGGTAGTGGGGAGCAGCCAGTGGGGAGTGGTGGTGCCCTCTGGTAGCCACAGGATCTAAACACATCAAGGAGAGTCATAGCCCCACGCTTGCCAAGAAAATTATAAGCCCCCTTTGGTACTGGGGACTACTAATGACATGTTACTAAGTACTTGGGACAAATAATAATGAAAAGAAAGAAAGAAATCGATCACAGGTTAATAACTAAATGTGCCAAGCGAGGACACTGAGCAGAGCACAATGCATAGCACCCACTCACCCTCAAACGATTCCAAGGAGCTAGTGGACAATTTCCAGTGATACTCTGCCTGGAGACAAAAATGTAAATAGGAAAGGAAAGTGGCTCTGCAGTCTCCCAGCCAGAGCCTCCTTCCTATACAGATTTATAGACAGCTTAGCCATGCCCAGGATCAAGTTAACCAAGGTGCCCCAGGACTTGATACGGCCAGAGCTGGGGAGGGCATAAATGAAGAGGTGAGGGGAATAGTGCAACCAGAACCTCTGAGGTGCAGGAGCTTCAGCCTGGCATACTCCAGGTAGGTATGCACCAAGATCTCCCTTTGTTCACAAAAGGGACAAGTGTTGGGGGCATCAGTGAACCATGCCAAATACACATGCATGGTGACAGCTCCATGGAGGAGCCACCAACTGAGGTACCCAGTGGTTTGTGGGATCAAGATGGAATACAAACGAATCCACTGTAGAACCTCACTCCTGACCTCACCTAGGGTGTCCTGACACCCATTGTCAGAGTGGGACATGAGGAGGGATGATGCACTGTAGAGAGCATCAGTATGTAGAGCTAGCAGCAGTGGGTGGATCAAAAGTGAACTGATTTCGTATCTCCCAGGCTGCTAAGACTGTGGGGCAGGGAGTACAGCAGTGTCTGATGAAGCAGAGGCCCCATGATGAACTCTGGAGGGATGGGGAATACCAGGTGGTGAAGACTGCACTTACACAAGACCTGGCCTATGTTGGTGAGGGAAGTTTCTGACAGGGTCGCATTTACCTCCTTGAGCAGCTGGCTGGATGCATGCAGCATTGGAAGCTCCATATTCCATGCAGCAATGTGGGATTTGGCCACCCCTGTTTGGCATAGTCCAGGAGATCCCTGATATGGGTGATGTGGGCCAAAACCATCCTCCAGTGCACACAGGATGCCTCTGTTGCTGGAACCACTAGCTGCCAGCAGGGGGTTGGCAAAAAGGTGAGAACCCAGGGTGACTGTTCCAGGGGACCTGTAGGTGGGGATCAGCCTCCAGGCCCTGAGGAGGTTTTGGTAGAAATCTGGAAGATTTTCCAGACCCTGCATGGGGAGAACTTACAGGTAGAAGAGCTGCTGAACATATTGGAACCAGAGGTGGTGGAGGAAGGCATATCCCAAGTGGCTCCATGTTCCACTGCCACTGGCACCATAGATGAGACTCTTCAGGGCCTGAAGGTGGAAGGTGTGGACCTGGCTGCAGAGGCTGACCAGGCCTTGCCATCCCACAAAGGGAGGATCAGGAGCCCCGTAGAAATCCAGCGTCATCCTGGCCAGAAGAACCACAGTGCCTATCTCTGGATCCTGGCCAGGATCTCCAAGGCCATGGCCAGGGTTCTCAAGTGGTGCCAGAGGATGGACAGGACTGACTGATTGATTACCAGCGGGAACCAAAAAAGGAGACACTTCAGCAGATTTCATAGATTTCATAGACATTAGGGCTGGAAGGGACCTTGGAAGATCATCGAGTCCAGCCCCCCGCCCAAAGGGCAGGAAGTCAGCTGGGGTCATAGGATCCCAGCAAGATAAGCATCCAGTTTCATCTTGAAGGTGTTCAATGAAGGCGCTTGAACCACCTCCGGTGGCAGGCTGTTCCAGACCTTGGGGGCTCGGACAGTAAAGAAGTTCTTCCTTATGTCCAGCCTGAAACGATCTTGAAGTAGTTTGTGACCATTTGACCTCATCATCCCTTGGGGCGCTCTGGTGAACAAACGTTCCCCCAGATACTGGTGGTCACCCCTGATAAACTTGTCGGTGGCCATCAGATCACCCGAGCCTGCGCTTTTTCAGGCTAAAGAGCCCCAGGGCTCTCAGCCTGTCATCGTAGGGTCTGCTTCCCTGACCTCTGATCATGCGCGTGGCTCTTCTCTGGACTCTCTCAAGCTTCTCCACATCCTTTTTGAATTGTGGAGCCCAAAACTGGACACAGTACTCCAGCTGCGGCCTCACTAAGGCCGAGTACAGGGGGAGAATGACGTCCCGGGATTTGCTTGAGAGACGTCCCGGGATTTGCTTGAGACGTCCCGGGATTTGCTTGAGATCATCGAGTCTGACCCCCTGCATAGGCAGG
>NW_005842365.1:784366-795539 GCF_000455745.1 Alligator sinensis
CCTATGACTGACTAAGGTCATCCCCAGTAGCCAGTACCAGGTCGAGCAGCGCTTTGCGTCTCGTTGGCCCATAGACTTCTTGAGTCAGGTAGAGGTCATCCACGCACGAGAGATGACGAGAGATCTGCCCATGCCTGCAGCTGCTTCAACACCCTGACCTCTAGCTCTTGCCAGTTTTCCAGTGAGAAAGGGGCCCTAGGGGACAGGTGGAATCCTAGGTAGAACAGCGAGCCCACACCCCAGGAGATGCCCTGGAGCACAGGTAGGAGCAAGTTCACCTGCCACCCATCATGAAGCCAGAGCTTGTGACCCATTTAACCTGGGCAGAGGAGGCTGCTGAGTAGATAAATTGGCAGGTCTCTACCTGCACCAGGTTGCCCAGGTCCTGAACAGTGAGGAGCACATTGTCTACATACACGGACAGGATTGGCCTCATAGCTAGCTCTCATGGCTTGGTCCACTGCTGCTAGCTCTACATGCTCATGCTTTGCACCGTCCATTATCCCATCTTCACATCTCATCCAGATAACAAGTGGTGGGACACCTGGGGTGAGGGCAGGGACAAGAATCCCCAGTGGACAAAACTGTATTCCACCTTGATCGTGTGAGCCACCAGGGACCTCAGCTGGTGGCTCCTCCATGGAGCTGTCACCATGGGCATGGTGCAGCCCCTACACCTTCTCCTCCAGAAACTTTTGCTGCAATATTCCCTTCATCTGACCCACCTGATGACCACCTCATGTCTGAATGTGTGCCGGTCCCCTTCAGGTGGTGCATGGTTGCCAAGTCCAAAAGGAAGGCCCAGGCACAGCTCAGGCCCTCCGAGATGGAGGGAGCTCCCCTTGAGACCACCAAGAGGGGGCCAGAGCTAAATGAGATCCCTGTAACCTCTTGATCTGTGCCAGGCACCCCACTCCTAGGGAAGGTCAAAAGGGTTGCCCCATGGAGGAGGCTCTGGGACAGCCAGGTCATCCTGGAGAGAAATCCATGGAAGAGACCCCCCCCCCCCCCCCGCCTTTCCTCAACACAGTGAGTGCTAAGGCAGAGGCCGCAGCCACAGTGAGCCCCAATGGGGAAGACCCCCTTCCCCAAGGCTCCAGGAAGTGCACTGATGCCACCCAGGTGCCCAGTGTGTCTCCTCCAGCCACCCCATAAAATGCCCCAGAAATCACCCCAGGCCTGCCATATGGTTCTGACAGAGGGGGTCAAGGCAGGGTCCTCTCATAAGCATAACAACACTGGCAGGGACCCTGTGAAGACCCCCCTGTACTCTGTCCTTCCCCACCCCCTTGAACTGACCCCATCCCTGCCCCTACCCCAAAGGACTGAACCACTCCCTCTGCCAGGGTAAGGGGAATGATCAGACTGGGTGACTCACATGATTCTCTACCAGAAGTGGAGGCAGGGGAAACTCCCACTCCCCACAGGAGTCGGGTGAAGCCTGCTGAATCACAAGACCAGGAGGAGGTTGAAGGGGAAGCTGTGGGTCCAGTGGCATCCATGGACCTCTCGGCTTTGGCAGTCCCCAGGGAAGACCTGCACCAATTTCTAGAGAGGGTGGTGCAGCTCACCCTGGGCTGCTGGGGGGACTTTCACTGTGTACTTTACACCATGAGGGCACTGGTGGGTGAAAGCAAGGGGCTGAAATGGTACAACATAAAGATCTACACATGGACGCACAGTTTTCATGATGCCATCTACATCTATGGCAGGGTTACAGGGATGCTGCAGGGCCCTAGACCTGACATTGAAACTTACAAGGCCCCTGCTGATCTGGCTGACACCCCTAGCAATGAAGTCGCTCAAGATTGTGACCCTCAACATCTGTGGCTGCAGGATGGGTCCCAGAAGATGTCAGGGTAGTTTAGGTCCCCCATGACAACCACATTCCTACACTGTAGGGTCTCTGAGAGTTGCCTCAAGCTTAGCTTTTCATCTTGGTGTGGTGGTCTGTAGCAGACCTCCACCATCAAGTCCCTTTCCCCATGACCTATATGTATCCTAAACCACAATGCCTCAACTTTCTCCTCCTCTGATCCCATTTTGATTAGGGTAGATATATAATGCTCCTTTACATAGAGGGCAACCCCACTCCCTTTCCTCCCTATTCTGTCTCTTCCATACAACCTGTAGCCCTCAATGTGTACCGCCCGGTCATGGGTAGGGTCCCACCAGGTTTCTGTTAGCCCCACTAAATCAAAGTTATTATTTGCAAGCAGAAGTGCAAGTTCTTCCTGCTTGTTCCCCTTGCTCCTAGCATTAGTATTGAGGTACTTGAACCCTCTGAATGGTGCCTTTGGTGCCTCCCCCACCCCCATTCTGATGCTTAAAGGGCCCCTTGGTACTTACCTGGGGTGTACTGCTGCATGTCTCGCAGTTTGTACGTTCTAGACTCTCTCCATCTCCTGCTTCCCCATCCCCCATCATACTTAGTTTAAATCCCGATGTAGGAGGTCAGCCAACCTGTAAGAAAAGACTCTTACCTTTTGTGGAGAGAGAAAGCCCATCATGTTCCAGGAGGTCTGGAACAGCTTCTGTGCTCTTCTTGCACAGAAGTGTAGATCATGGTGCAGGAAGCCAAAACCTGCACGATGGCACCAACTCTGGAGCTGTGGATTGACTTCCCTGACACAGGTGACACAATGCCTACTGCAACCACTGACCGGAAGGATTGATCTTGCTGTCTTCCTGACTAGTAGGATCGACCTTGCTGGAGGATCGACCATCTTCACAGGCAAGGTCATCTCCCAGACTACTGTGCCTGGAAGCACAATTTGGGGAGGAGGTAAGCAACCAAGAGCAGTGAAAGAACAAGTTAGGGGCTATTTAGAAAAGCTAGACATATACAAGTCCATTGCACTGGATGGGATGCACACAAAAGTGCTGAGATAGTTGGATGATGTGATTGCAGAGGTACTGGCCATCTTCTTTGAAAGCTCATGGTGATCAGGAGAGGCCCCGGATGATTGGAAAAGGGCAAACATACTGCCCATAGTTATGAAAGGGAAAAAGGAGGATCTGGGAAACTACAGACCTCACCTCAGTTCCTGGAAAAAATCATGGAGCAGATCCTTAAGGAAACCAGTTCTAAGCACTTGAAGGAAAAGAAAGTGATTAGGAACAGTCAGTATGGATTAATTAAGGGTAAGTCATGCTTGATCAACCTGATTGATTTCTATGATGAGATGACTGGTTCTGCAGATGCTGGGAGACCAGTAGATGTGGTATACCTTGCTTTTAGCAAGGTTTTTGGTATAGTCTTCCACAACATTCTTGCAGGCAAGCTAAAGAAATATGGGCTGGATAAATGGATTATAAGGTGGATAGAAAACTCTCTGTAGCATTGGGCTCAGAAACTAGTAATCAATGGCTCTATATCTAGTTGGCAGCCAGTATCAAGTGGAGTGCCCTTGGGGTCGATCCTGGGGCTGTTTTTGTTTATCAGTGGCCTGAAAGATGGCATATAGTGCACCCTCAGCAAGTTTTCAAATGGACAGAATAATCACATGTAGTGGTACAGCCTGAAGGCTGGCTGGCTGGTCAGCAGCTCTGCAGAAAGGGACCTAGAGGTTACAGTGGACAGACAATAAGCTGAATATGAACCAACAGTATGCCCTGAATATGAAGATGACTATGAGGCAACAGTTGCCAAGGCATACTGGGCTACATTGGTAGGAGTGTTGCCAGCAGGTCAAGGGAAGCGATTATTTCCCCTCTATTCAGCACTGGAGAGGACACACCTGGATCACTGTGTTCAGTTTTGAGCCCCCCACTACGAAAGGATGTGGACAATTTGGAAAGAGTCCATTAGAGGGCAATGAAAATGCTGGGGGCTGGGGGGGCACAACTTATGAGGAAAGGCTGAGGGAATAGGGCTTATTTAGTTTGGAGAAGAGAAGACTGAGAGGGGATTTAATAGCAGCCTTCAAGTACCTGAAGCATGGTTAGAAAGAGGATAGAGCAAGGCTGTTCTCAGTGGTAGCAGATGACAGAACAAAAAGCAATGCTTTCAAGCTGCAGCAAGGGAAGTTTAGGACAGATATTAGAACTAATTTTATCACTAGGAGAATACTAAAACACTGGAACAGGTTACCTAAAAAGGATGCGGACTCTGGATCCTTGGAGGTTTTTAAGACCTGGCTAGACAAAGATTTGGCTTGGAAGATTTAGTTGGGGATGGTCCTGTTTTGAGCAGGGGTTTAACTAGATGACCTCCTGAGGTCTCTTCCAACCCTAATTTTCTATGATTCTATAATTCTATGACACACATATATTTGGAGCCATTTTAAAAAGATCATTTCAAAAGGGCAGCAGCTGTTAGAATCTAATTGTTATATGTTGACAAACTGGGAGTCTCTTCTCTTTGTATGATTTTTTGCCCGACTTTTGAAACTTCTATTCTGCTACTACCAGCCAAGAAACATTTTGTAACTTCTGGAAAAACAAGAGGAGAGAGGTGCACCCAATATGCAAAACCAAAGATGAGCTCTGTTGAGCTATCAGATGAATTAGTTGGACCTCTCATGAAAAAAAAGTTTATGGCTGAGTGTCAAGAACTTTATAAGGCAATTTAAAAAGTTGATTGTTTGACTTGTAGGACATTCTGAGAGTTCTAGCATTTCTAAACATTGCAGTTAATATTTCAAATGATGGCATAACCTCAAATAGTACACAAAAGATGAGAAGTTCTTTAGATGAAGACTCATCTCCTACTAGAAATCACTTTTCAATTAACCAGACTTTGGCCTCAAAGTATAAATAAGATTTCTATAAGGTCTCTTTGTCCACTGGTTCAGTGGCTCATTGAGCTACGAGCCAAATTATGTGCTGTATCTTCTATGCCATTTGGAAAGGTTTTAAATACAATTTGCAAAGAGACATTGTCTATTGAATATCCACCAGCAAGTTTCACTTTCTAAATGCATCTAGGCATACTGTAAACATCGATACGAACAGTTCATTTAAAAAAATCTTTTCCTCCAATTACTCAGTTTTGGGGAGGTATATGACATACTTGAAGGAAAGCATTTTGGTACCATACAATGACAGGAATGACCTAGTTTATCACTTGATTAAGTGATAAAGTATATAAATGCAGTCTTTCCTAGGCTTTCTAACTACTTGGAAAATATTTTATTTATTTCACTGTGAAGGTATGTTGCATTAGAGATGAGATATAAAATTAACCACCTGTGATTTATAAATTCCTATTGTACTTTTTGGAGAAGTGTTGACAGGTATTATGCCAATTTCCCATTCTAATCCAAACCATTGAATTTTGCTTATTTAAATCCTCCTTACAGTTTCAGTTGGATAATGTCTTCATCACTGTAAGAGGAGTCACTACTTGAAGTTGCACCCTACTCATATAATGGATACTTTGGGACCTCTGGAGCCTGTGTATTTAGAGTATTACAGACAATGTATATAGTAGGGGTCCCTTTTTCTCTAGCTTATCCACCCAATCTTTCCTGCCATTACTTGGTGTAATAAACAAAAAAGGAGGGAGGCCAGTGTCCCGGGAGAGAGTGGGAGGAAAGACCCCGAACCAAAAGGGAAGGTCCCTGGGAATACCCAGAAAAGAGAGGAAATAAACACAAAGTTAAAGCAAAGAAACTACTTACCTTCAGCAGGAGCCGCGGAGCAGAAGAACCCCGCGTGGCTCATCAGCTTCGTCTTTATCCAGCTGAAGCCAGCCGATGATGTCACCGGCAATCACCAGCCGGTGGGGATAAAACCAGCTGCTGGTGGAAACAAGGGAAGAGGAGGAGCAGACCCGAGTAGGACACAACCACAGGGTGTTCCTTGGGAGGCTTTTGGGGAGGAAGGGCAACAACCTGAAGAGTCAGCGGAGGCTCTGGGCACTGACCCTGGCAGTGGCAGCAAGGGATGGCTCGACAGAGAGAGAGATGAGCCAGAAGCAGCCCCTGCAGCTGACAAAGGCAGCAAAGGCAGAGGGAATAGAAAGGTAGATGTGGTGACCTACACTGCAACAGGTGGGAATATCGGGGCCAGTAGGGAGGTGGAGAAATCCCCCCCTTTAGGAGAGTCCCAGCAGGAACGCCATGAAGGGCTGAAAAGAGGCAGGATACCTATCCTGATTACAGGGAGCGACCAGGTGTACACAAAGGGGCCACGAGGCACCCGAATAGTGACACCACAGGAGGGAGAGAAGTGGAGAAGGACCGTACTCCAGGAAGAGGCAGATAAAGCGGGAGAGACGACCCGAGCAGGAGGACACAGGCGTTTGGCCCTCCATAGGGGTCCTGTCATAGAAAGGCCTTAGAGAACGAGGCACCCAGCACCCCGATGTAAGTGACCAGGAAAGGGGCCACGCAAATTCCCCACAATAGAACAGAGTATTATTATGTGTTTCTCTTTGGTGTTTCCTCATTTGAAGGGGTTGAAGGTCAGGGGAGATGATATGGTTAAGGTATCCGGTACAGGGCCCGTAGGGGCAACACATTTGGTTTAGGACACTAGTGAAGTATCTTACACTAGAGGGCACAGGCTTCATGACCAAGAACACTGACTGCAAACAACCCAGGGCGGGTTGAGCAAAGAGGCTTTGAGAACCGGTACTTTTTGGAGAAGTGTTGACAGGTATTATGCCAACTTCCAATTCTAATCCAAACTGGAATCTGGTTGCTGTGGGGTGCAGTTTTTGAGTATTCTCCATCCTGTGCCCAGCCAACCAGAACTGGCAGGAACTAATAAACTGAGGTGTTCCTGATCTCTGCGCATCCTGTTCCTTCACTCTTGTTGAGTTATCCAGTAAGTACTTGCGTTTGGGGCACCCAACCCAACACTTATTATTCTCTTTGGTGATTCTTCCTACTCTATTCTTCCTACTCTCTCTGAAATGGCAGTGAGATCTTCTCTGTCACAATCACCTTCCCTCTCCACCTAAGAAAAGTTTTTATGGAATGGAAATGGCTACAAATGGTTACTTTGGGGACAGTATTTTGCATCAAAATTGGCTGCATATGAGCAAGTGCTGATCCCTAAATGCTCAGCGTTTCAGAATAGAAGTCGTAACAAATAGCCCAATCAGGGTCCCCCCCACATTGTGGGTTCCAGTGTATTGCAATAGTAAGTAGTAAGGCTGTGCGAAGCTTTGGTCCCTGATTTGGTGGCTGAAGCTCTAAATCCAAATCAAATCAAATCAGAGGACCCTTTAATCTCTCCAAATTAAACTGGAACCCTCAGAATCAATTCGGAGAGATTTAGAGATTCAGACATAGGCACAGATTTAAAACGGTTTTTTTCTACATACCTCTAGGTAGCAGGCAGCTTGTGAATGCTGCAATGCTAGGGCACATGGAGTGTCCCACAGAAGTGCAGGGGACTTAGGCAGACGACTCAATAGTGGACCAGAAGCATTTCTGGTTCAGTTCTGGGTCCGCTGAGCCACCTCCCCCCCACCTCCAACACTCCTGTGGCTTGGCTACTGGTGCCTCCTGGGTCTGGGGGGGGAGGGCACCCAGGGTCCCCCCCGTAGTCAATTGCCATTTTGGGGGAGTGTGGGTGGGGGGAGGCCTGGTGTGCTGCCCAGCAGAACTGGAAGTGAACCGGAAGTAATTCTGGTCCACTTCCAGGTTCACTGCCAAACATGTGGAGACAACCCCCCAGCACCCTGCACTCCTGTGGGACACTTCATGCATCCCAGTATCACAGCATTCACAAGCCACACTGGTATCTCAAGGCATGTAGAAAACACATTTAAAGCTGTGTACATGTCTGAATTGCTGATTCTCTAAATCAGCATTGAATCTTCAGATTCAGCCTAATCGAATCAGAGACAGTGATCCGAATCAATGAATCAAATCACTGTCCCTGATTTGGGCCAAATCCATATCCGAATCAAATAGGCCCATTTCGCACACTCCTAGTAAGTAGTAATGTTATTGGTTTCTAGTATGATTGCTTAAGTGATTTAGTTTATGACTTGGTTATAGCTCTACTTGAAAATCTGGACATGTGCAGAAAACTAAGGAAAAATGGAAATCAGAGCAGATAAGTCATACCAAGGTACAAAGGTGAAAGACATTCAAGTGCATAAACAATTATACCCACATAATGAACTTTTTTTTTTCTTTTGTCATAAAGTTAGCATGATGTCCACACCATAAATTAAATTCAAAGCAGGAAATCAAGTCACCCCAACTTATAGCATTTCATTGTCTAAGTTGAATAAGTAGATATCATATTTGTACAATCTCATAGGAAATGTCATCTGTGGGATGGGGATCATTTGAGCAGAAATTATTTTCCTATCATGTCTCAAGCATGTATCATAGCCACTCTTTCAGAAGCTTCAAGGACCTATAGACTTACATAGACTTAGCAAATTTCTCTTTGTGTATCAGCACTACCAGCACTGCTACTGTTAAAAAAATAAGTTTAAAGTTATTAATATATTATGTATGTATGCATGTTCATGGGGGCACCAGGCTACATATGCAAATCAGCTGCAGATATAGAAACTGACAAAGGTGCCCAAGGTCCAGGACTATGTAACTCACAGTCAGGAGTGGAGAGTTTCTTCTGTCCATGCTTTTAGGAGCTTGTATCTGAGAGTTACACCTAGGTTCCCCAGAAGTTAAAAACACGTAAGTGGTGGCTTTCTTGTTCACTCTTCAGTTGGTCATGCTCCCCAAATTGTTTTGAGGATAAACAGAATTTTCAGAGGTGATGTAATGCAGTAAAAGGAAGCATTGTTTGCCCGTTGCTGTGGGCTAGCCCAAGGCAAGCCTGTTCTATAATGTTCTGCTATCAAAAGTGTGGAAGCAGCCAGACTTAAAGCTTCTCTTCAGCAGCAGACTATGTGAAGAATCTTTCATGGATAGTTATATCCCACTCTCCCAAGTAAAAGAAGGCTTTCGCCATGCACCAACAGAAGGGGTGTACACATATTCCTGCACCTTCCACTAGCTTTATTAGTCTATTCAGCAGCTGGTGCCTTCCCAGGATTCATCTTGTACTTTGCTAGATACCAGGAGTGACTGGTGCCTTCTATGTCTGGGGGGGCACAATTTGTGGGCGCGCCTGGGAACAGGCCAGAAGCCCCATATCCACTCTTATACTTCTGTGCCATGGCTTAGTTCCCTCCCCCCGACACACACACACTGCTGGCCCACGTGGAAAAAAAGCTGCCCCTTCCTGAGTGGCGTCGAGTTGGGGGCTAATCTCGGGGGGAAGGGCACATGCCCCCCCGTACCCCCTCTACCAGTCACCTGCACTAGGTGCTGCAGTAGAGCTGTATGATGCCACAAGAAGTACACTGATGTTTAGACACTATGGATGTTGGGAAGAGGAAACTGCTCTTTCCTCCAGAATCTCTGCTGGTAAATATAAATGTGAGGCTTAAGAAGTATCTAGAAATTGAGTTAGCTGCTATTTTAGAAACAGCAGGATCCAATCCATGGTTTATGACTCAGCTAGTTAGATTGACTAAAGTATATGCAAGAGACATAAAAAGGTGGGGGAGGATAAGCTGACAGTGAGCACGTCTACATGAGATGCTAACTACACAGTAGTCTAATAATACTGTGCAGTAGCATGTCACAAGCACAAATGATGCATGTGCCAGCACTACTGGGCAGTAAAAAGGCATGTGCTGGCAATACAGTGCAGTAATGAAGGTCACTGCACGTTAATTTAGTACTTGATTATACAAGTACTAAATTTAATATACAGTAACAATGGCACATTCATGAAATGTAGACATGCCCAGTGGGTATGCCCAGTAGACTAATTTACTGTACAGTAAAGCATCACCATCTACACATGCAGGCAGTTACTACACAGTAAGTCTTCTGCATGGTTAATTTACTAGCTGCAAATGAAGGTAATAAATTAATCATGCAGTAGGTACTACATAGTAGCTCCTGGCCAGCCCTACCACCAGGGGGGCACCCTCAGGCTTTTCTTAGAAGCACAGGCCTCAGAGTTTCTCCAGCCCCAGGACTGGGACATCTCTTTGCCTGCCCCAGCCTGGCTTTTAAAACCTGTGTCACCTACTGCTTGCCTCTGGCCATCAGGTCTGGCAGCAGTGACCCTGTGCTGGCTGCACCAGACTCATGGACACCAGTGGTAGCTCCCCAAGCCAGACCCACCACCTGGCTGCCTCCTATGTGCCATGTCCCTGTCCTGCAGGCACATGCCCAGGCCTTGTAGCACCCAGCACCTCAGATGTAGCCCCCAAGGGTCATCAAAAGAGCCATGATGGCATTCTTTCTGATGCTACACACCACGCTCCAAGGCCCCAGCTGGTACCAGGGCAAGCCTGCAGACTTGATTGCACTGTAGGGCAATTCTGAGCTGCAAAGCCAGTTTGCCTGGGGTAGGCACTCCAACACCAACATCTATGGGGCCCCAAGTGGCATTAATGTGCCTAGCCCCAAGTGACAACTACCTCCAGCTGGGTCCCGGGTGCCAGCTCAGAGCAGGTTTCTCTGCCCGAGTCCTGCCACTTGGTTCACTAGCAGGAATTCTGGTGGTCCTGATTTAAAAACTGCAAAATCCCAGATAAAAAAAAAACCCAAAGTCACTCTTTAAAATACCCCCAAATCCATGTTCTGCCACAAATAAAACAAAAGACCACTATAGAGATATGTATATAGAGAAAAATGGATCAGATCAGTCGGGCAGTGTTTTACTGATATATTTTCAATTTTAAAGACATTTGGAAGCCATCAGTGCCTCAATCATCATCATAAAATAAATCCTAAATAACTGTGTTTTGATGTTTGCTTTTGGTTTCCTTATCACATGGTGGGTGTGTGGTAGGGGGATGTGGGGTTTGCAGGAGGTGGGTGGGAAGGGCGGTGGGAGGATGTGGATGGGTGTGTGGGTAGGTGTGGGGGGGGATACGTAGATAAAAACATAGATCGTTAGGGGCTGGAAGGGACCTTGTAGATCATTAGGTCCAGTCCCCTGCACTAGGCAGGAAAAGAGATCTGGGGTCAAGTGACACCAGCGAGGTGACTGTCCAGTCTCCTTTTGAAGATTTCCAGGATAGGTGACTACACTACCACTGGAGGGAGTTTATTCCACAGTCTGGACACCCCGATTGTGAAGAAGTTTTTTTTTTTTTCCTGGAATTGAGCCTGAAGTGGCCTTCCAGGAGTTTGTATCCATTGCTCCTGGTCTTCCCCAGGGGTGCCCTGCT
>NW_005842365.1:795634-796567 GCF_000455745.1 Alligator sinensis
AAGTCCCTCAGCTGCTCCTCATATGGCTTGTCTTGCAAGTCCCTGATCATATGGGTGGCTCTTTGCTGGGCCCTCTCAAGTTTTTCTGTATCCTTGTTGAAGTGTAGCACCAAATATTGGATGCAGAACTCCAGCTGTGGTCTCACCAGTGTGGGGTACAAGTGGGAGTATCTCTTCCTTAGTTCCTACAAGGCATGTGGGGGTGATGGGGATCAGTGTGTGGGTAGGTATGGGGGGGACTGTGGATGTGAGGGGCACTGTGTGTGGGGGGTTGCTTAAAAGGGGTGGGTCCCCTGCCTCCTACAGGGCAGAGCCCCCACACACAACACATGGATTGCCCCCCCCCGCAGGGTCCCAGCCCCACCGAGGATCTACAGCTCTCCCCTCAATCTCCCCACCTGGCCTGCTAATTCTCCTGCTCATCTGCAGCCTCCTGAGGCTGGAGACAAACAGGAGAATGAGCAGGATGCTGGAGATGAGCAGAGGAATGTCCAAGTGGATAGGAACACCCATCCAGCTCATCTCCATGGGTTCATTTCCATCCCTGTCCTGCAGGGGCTCATCTCCGTCTGCCCTCCTCCCCCCTTTCACTGCCTTCCCAGCACTCAAAAAGCCCCATATTCAGGGGCTGTAACAGTGGCCCTCAGGACTGCAGAGGACTCATGACAGAGCTCCCACTTCATGTGGTGCAGGGTGGGCAGGGGGCAGCGGAGAGCAGCCCCAGCCACCTGGCACCCACACTGTCATTGTCCCATCACCTGGGTGCAGCACAGTTTGGAAGGGCACTGCACACTGTCTGGGAGCTGGGGAAGCTCCACCTGTCACTCGGAGCCTGATGCCACTCAGGCTGAGTGGCCCCAGCTCCCAGACCAGTGCCATGGTGCAGTGACAGCATGGAAGCCAAGTGCCCTGCACCACATGTGGGGAGGGGGG
>NW_005842365.1:796577-805140 GCF_000455745.1 Alligator sinensis
GAGTGCCAGGAGGCTGAGGCTGGGAGAGGCAGCCAGGGGGGAGCTGGAATCAGGTGGGGCAGTGGGGAGCTGGGGGAGCAAGCAGGGGATGGGGCACAGTCCTCCACCTAGGACAGAAGAATCCCATTCACCACTACAGGCTTGCGATCAATCAGCTGGCAGCAGCTCTGCAGAAAATGACCTGGTAGTTACAGTGGACGATAAACTAGATATGAGTTAACACTGTGCCCTTGTTGCCAAAAAGACTAACAGTATACCAGGCTGTACTAGTAGGAGTGTTGTCAGCAGATTGAAGGAAGTTATTCGTCGCCTTTATTCTGCACTGTTGAGGCCACATCTGGAGTACTGAGTCCAGTTTTGAGTCCCCCACTACAGAAAGGATATGGACAAGGTGGAAAGAGTCCAGAGGAGGGCAATAAAAATGTTTAGGGGGCTAGGGCACATGACTTCTGAGGAGAGGTTAAGGGAACTAAGCTTATTTAGTTTGCAGAAGAGAAGACTAAGAGGAGATTTGATAGAAGCCTTTAGCTACCTGTAAGGTGGTTCTAAAGAGGATAGAGTTAGGCTGTTCTCAGTGGTAGCAAATGACAAAACAAAGAGCAATGGTCTCAAGTTGCAGCAAGGGAAGTTTAAATTGGATATTAGAGGGAAAAATCTCTCAATAAGAGGGCAAAGCACTGGAATGTGCAATGCAGAGAGACGGCAGAATCTCCATCCTTGGGGGCTTTTAAGGTCCGGCTCAACAAAGCCCTGGTTGAAACAATCCAGTTAGAGATAGGGGGATGGTCCTGTTTTAAGCAGAAGGTTGGACTAGATGACCTCCTGAGGTCCCTTCGAACACTAATTTTCTATAATTCTAAATGAGCAATGCTCAGTGATGCAGCATCAGAACTAGGAATTAGAACATAAGACATAGTACCAATGCGACAGTGATGGAAGGGCAGAAAAATGGGAAAGAGCAATGAGAGCAGGGACTTACTTGGGTGGTTTGTTTCTATTTAATTGATGTTCCTTTGAGGATGCTAATCCTGTGAGAAATCACAGCACCACAATCTGGATTAGCATCTCACATTTCATAAGGGAAAACATAAGGTTATGACTAGAAACCTGTGCTGATTTTAAGTCCCTCCAGTACTGCTTAGAAGCACACACTTTGGGAGCTCTTGGTAAGAGGAGCTGCGTCTATCTGAAGAACCCTACAAAATGTAGAGGGTACGCTGCTTTGGGAGTACATTGCTTAGATAGCTCTGATGTGTGAAAGATGTTGTTTTATGTTTATAACTGAGTACACATGTATTCAGAGGCAATGGTCTCTGTATTTCATCACTATTTGCCTCTGTAGTCATGCACAAGTTGCTTATTCCTTCTAAAACAGGAAGAGAGGAAGGTAGTAGAACTATCATAGGAGCAATGCAGACACAGGAGTGAAATTCCTTTTCCACAGAGCACCTATGCACCATTGCTGTCACTTTTAGGGCTTCAGGGGGACGTGAGAAACATGCAGAGTGTGTGCTGGCTACTAGCACGCTAATGGAGAGTACATTGCCAGGCAGGAGGATCTTTCCTGCTCACTTGGTTGTTTGGAATTACCCTATAGCAATTATCTGTGACTCAGGGTCATCAACCAGGTCACTTCTAAAACATCTTGTGTGATCAGTAGCTCACTGCCAAGTAGGTTGCAATGAGTGTTCAATACCTCTTGCACTGAGTTGCCTATCTGTTTCTGGGGTGCTGTTATTGAACACAGAGATCATTAGAATCAAAGAAAATTAAGGTTGGAAGAGACCTCAAGAGGTCATCAAGTCCAACCCCTTGCTCAAAACAGGACCATCCCCATCTATCACGTGGGCTTGCTCTTTATGTGGATAAATGTAATTCTTTAAAAGCAGATTTTGAGTTGGGTTCTCATGTTTCCACTATCCAGTGTCCTTTGGCATTCCCTAGTACTACTACACACCATTTAAGCAGTACAAATGTTCCCTAATATTCATGGCAAGTAAAATAAATTCCTGTGCGGGGACAGCAAACGTCTTTGTGTTGCTTTAGTTACTCTTCAGCCCTGTTTTGATGATTGTCACTTGTACATAGGCCTAATGCTGGCTCCTCTACACAGGAGGCAGTGGAATAAGTGGAAAGGGGCCTGAGCACAATCAGACCTAAACAAATCCTGGTGTTATGAAGGTGAGGAAATGGCATTATCTCCATTGAACAGATGGAGAATGCAGCACAAAGATTAAGGGCAAAAGTGTCCACTACCTTTGGTGTATCCAACAAGGGATACCATGACTGAATTTTTCAGATTACCTACATTATAGAACAGTTTATGTATTCCGACTCTCAATTCTCTTTGACTACATTTAAACAATAAGTACTTCTAAAATCAGACAAAGTGATCAAATTGGGCACCCAAAATGAGGACTATATAATTATTGGCAACCTCAATGGTTCTTAGTCTTTTTAGTGTTGAGGTACCCCCTTGATAGACTGAAGGGACCTTTTGGAAGAAGGCATGTCTTAGTGTTCACTTATTTTTTTGGCCAAAGAAAAGAATAAGAGCAATTGTTCCATGGCAAAGAACTGAGAAATAGCACAACAGGTCAGAATGTTTTTACCACTATGGATCCCTATTTGAAATATTTGGATTTATCATGTGAATCATGTAGAACCCAGATTGAGAATCACTAGAATACCTGCCAAGATTCTGGTTTAAGTTACTTAAACTTCTGTGGTAGAAGCAGGGGTAGAATCTAGTGTTCCAGGACAACATTCAAGGAATCCAACTTTCTTCCTGCAAGCCTTGATCTTATTCAGATCCACAGTCTGCAACTTGAGCTAATTAAGTTACCACTACTAATAATAGGTTATCATCTTATACGTAGATCAGTGCTAAAAGATACTGAGGATTCCTCTAAGTTGGCTTATGCTCAGGAGCTGTCCTGGATGAACAGGCTTGTGGATAAACTATGTTGCATATATTATAAAGCAAAAGTTTGCTCTATGAAATATATGGCATCCCTTAATTGAAGCTCTGCCTGCATCACAATCCCTGTGGGAAAGACTGGGAAGGCTACATAAGTGGGTGATATTTCTTTAGCACTGGAGAACAGAGGTAACAAAAAGAGAGCAAACCTCTACATGCCTTTAGAAGACAATCTTGAATTGTAGACTCTTATCTTGCCTGTCTCTTGATGATGTGTTAAAACTGCTTCAGTGTGTGACATTGCTGAGGCTTTACAGTCTTTCTAGCATAGTTTAAATAGCTGGAAACATATGTTTGAGGTGCTAATTAAAGTCTGAGCAAAAGTCTATGGTAGAAATACCGTTCATTCTTATGTCTCCAGCAATGAAAACAAAGGCAGCATCCCCCTTTGAGTGCTTAGTTCTCCTGAAGTACAGCTCTGGGTATCTTTGCAGATCACTGGAGTGGTATTTGTTCAGCTATGATTACAGAGTTACATGGGAACAACCTTATTTCTGCAATGAAAGGAAATGTATCATCCCTTAGATGCTTAGAATGCAATGAATGGAATAAACACACTGTCAACTGGTTCAGACAGAAATGAATTATGGGGCAACTACCTGGAGCAGCATTTCTCTCATAACTTCCTCCAAATTCTAACAGAGTGTTTCACCCCTGTTACTGCAGTAGAGGCTACAGGACAAGACCAGAGGACCAAGTAGAGTTTGAATTACATTCCAACTCTTGGGGAGGTCTTCAGCAGTGGCAGCTGGAAGGAGCCACTGCCACTGCTTGGGGAGGGCTTTAGCCTCTTATGGGGGATGTGGGGGTTAAGCCCCTTCGAGCCCCTCCTGTAATTCAGACCCTGGGACTAGGTCCCTTTAAGCCAAGGACTTTTAGAGCCAGAAGGGGTGAAGAGATGCAGCTGGAGTCCAGCTGCAGACCTGCCCCTCCTAAAGATTGCACTGTGATAACGAAGACCTCTTGTGCAGGTCTGAGCAGGCAGGGAGTCAGGTGACTGGAGAGGAGGAAGGGCCCTGGAACACAAAAGTAGGTTCCCAGCTACAAAAGAGAGAACAAGAGGCCTGCCAGGGAAGCTAGAATAGACTACCCATGAGTGGGAGAGGGGCAGTACCCCAGAAGATGGCTTACAGGGCTCTGGGGACACCCAGATAGTGGATCCAAATATGCATGGATCCCTGAAGTGATAAACTGCATGGCTTTTTGTTGTTGTTTCTTGTGTGCCTGAAAGGGTCAAGGTTTGTATATGGGACTTTTTTGATGGCCCAGAGGATAGCACAGTTTGTTAAAAGAAAAAAAAAAAATCTTTGTTCTTAACAACTGGTGGAATGTGTATTGCTATACAGGGCAATGTGGAAGCCACATAGAAAATGGAAACAAAAGACTGCTGTAATTGACCCTTAGCAGGTCAGGAGCACAGACCCAGGACCTGGAAAGGGACCTGGACCCAACTAGTGACAACAACACAGATAAGGATAAAGCAGTGACACCTGATTTTAAATCCACCCCACCTGTTTGGGGGGGTGAGGCAGCCTCCCCAAATCATTCAACAGCAAGGTGTGGCGGTAGGGTGGCCATCATAGAGGACAGTCTGGTTGTGCTCTGCCCTCTATTGATACAAAACCGGACACTTCTATGTCCTCTATTTTTCTCTTCAAGAGAAATGGCATCCAGTTTCATACCAATAGAAGACAGAGGACAACCAGACTGTCCTCTGTGATGGCCAGCCTATGTGGCAGGCAAGTGAAGTGTGGGGGAGTGTGGATCCAAGCCAGGGATGGAAACTCTGGAGTCATTCACCAGTGTCACCCTGTAGCATAGATTTCATAGACATTAGGGCTGCAAGGGACCTCGTAAGATCATCGGGTCCAGCCCTCTGCCCAAGGGTCAGGAAGTCAGGTAGTGTCAAAGGGTACCAGCAAGATAAACATCCAAATGTTTCTTGAAAGTGTCCAGAGTAGGTGCTTGCACCACCTCTGGGAGGGAGTTTGTTCCGGGCCTTGGGGCCTTGGACAGTAAAGAAGTTGTTCCTTATGTCCAGCCTAAAAAGGTCTTGCAGGAGTTTGTGACCATTGGACCTTGTCATCCCCTGGGGTTCTCTAGTGAACAGGTCTTCCCCCAGGTCCTGATGCACACCCCTTATGCACTTATAGGCTGCCACAAAGTCTCCCCTGAGCCTGTGCTTCTCCAGACTGAAAAGTCCCAAGCTCGCAGCCTCTCTTCATAAGGCCTGTTCTCTTGCCCTCTGATCATGCGTGTGGCTCTCCTCTGGACTCTTTCAAGCTTCTCCACATCCTTCCTAAAGTGTGGAGCCCAGAACTGGATGCAGTACTCCAGCTGCAGCCTCACCAAGGCCCAATACAGTGGGAGGATGACATCCTGTGTCTTATGCGAGATTCATTGGCTGATGCAAGCCAGAGTTTTTTTTCACTAATCACTTACTATATGGGATCAGATTTTTTTTTGTCAAGGATCCCTAGGTCTGAACAAAGGCCACTTAAGCACACCTACATTTAAAAGAGAAATAAGAGAGCTCTCATGATCAGCTCCCACATTTGCTGAGCCTGGATAGGGCCCTGGTATCTGTGCTGTCACATGGCTGCCTTGAGGAGAAGGGGATGTAGATTAGCTGCAGGGTTTCTTAAATAAGCAAAGACTTCCCAGGGAATACTGGGCCTAGACCTCCAAGGTGATTTCCCTTTTACCAGTGGACTTCAGGCTCTCTGGAAGGGGGAGTAGCAATCCATTTGTATAGCAACCAGCACAAGGGGGCCCTGAAATCACTCACTTCCAAGAGAGACTAATAAACATAAATCATCATTGGACGATCCATTAAATGTTAGAGCACTGGTTCTCAACTGGGGTGCTGTGAGGCCCCCTCAGGGTGCCATGGCAGGAGCAGCCAGGTAAAACTGCCCTGCTTGCTCCTCTTGCATTAAGGCTGTCTAATCAGCCTAAAGCTGGCAGCAAAGCTGCCTCCTGCTGTATATCCTTTCCTGGTCTGGAACCCCCTATGCTCCTCCTCAAAAAAGGCATGGGTGGAACTGTCCTATCTGCTTCTGTTTCTGAGAGAAGAGTAGGGAGGATCCTGGAGTTCAGGATCAGGTAGAGTTACACAGCATGAGGCAGCTCCTACCTGCTTTGGGCTGATTAGAGAGCCATAATGCAGGGGGAGCACATGCACATGGCACAGCACTTGCAGGCTGAACTGGAGCCTGAAACCCACTTTTCTGAACTTAGCCACCATATTTCTCATGAAAAAAGTCCACATTGGCTTGTGCAGATAGTATTAGGGGGAAAACAAGTCAGAATGGCAAATGCCAACGAAATGGGGTTACAGGCCAGGTACCAGTGTGTCAGTCTGAGGTTGGCTTCTTGCGTTGCTTGTAATCACATCAAGGGGGTGTGATCAGTGACTAGGCTAAAGGTGTCCCAAAGCAGATAATACCAGAGGGCCTCTATTTTCCACTTAATGGCAAGACACTTCTCAATCACAGAATAGCTTTGTTCTTGGGGAAGAAACTTTCAGTCTAACTATAATGTCAGGTAATCTCCATCCTCAAAATTCTGAGGAAGAATGACCCCAAAGCCTCACACCAAGGCATCTGTCTGTAGGATACATTTGTGATTTAAAGTACAGACTTCAAAAGCACCAGGGCACTACAGCTTTATTTCCCCAAATACACTTCAGTGGTGGACTTCAGTGTTGTGTCAGTGGTTTGGGGGTTTGCCTGCCCTCATGCAGGGGCCATGAAGCTTGGAGCTACACCAGTACTACTGTTGTTTCTCCCTGGCCCCTGATCCTCAGCTGTGGCGAAGGCTCAGATTTCAGTTGGTGGGGAGCTGCACCAGAGCAGGACAGGGCAGCTCCATGTTGTTATCACTCCCCCCACTTCTCTGTTCCCCCCTGCCATACCCCAGGGAAGCTCCCCAACAGGATAATGTCCCCCTACCCCAGCCACAGGGAGATCCCAGACCTGGCTCCAGGATTGGGGTGGATGACTTAGAAAGAGCTGAAGGGAAGGAGCAGGTCCCAGCCCCCTGCCTTGATGCACCAGTGGGGCAGCTAGCAGTTAGTCCTGGGCTGGACAGGGGTTCCCCACCTGGCCAGGGGCTCATTACAAGCTCCCTGACTGTTGGATTAGGATAGGGGGCTGGGATTTGCTTCACCCGTGTAAGGAGTGACCTAGAAACCACTACTCAGAGACGAAGCAGAAGAGAATGTTATGTGACAAATGCCCATCTGCAATGATAAGGAGGAGACAGTCCTAGATAAAGGGGGTTTGAAAACAAAAGCAAGAAGCAAAGTACTAGGTTAAAGGGCTCATTAAAATACTAAAAATCACGCCCCTAGGTGGGGAAAAAGTATGCTAATGAAACATACATGTATGTAAATGAGATACATGGCTAAAACACAGGTATAGAGACATGCTCAGTAAAGAACTCCTTGCGTCACTCCTTTATAACCAGTCAGCAAACAAGGATGCTTATGAAGGCTCAAAAACTCCTGAATAAGAGATGCTTAGAAATAGTAATCTGGTGTGCTTGTTACATGAAATATTCCGCTCGCACCTTTTATAGCTAGCAATAAACCTTCTTTGTACTTTCACCCTGGTATCTTTATTGGCCTTTGCATACCGGGCACGATCCCAGACTTGAGCTGGGGCTCAACGCCTGCAGCTATTTCCATGTACCATACCTTGATTGACTACTTGGGGTGCAGGTCTGGGACCTGCCCCTGACTGGGACATTTCCCAGACCTTGGTTCACAATCATGGGGTGGGGGCTAGAGAACCTGTTCCCTGCTCAGCTCTACAATTGCAGTTTGGTGGGGAACATGCTGGAGAGCTTGTTCCTTGTTAATTTCCATTATCATGGAGTTGGGTGGGGAACAAGCTGGAGCTGGTGCAGAGGATCTCCCAGTACTGGCCCCACTGTCATGGAGCTGGCGCTAGGAGATAAGGAACTCCCAATCCCCAATTGTGTGGTGAAGTGGGGTCTGGGAGATAAGGATCCCGCTCCCCAATCACAATCTCAGAGCTGGAAGGCTTGGTCCTCTCTGCTATTGGAGCAAGGGGACATAAGATCACCATCTCCCTCAGGCTCTGGTGGTGGAAACTGCCTTCATAGACATTCAGGCTGGAAGGGACCCTGGAGGATCAATGAGTCCAGCCCCCTATCCCAGGGGCAGGAAGTCAGCAGGGATCATAGGATCCCAGCAAGGTAAGCATCCAAATGTGTCTTCAAGGCGCTCAAAGTGGGTGCTTGAATCGCATCTGGCAGCAGTCTATTCCAAAACTTGGGGGCTTGGACAGTGAAGACATTCTTTCTTATGTCTGTCATGACCCAAAGGCATGATTTTGTGTGTGCTTCGGCACCAGAATTATCCCCGCCAAGTTGCAGCTTCATTGCACGGGAGAGTTTCCTGTTGCAAAGGAAAACCCCGGTGCAGGGACAAGTTTCCCGCCTTTCTGCAGCTTCTTTTGCAGAATGCATTGCTCATGTTGCAAGAGAAATGCACAGTGCAAAAGAGTTCCCGCCACCGGTATGCAAATTCGTTCCCCGCTATTGGCTAGTTTTTAA
>NW_005842365.1:808074-809133 GCF_000455745.1 Alligator sinensis
AAAGAGTTCCCGCCATGGGTATGAAAATTCGTTCCCCGCTATTGGCTAGTTCTAAATTATGCCCCCGCGGCAGCTAACGATTGGCCTGTTAACCGTATAAGAGGCTTGAGCAGTTTCTGCCCAAGCCGAAGAGGACTCCACATCCATCTCGTGGGGACCCTGGATACACGGCAGGGTAATAGAAACCCTGTGTGAGATTCAGAGGAGCTTGGCGACCTGATCCATCGCCCACCTCTTCCCGTCTTTGATCGTAAATTTTATAAGACATATCTCCGATTTCGATTTTGGTGGCGCGTTCACCCAGAGCATCCGGAGCTCTGTTCCGTGGAGCCTAGCAAACTCCACGTGATCGTCTGGGTTGTCTGTAACTGCAACTTAAGCAAGTTTTCCAGCCTGCACCACTGCCATCTTGGTGTAAGTAAACAATCTTTAAAACTACTTCTAAGAGTTTGTGCCTAATTCTAGCTCGTCGGCCTCCTTCTCCGACCCAGCGTGCCCGGGCTGCTGGCCACAGCCTGCGTGCAGCACGGAAAAGGGCTCGGGTCGCGCCCGGCCCGCACAATGTCCAGCCTGGATCGGTTGCAGTGGTGTTTGTGACCGTTCGATCTTGTCATCCCTTGGGGTGCTCTGGTGAACAAATATACCCCAGATCCTGATGACCACCCCGATAAACTTATAGGTGGCCATCAGATCACCCCTGAGCCTGCGCTTTTCCAGGCTGAAGAGTCCCATGGCTCTCAGCCTCTCTTCATAAGATCTGCTTTTCTGACCTCTGATCATGCGCATGGCTCTCTTCTGCACCCTCTCAAGCTTTTCCACATCCTTTTTGAATTGTGGAGCCCAAAACTGGATGCAGTATTCCAACTGTGGCCTCACCAAGGCTGAGTACAATGGGAGAATGATGTCCCGGGTTTTGCTTGAGAAGCATCTATGGATGCAAGCCAGCGTTTTGCTCGCTGTACTAGCCGCAGCATCACACTGGAGGCTCATGTTCATCTTGTGGTCAATCATGACCCCCAAGTACCTTTCATCTGTAGTGCTAAACAGTGTAGCACTACC
>NW_005842365.1:809749-813961 GCF_000455745.1 Alligator sinensis
GTTGTGTTTTTTTTTTTTTTTTTTTTTTTTTTTAAATTAATTTTTCAAATGATTTTTGAGAAGTTACTTTTCTTCCCAATCCAACGCTATAGCTAGCACAAAGACCTCCCCTTCTAGTGCAATGGTACCCTAGAACCCACATAAAGGCTCTTGGCAGTATAGTCTTTGTAAAGAGCCTCTGGGCTCATTCCAAGATGGAGCAGGGAAGGATAAATTCAGCTCCAATTTAATCTTTTCTCCTTTCCACTAAGACTTGGCCTCTTTTCTCTTCAATTGTAGACGCTGAGCTTTTGGAAAAGCAGTCACACACACCATTGAAAAGGCTCTGAGCTCACAAAGAAGCCATCACAGACCAAGTATCAGTCCCTGTTCCTTTTACTAGAAAGGTTAGGGAGTACAACCTCAAGATAGAGGGGCTGAGGCTGGTGGGGTGAAACTGGAGCCCCAAGAAGGACTGCGGCCAAATTGAGGCTGATACCCAGGACCTGAGTTTAGTCAGTAGACCAAAGCTAAGGGTATGGTCAGAGAAAGGGAGCCAGGGCTGGGATAGCAGAAGCCCTGGCAGGTGCTTGGAAGTCTGAGGGGGCATTCCCTTAAAAGGGAAGTGCTTTAGAGGAGAGATCACTGACCACAGGTTGGGTGGACTTAGTTTTGAAAGCAAAGTTGACTGTCAAGGGAACTATTCATGACCCAATGGTCTGCCTCCCCAAGAACCCACAAGATGACATCAAAGTCATGGTAGGTAAAAAAAAAAAAAAAAACACCCCCCCCACAAAAAACAAACAAACAAACAAAAAAAAAACCCTGGAATTGAGGTCGTGCCAAGAAAGAGCTGGCAGGTGGGTTAGACCACAGGGGGGTACCAGGTGTTGGGGTGGTGGATTTTGCCAAGGCCTGTTACAGTCCTGTCTTTGGATACTGAAATTCACCAGGTTTAAGTTCTACAGTCCTAAGCCTGAGGTTTCCAACCACTGGGCCATGGCCTGGTACCAGACCACAAAGGGTTGGCTGCTGGGTCATGACACGAGCCCCCCCACTTGGACCCCTCTGTCTGCCCAGGCAAGCAGATTCTGGGATTAAACCTGGGCAGTGGGGCAGCCCCAAGTGGGAGGCAGCTAGCTTCTTGTGCCCCATCCCACTCCCACCAGTCTGCGGTATACAAAAAGGTTGGGAACCACTGCCCTAAGTGTACAGATGCACATCAGTGTGGCCTATGGTCTATAGGGGCTTTTGATTTTGTTATGTGACTTGCAGCATTGTTCTGTTTGTTCAATGCATTTCATCTCAGCTGAGAAGCTGTATATTTGTGAAACAAATAAGCTACCACCCTATGTGGATAATGCCTTGAGTTCTATTGTAAACCCTCAATGTTGCAAACTAAGATATAATCAAAGATTATATAGAGTAGGTATTTAAAATCTACAGGAATTATAGTGGATTTTATTTGGGGGTCCTGCCCCCACAATGACAGTTGCAGTCTAAAAGTAAAAAAATGAGAAAATGAAAGATTAAAGATGTAAGCACCTAAGTCAGTGTATAATTTCAGGATGTGAGAGTCTGCTTAACCTGAGGGGTTTTTATTTATTTATTTTTTTAAAGTGAATAAGACCTCTGTCTAAGAAAAAAGTTCAAGAATTATGTTTCTTGAATGAAGAAGAGCTGAAAGCTCTTATCCCAAGAGAGCTGTAAGCTTACAGTTATCAAACATCCAAAAGAAGCAAAGAGCAGCCACCCTCCTACGTGTCTGGGGTTGGTTACTGTGCAGAAGCAAAGAATACGCTGGTACTTACCGGGAGTCGGCAGTAGCTGGCAAAGGAGAAAAGAGCTCCCTGGGAGCCGTGATTCCAGAGTGTAACAGCCAGAACCAGAGGGATTAATAAGCAATAAATATGTGCTTCTTGGAGGCATTTGGTATTTTCCCTAAATAGGTAATATTAGTTAAAATAAGCCTGTAAATTTGTAAACTGCAAAATGTAGCTTGTCTGTCATAAGTTTAACCAAAATGATAAATTTAACTGTTTGTGGAACTGACTGGGCCCCATAGGCGAAGCTGTAGCTGTACAATTAAGAGACCCAATGGTTTTTTGCTCAGGGTTCAGCCTTAGCGATAAAAACTGGATCCAACTGCCTGGCACACCCAACACATTCCAAGAAAACAGATCACAAGAAAGCATATAGCATCGATCATCGGGGATGCCCGACTTCACTGGAATCACTTGGCACGCGCACCTGGGATTGAGGGACTATCCATAAGTTGCCAACCCATGGATGTCTACCTGGTGTTTTGAACAGCCCAGTGGCTGATACCCTCACAGTGTCCAGGTGGCCTTCGACAGAATTGATCTATCTGTTGTTATTATTTACTATTAGCTCTTTAATACTGCATTATCTGCTTATCGCAAGGGTAGGCAGGAGCATAAGGAAGATGGGTACAGAGCAAGGGGGAGTGGGGGGAGGGAAAAGGGGGCAGAGGAGAGCCAATGGGCAGGGAGCTGCAGGATGGGGTAGTGGGGCTTGATTCAGGTGGGGAAGGGGCAACAAGGTTTGATGTGATCTTGAACACTATGCTGTTGCTATAGAGCTGGTGAGCAGGGCAAGCATGAAGCAGAGTTAGTGTTCCTCTAGCCTCAGGTTAGAGCTATGCAAGTTAAAACAAATATTAAACTCTTAATGCATGGCTGGTTACAGCAAGTGAAAACTTTAACACTACCTAACATTCCTTAGAGTTACCCCATGTAATGTGTGTATGTATGTAATGTAATGCATAACTACACCCTTAGAGAGAAACAGGGTGTGTCTACATAAGACACTTTACTGTGAAAAGTGTACCTTACTGCACAGTAAGCATGTGCATCTACATGTGCACATGCATACTAAGCAGTAAACCCTGCTCATCATGAGTAAATTTGCTACTTGCATTTGCAAGTAGCAAATTTACTTGCAGTTACTAACTGTGGTAGACGGCTGAGCAGGAGCAAATCTTCTCCCAGTCAGCTGGCCACCAGGGGGGCAGGAGATTGCGCCCTGCCCCCAGGAACTGCCTGCTGCCAGGGCAGGCTCTGCCACCAAGGTTACCAGTGGGGTCCCTCAAGCCTCTGTCCTAGGGCCTATACTATTTAACATCTTCATCAATGATGTGGACATTGGTGTCAGAAGCAGACAGGCCAGGTTCGCTGATGACACCAAACTCTGGGGTAAAGCATTCACACCTGAGGACAGGAGGGCGATCCAGGGAGATCTTGACAGGCTCGGGAAATGGGCGGGCAAGAACCTGATGGCATTCAATACCGAAAAATGCAAGGTTCTCCACCTCGGGAGGAAAAACCTGCAGCACCCTTATAGGCTTGGCAGTGCTATACTGGTTAGCACTACAGATGAGAGGGACTCTGGGGTCATGATTGACCACAAGATGAACACGAGCTTTCAGTGTGATGCTGCGGCTAGTAAAGCGAGCAAAACGCTGGCTTGCATCCATAGATGCTTCTCAAGCAAAACCTGGGACATCTTTCTCCCATTGTACGCAGCCTTGGTGAGGCCACAGCTGGAATACTTCCCATGCTGTCTGTAACAGGAGGGACGGCAGGGTTGCTGTGCTAGCCCTTGCCGTCTCCTCTACTGTGCCAAGCTTCAGACTTGCATCCTCCTATTCTCGCCCACCACGACTTTTTTGATGAGAAGTGTTTTTGTAGGGAGGCTACCTCTCCTCCACTTGGCCACAGTTCTCCTGCTCCGGGTGTCCAGCTTGTCTAGGCCTTGCGGCCTTCTCTGTACGGCTGCCCTTCTCACTAGGGCTCTTCCCCCTGCAAGGCTGCCCTTCTCACTAGGGCTCTTCTTTGGAGCTGGGGTCTGTACCACCGAACTCCGTGCCCTCACTGGGGCTGGGGTCCTCACTCTACCGTGAGTCCC
Organism: Alligator sinensis; assembly: GCF_000455745.1. Classification (NCBI taxonomy): domain Eukaryota; kingdom Metazoa; phylum Chordata; order Crocodylia; family Alligatoridae; genus Alligator; species Alligator sinensis. The sequence goes on from NW_005842365.1 coordinate 813,656, forward strand.
CCATGAGGCCTCCTCCATCCCCTTATAGCCTCACCCAAACCACCGGTGTAACAATAGCAAACAAACAACAACATAAACACAAGCCCCTGGGCTACAACGCAAACATAAGCCTCCAGCTATAACTAGGCTCAGGCCTACCAGGTTCTTTCTCCTACCGTGGTGACCAATGCTGTTCTGGCATTCAGGTTCTCTCTTCTGGCCAGGAGCTCCCTCATCCTTAGCTGTTGGTAGGGAACTCACTGCCTGGCCTCCTGCCTGTGGTTTATATAGGCCAGGCCCTGCCCCTTCTTTCAACCGGCTAAGGCG
>NW_005842365.1:813978-814707 GCF_000455745.1 Alligator sinensis
TGTAAGCCATTAGCTCCCTTTGGTTGCCTCAGCAACCGGCACCTGAAGGGTTATCCCAGCACTTCTAGTAGCAGGCACCCTAGTGCCCTGCTACACACCTCCCTGTCCACAATTCCAACTCACCGGGCTGGGTCTTGGTTCTTATCTGCTGTTCCTCTTCCATCTTAGCTCTCTCAAGTCCAGGCTCTGGTTCTTCAATCCCATCAGCACACAGAGGTGGAGGTTTGAAGGTGCCTCCTACTCGCCTTTAACCCCAAGGCGCACCATGTGGGATTTTATGGGATGTGCCCTGCCGCAGGCAGTCCCCCCACACTAGCCAACCTTGGGCAAATATGCTCCCTGTTGGTCGAGCTTCGGCCTGACTTGCGGGGGTTTTTCTCCCTCTCACCTCTGGCCCACCTACATTCTATTCCTGTACACCCTAGTCTCTTCCCTAGGGTGAGTTGTGGGGTTCCTTGTCTCCTAAGGCCTTTTTGGAGCTCCTGAAGCTTCTCCCATATCTCCCACTGCCTCCTCAACACCTTCTGGGTATCCTCTTCTTTCCAGAGCTCTATCTTGCCCCTGCCCATGGACCTTCCTCCTGGTCCTGTATACACCTTGACATAAGCTACACTCCCCACTTTCTCTTCAATGAGGTTTCTTAACATCCACCATCTGACCTGTTTAGGGAGCCCATTTACATAAATCTGAGGTCTCTTCTCAGGTTCTGATCCCCCTTTTGGTGGTAGT
>NW_005842365.1:814805-819858 GCF_000455745.1 Alligator sinensis
GCAGTTGTAACAGTTCCTTCAGCTGATGTTTTAGCTGGCTCATCTCCTTTGCATGTTCCTTCTGCCATTGTTGCCATCTCTGGTTCCAACGTTCTATCAGAGCTGGCAGGGCCTCCTTTTGTAGGGTCATGGGCTCCTTCTCTACAGCTCCCTCTTCCCTGGTACTTCCTTCAGACAGTCCTGGCTCAGTCTCTTCCCTAGGTTCTTCTGGGCCTAGGTCTCTGGGGAACTTCCCTAGCTCCATATGCTTTGGGTTCTTATACCAGGTGGTTTCTAGCTGAGCCTCTACTTCCTTCAGGGCCCCTTTTACTACTTCCACCTCTTGGTATTGTTCCTGGTGTTCCCACTTGGCCATCATCACATACTCTGCTAATTGAGTTCCTAGTGCCTCCAACCTTTCCCGCACTGTGTCTGTGAACTCTCTGGTTTGCGATTCCTGTCTTTCGTCTGGCCTCTCAACCTCCCCCAGGTTCTGGATCTTTATAGCCATCTGCTCGTTGGCTTCTTGCAATCCTTTTTGCTCGGTCTCCAGGCTCTGGATTTCTTGCCTCATCTTTTGCACGTCCCTCTGTAGCTGCTCCTTCTCTTCCCTTATCCCCTTTTCCTTTGCTAGGCTATCTTCTATAAGGGCTTTTAGAGACTGTATCTGTTGTTTCAGTTTTTCTTTTTCCCCTTCCATGCTCTTTAACTGTGTCTGTAGCTGCTCATTTTTTCTCTCAATTTTTAGTTCCTCTTCCAGAGACTGCATTTGTTTTTCCAACATTTCATAACTTGCACCAAAATTTTTCATTTGTTCTACCTGGTGCATGAAAATTTTGTCTGTCTCTCTGGCCTGGGTATGACTTCTAGACAGCTGGTCCCACAACTCCCGTGTAAGATCTTCTGCACACATACTTCTTTGTTGCCAACTTTTCAGCTCCTCTTGCAACTCTCTCCTATCCGGTCCTCCTGGCTATGTGCTTCCTTCTGAAGGACTCCTATTAGGCCTCTGGCTACTTCCAATTCCTTTAGCAGCTTCTTTTGTTCTTCTGCCTGTCTGGCATCAGCTTGCTGAGACCTTTCCTCCTCTGCTATCATTTCCTCCTTCAGCTTTTTCAGTTTCTCTTCTCTCTCCCTGCCCCTCTGAGCCTCCTGGGCAATGAGCCGTTCGATTGCCCATCTTTTTTTCTGTTTCTATCGCCACTAGGTGCCTAATCTCTTTTGATCCTCCCTCTTTCTTGCCAGACTGCACCTGAAGCTCTAATGCAGCGACTTGCGCTTCTGCTCTCTCCTTTCGGGCTTTTGCCATTCCTAGCTCCCACTTCAACCGGTCCACCTTCTCCTCCATCTCATCCATCCTTAGTTGCCAGTTAAGCTTTTCCTGTCTCTGGTCTCCCATGCTTCCTAACTTTCTGGGTTGGGCCTCAGTCTTATTCTGTGAGACTCCTGGCAATGGGCTTACTCCTTCCGCCCCGCCTCACAAGCTGTGGCCCCCACTACCTTTTTTATAAATCCTTTCCTGATTGTATTCTGGCCCACAGGCTCATTCTTCTTGTTTCTTTGTGCACAGCTAAGCCTTTCCCGGCCAATGCACCACTGTAACAGGAGGGACGGCAGGGTTGCCGTGCTAGCCCTTGCCGCCACCGCCCCTTATACGCCACCCTTCTCACTAGGGCTCTTCCCCCTGCAGGGCTGCCCTTCTCACTAGGGCTCTTCTTTGGAGCTGGGGTCTGTACCACCGAATTCCGTGCCCTCACTGGGGCTGGGGTCCTCACTCTACCGTGAGTCCCCTATGAGGCCTCCTCCATCCCCTTATAGCCTAACCCAAACCACCGGTGTAACAATAGCAAACAACAACATAAACACAAGCCCCTAGGCTACAACGCAAACATAAGCCTCCAGCTATAACTAGGCTCAGGCCTACCAGGTTCTTTCTCCTACCGTGGTGACCAATGCTGCTTTGGCATTCAGGCACTCCCTCATCCTTAGCTGTTGGTAGGGAACTCACTGCCTGGCCTCCTGCCTGTGGTTTATATAGGCCAGGCCCTGCCCCTTCTTTCAGCTGGCTAGGCAGGTGTAACCCATTAGCCCCCTCTTGTTGCCTTGGCGACCGGCACCTGACGAGCCTTCCTGGCTCTCGCAGTAGCAGGCACCTTAGTGTCTTGCTACACTGTCCACCAATTTTTTCACCTTGAATATGATTTCCTTCCATAGGAAGCTGTCACTTCCTCTGCTTGTCAGACCTCTGTTGCCACCTCACAGCTCTTAACTATAACCTACCCAAGACATAAGCCTTTTCCATACCCTGGCTATTTATTTTTATGGGATTGTTTAAAAATGCCCTGTCAGAGGAAAAAGAGATTTGGATATTTTTTGCCATCCATTGTGATTTCCAGACTGCTGCACATGGCATTATTTTATAAGGTACATTGTGATATCAGAGTTCACTTAGCTAATCACAGTTGTGCACAAAGGGAAACTAGTTCATTGGGCACGCACATCATATTGGTTGAAATAACTTCAATGCAGTCATGATGACTTCAAACAATTCCTAACTGTCTCCATGACTTCAGAGAGTGGGCAGCTAGCCTGCCTGGTAATGGACAGCAAATTGTGTTCACAGAACAAGCAAAGCCAGTCCATCTTGTGCTGACTCTTCAGAAACACTGCAGGCAGGTGTGGCTAGCGGTCAATAATTGGAGTTCTAGCTTGGAGGGAAACTTTGACATATTAGCTTTTTTTTTCATTCTGAATCAAAATAAAAACAAATTTTGAAATGTTTTCCTATGAAATGGGATTTCAGAAAAATCAAAAACAAAAACCCAACAACCCAGATACTGGGGATTTTATTTTGAAATTAGTAAATTTCCCATCAAGAATGTTGTGGGGGAGGGCAGGCAGGGACGGAGGGAGGGGGGGAAGCTTGCTAACTCTAACCCTAACCCCCCTGCACTGCCACCGGCACCCAGAAGCTTGTCCTATCATCCCCATCATCCCCCTCTGCCAGCACCCCATGCCACCACTGCCTCCAAGGACCAGGGCACCGCTGGCCTCTCTCCATCCCCACTGTCATGGTGGCACTCAGCCACACTGCCACTGCCGCCTCCTGTCTGTAACACTCTTATTGTTTCACTAAAGAGCATTACAGACAGACAGACAGATGGACTAAGCCCTTTATTTTATTAGAATGTTCTAAATTTATTTCCAAAACAAAAACCTGAGGTCTTGAAATGTCAGTTTTTCATTTTGATTTTTTAATATTTTTATATCTTTACATTCTTTTTATGACATGTTAATAACATAATTTCATTTTTATTTTTAGAACATAAGAAATAGTTGCTACTTAGCATTGATGAGCTATCGTATTTATTTATTTATTTATTTATTCATTTATTGAAATAATCACCTAGAAATATCCATTTATTCTTGATTGAACATTGTATGTGCTGTAATGAAACAGAAAACTTTGTCTATTGTCATGGAATAATGAAAAAAGAGTACACAAATATAAAAATTAAATATGACCTTAAAAATTAAAATATTCTTAAAAAATACTTAAAGATATTTTCTTGTAGGAATTTTAATCAATATTTACACATTTTTCAAAATATCAAATTTTTAATGAAAACACCAGCTTTTGCCAAAAGGCATTCTAACAGGAATTTTCTGTTGAGCGGTCACATGAACACCCAATTCTAAGCACAGCCATATCAGACAGATATACTGGAGGCATTTCAACAAAGAACAACAAAGAGCAATTCAGATCATGTGGAGAATAAAAGCTAAGACTGGAGAAGGTAGCCACAGGGGTATTGTTGGTTATGTGTTGGCTTAATCATTATTCACTGGTTGCTAGGTAACAGTGTCCTGTTCTAGGGGCATATTCAACCAGTGAGAGTGTCTTGATGGCAGAATGTGTCTAGAATCTCTTTCACTGGCTGAATTATGAGTCAAGATCCTGCTAGAAGAATCGTGTAGTTGATGTTCTGCAATGACATTGGGCTGCCCAGCTCTCCTGTCCAAAAGGCTGAATTAAGGCATTCCAATACAAAGGTGAAAGTGAGAAAGAGGAACAGGTAGGTTTGAAGCTGGGTTGCTAGATAAAACACAGCTGTGAATGCATGTTTTAGTTCATCTCAATAGTCCATAATGCAGTTAGTCCTGACAGGTAGTATAAAACCTATAGCTGAGTGAGGAATTTGTAATGAGTGCCTAATTCAAATTAATTAATGAATTAATTAATTAATTAATTCATTCATTCCATTAAATAATTATGATTTGCCCTTATGTATTTTTCAGCCAAAATATTTCTTAACTAATCTTGGCAAATAATTCTTGGTTTTAAACCTTTTGGTGCTATAACGTCGTAGTTCAAATTGTGAATTTGGTTATCTTACTGAATTGAAGACATATTTTTCCAGTGACAGAAAATAGTCAAGCAAGCCAAACTATATTCTGGGTGTGTCTACACGTGCACATTTAATGCTCATTAGCCCAAATTAAGGCATATTAAGGGTGCATGTCTACATGTGTGCACCCTTAATGTGCCTTAAAAAGGGTGATTTAAGGCTACCCAAGCCTAAATTTGATACCTGCATAAAGCAGGTATCAAATTTACGCACAAGTAGCTAAATAGCATTAGCAAACATGGATGCGCTAATGCTCATTAACACAATGTATATCCATTGACTTGAGTCTAAATGTAGTCCCAAGTCAGTCCACACACCCGTGTTAATGCATATTAGCATGTAGACGTGTGTCTAAATTGTCTTAATGTGCATTAAGTTAATGTACATTAAGTTTAGGCATGAGTATAAAAGCACATGTAGACACACCCTCTGTTGTTAATTTCAATGGGACTACTCAAGGATAACCATACTACTCACTGGGAGTTAAGACTTTGTGATCTGACCCTTTCATTTTGCTTTTTACACAAATGGTTTGGCCAATGAATTGTTGTGTTGGAAAATCCATAGAAAAAGGAAGCTGATCTCCAGGATTCTCCAGGAATCCTCCCTCCTCACCCCCCCCCCCCCCCCCACAACAAAGGGGATTTTTTTGTGTTCTTTCAATT
>NW_005842365.1:819889-836220 GCF_000455745.1 Alligator sinensis
TGCAAATCAATGGGAATTCTGATGTTGATCTCAATCTGGCCTGGAGTTAAGTCTCCAATTTTGGGGTCATAAACACAAATGAAAAATTATGTTTAAAATTATCCAGATAATAATAAAAGCCAGGGTGGGAGAAGAATTATTTTATTAAGTATGAGGGCTGAAATCAGTGCAGTGGGATGAATAACTGTCAGCACTGTAAGACTTTTCTCTGAGGGTTTGAAACTGAGGTAAAGTCTTAATTGTGTACAGGGGCAGGTTTGCTACTACAAACTAAATTAGATAAGGCCCCAGGGCATATACTGTACTCTAGAAGAAGTCCTGTCCTGATTACTGGGCAAGCACTTCAGAGGAATCTACGGCATACCCAAGACACTGAAGGACTGAGTTAGATCCCTGTTTGCCTGCCTAGTAGTCTATTGATGGCAATCACTTCCCCAATATGCCAACAGCTGAAGTATCTTAGCACTGGCAGGCTCCATGGACTTGGACCAGTCAGATAAGTTTGTTCTAAATGAAGTCAGGAAAGTCTATGGCCTCTCCGCAACTGGTAGTTAATGATTTCTTCTTCTTCACTTGGATTAACTGTTTCCCTTTGGCTGAAAGAACAAATTAAGTTGTCCATCTAAATCAGGCTAATTGTGTTGAACTCTGTTGTCACAAGTCAATTACTTGCCACGCTGTGTAAAATAAGGCTGGCTTGTTTGTTATGCAGGGAGGAAGAAATTATCGTGTCAGCCCTGCCCTCTGACAAATTCCTCATTCTTCTTTCAAGTTAATACACTGAGGGTGACAGAGGTAGCTGCCAGATGGGACAGATAGCCATGTCCAGCAACAGCCCTTGCCAGGCCAGTCTCTCTGGGGATCATCCTAAAGCCAAGGCCACATGAAATGCAGTCCCAGTGCTGCCTTGTTAGTGTAGTGCCATTGTGCATCACAAATATTAACATTGCAGATCCAGCAGGAGCTTTAAAATGCCCTCTCTCCCACTGTTGCCTCATAGCATGCTAGTTCCTGCATCTCTTCACAGTCTCTTGCTTGAAGAAAGATCAAACTGTGACTGAAGTAGAGTCATTTTGTACAGGGGCAGGCTTGCTGTACCTTCGGTTCCCTTTGCTGCCAATTGGCAAGGTACAGACGCAGGCACTGGCAACAGATTCTAGTTGTAGATGAGCATGTTGAATCCCATACTCCAGAGCCATTGTTGTGCAGGGCATTTCTCAGTTGGCATGTAGTGCTGCGAGAGGAGCAAAGGTTCCACCTACCTACTTCTGAACAATTAATTTACTTACCATTTCAATCGACAAGCACACACAGGTAATCTTACAATTCCCAAAGTCCCTATCCCTGGTATACTGAGAATCTGAGGCAATTTAAGTGGGAAGGATAGGCAGTTAGAATGCATGTGGTTCCCATCCCATGCCAAAGCCAATTGATTATGGGATAGATTATTTTTAAAGGACTATGTGCTTTGAGCAGGGCATGTGTCACAGCACCAAGCAGAGTTTCTTCCATCAGGGCACTGGACCACACACATTTTCAGTAGGTGATGTGAACACTCATACTGAGGAAGTGGAGAATTGTGGGAGCTTTTGTTTCCAGGGAAGCTTGCTAAATCACTGTCTGGCTGACTATTAAAGGAGGTATATTGGCTCTTCTTGCTGAAATTGCTAGTTTAGTTGCTTTGTCTAAGAATCCGTATGATAGTATTATGTTGTTCTGCAGCAAGTGTGCTCAATGCCCAGTTCACAGGCCAGATCTTGCTTCCAGGGCTGTGTTATTCAGCCCATGGAGTTCCCCACAGGTCTGAAAATTTGTCAGCAGGGGGGCAGTGCACCACCTCCCTTGCTTCCAAATTTCCAGACCTATGGTGAGTCCCATGAGCCACAGAGTGTGGCCCTGCATGCTGGATCAGATGCATGGGGCAGCATAGGGTCTGATCCCGGTATGCAGGGGTGACATGGGTCCTAGGGCTTATTCCTGGTGTGTGAGCGGGGTGGGAGTTATGTAAGGCTCTTAGGCTCAATCCCACCTAGTGGGTGGTCTGAACAAGGGTGGGAAAAAACCCTGAGGTCAGATACCAGTGTGTAGTGGTGGAACAGGGCCCTGCGGTCCAGTCCTAGCACACAGGGCTGAGTGAAATCTGGGCAGAGGTAAGGCAGGGCTTGATCACAATGCTCCTGGGGCAAGCAGAGGCCATGTGGGGCCCAGTCCATGTGTGTGGGCTGGGCAAAGGCAACACAAGGCCTAATCCTGGTGCAGGGTACCCAGATGGCATATAGATGAGCCCTGCCCTATTCTTCTGGCCCACAGGGCCAAGACGTCAAGCATCACTGTTGCATATGGTATATTTTGTTCCAAAGAACAAATTAATTAATTGAAGGACAAATCTAGGGACCAGCAATAGTGAGTCCTGCTATCAAACCTAGCCACTAGGACAGGGGTGGTCAAAATGCAGGCTGGATGCAGCCCACGAGGCCATTGTATCTGGCCCACGGGGCCCCTAAAAATTAGAAAATTAATATTTATCTTCCCTTAGCTGCCTGTCATGTGGCCCTCGATTGCAAACTTAGTTAGCTTGCCAAAACTCAGTAAGCGGCCCACCACCCAAAATAAATACCTGCCCCTGCACTAGGAGGTAGTCTAAGACAGAGGTGTCCAGCCCTCAGAACCCATACCACAAGGGGTACACATTGGCCTTGTGTCCAACACAAGAAGTCTGCTAGGAGTGAAGGGGGAGATTGGGGGACAATGGTATGGGTGTGGTTGGGGCAGGGCTGTGAGCGAAAAGGGGAGGAGAAGACAGGTCTGGGTTCTGCGCTCCCCCTGCAGACCTGCTCAGCCATTCTGTGGCAAACTGGGCTCTGCTGGAGGGACTGGGTTGAAACAGCCCTGCACCACCCAGTCAGAAGGGGTGCATTCAGGACACAACCTCCTGCTTTTCAGCTTGGTGGGGGTCGTCTGAAGGAAACAGTTCACACCGACTGGTTGGAGGGCACAGCCCTCTGCTTCCCAGACAGAAGGATTGGAGCAAGACATAACTCATAGGACTCCTATACATGTGCAGGGAGGCTGCTCTAATTCAGTGCATCAGAGCAGACTCAATTAATCAAGTGTGCTGGAGCGCAGTAAATCCCGCACTCCAGCAGACTCCAGTCATATGGATCAGCATCCCCACACTGAAAAATGGCAGTGGGGGTGCTTTAAGTAAAGGTCATTCAATGAGCTTTAGTTAAAGTGCCCCCTGCCACCATTTTTCAGTGTGGGGAAGCTGATACACATGACGCTCCAAGTGCTTTAATTACACATGACACACCCTCCCCTGCCTCCCAGAGCACATCTATAAATGCCCATATTGCCCAACTGGAGCTGCCCAGCAGCAGATGGGATCTTTGCCTCCACAGAAAAAAAACAACAACAACTGCCCACCTTCCTTCTTCTATATGCTCTCTGGTGCTTCACATTCTCACCATCACAGGGCATAGGGGGAGTTTTCCCAGGGTACAAAACTTGTTAGTTACACCTATCCAGGCCTAGCCTGACCTGATAGATGCATCCCAGGATCTACATGCCCCCAGCAAGCTCTAAGTCTGGGAAGCCCATAGTGAGACTGGCCCCATCATTGTCTCTCTCCAAACCCTTGAGCCAGGTACCACTAGAAACCCAGCAGGGCACCCTCATGCAGCCCCATGTGCCCCAGTGTCACCCTACAGGGTGTCCTCCTTTTCTCCAGACTGCCTCCCATTTACACTGAAACCGAGGATTTCAATGTCACTACACCACAAGGAGTCCTGAGACAAGATACCATGGGGTATTACCACCCCAGAGCCTGTTCTCAAGGACACTTCATCCCATTGCCCCATGGAATCTCCTGGACCCTGAAGGTGTTGCCTAGTTGGATCCTGAGGGTGCACCTGGAGGCAACCCCATTAAGAGAGTTCCTGTTGAAGGGGCTGCTCAGTAAGGAGGGAGCAGGCTGCTCCAGGAGGCCCCAGTCAATCTTTTCAGGCAGGCATCTTAATTTGTGGCACACCCATCAAAAAGTTTGGCCATCATTGATGAAAGGCATGGCACCCTGCATCACTAGCTTCTCCATATGCAGTCCATCAGTGCCCTCACTCCTGGGGTTACTCCTCCACAGGTTCCTACATGAGCAAGAACATAGTGCAGGTGGACAGCTGCACCAGAATCTCTGTATTACTGTAGTATCTGTGAAGAAGGTGCTGCTGTTATTCGTGATAATGAAATGGATGTGATAATGAAAGAGGGACTGGAGAAGAAAGAAAAGGAGAGAGACCAGGTACTTCACAGCACCAGCTTTCTGCCTGTGTAGAGGGGCTGCCATCTGTTGCTTTGAGGCAAGCTTCATTTACAGCATCTGCCTCTCATTCAATTGCAAAAGCTTCAGAATGACAAAGCACTCCCCCTCTCATGGACTCTCACTGAAAGCCTTAAGCAGCAGTGCTCAGCACTACCTCTGCTCCAGCTTTGAAGTACAGAGACCAAAGGAAGAGAATTTGGAAACAGAAGAGGATAACATCTGGGCCTTCACACAGCTCACATGGGAGCCATTCTCTGCACAGCAATTCTCACCTCTGCTCCGCTGTTGCATTTCTTCTTATCCAGCAGAGTTACACTAACGGTACTGGTGCCTATTAATCCTTCCCAATCAGTTTGCATCTTGAGAGGCTGCTACATTTTTAAGTGATGGAATGAAATACCTACTGACACATTGAATGCAGACAGGGAGTTCTACTGTGAGGGAGCCCACATGATTGCTATTCCTATAGAACTCTACTACTTCCAAATATTAACATTCAAATAAAATTATAATAGAAAACACTCCCAGACCCTCTGCAAAGATTATGCAGCTCAGCTATATAGAAAGCATAGGATAAGGTATTCTACTATTTCCCACAATAGCCTTTAAAGGAGCAGTCCTCAAAGGCTTGGCATCTGAAGTCCCAGCCCAGCCAAATTCATTCTCATGCTTTCTCTGATACAGTCATGCAGGATAAGTCAACTCCAGGGCTTTCAGCCTTCCCCAGGTTATTGGTTCCATGCTTATATCGGCTAGCCATTAACCTTTCAGCTGTCTTTGTAAAACCAGCCCCTGGCTCTGTGCAATAATTGGACCAGTAAGTCCTCTCCCCTTCCAGAATCGTAGAACAGTAGGGCTGGAAGGGACCTCAGGAAGTCATGCAGTTCAATCCCTTGCCTGAGGTAGTATTGTCTGTATCTATACCATCCTATGCAAGTGTTTGTTTAACCTAATCTCAATGCTACATGAACAACCCTCTGGCACAAATAACAGGCATAATACTGAGAATGTCAGAAACTCCATAACTTGCCACAGGTAAAGCAGGGGGATGACACTGTCAACATTCTGCCCCTGCAGGAAATGGAAACAGCTTGTTAAAATGCACTTCAGTGATCTATGGAAGACAATAATGCTCCTTACTACAAAAGAAAGAAAGGGGCGGGGGAACCCCACAGTCTATGCTGACGTTACCATGGAGTACAATTCTTTCCTGATCCCAAATGTGGTGATCGGTCTGACCCTGAGCAGCAGAACAAGATATTCTAGCCAGGAACATCCAGGTTTTTAAACCAAGCAGGATCATCTGCACACCTCATTCAAAATCCTCCTGCTTGGGAGGCACAGAAACCCCAAAGAGCACAGCATAGCAGGTGGCAGCTTATAAATAACAGTGCAGAAGGCAGCATTGCAACACCTCTGTGTGAAACCCACTCACATACACAATCTCCATAATTATTAGAAGCAACTGCAGTTTTAATTAGAAAAAATATGAATTGCTTTCTGCTCTCACAATTTGTGTCAAGTTTAAGTCACCACTTTATACATTTGTCCTCTCAAAATGCAGCTACAAGTATCACAAGCCACATGCTTTGACTTGCCCCCCTGGAGTACTGGCTGAACAGGTCTTTATCCAGGGAAGCAGCCCTAAGAATAGTGCTATAGGGTGAGGTCCTTGTACCTAGTGTAATAACTAAAGGCAGATAATGTAATTTGGTTTTCCGTGTCCTGCAAGGTCAGGGGTCAGTGCTAACAGTATTTCAGGCTAGGTGCAGGATGTTGGTAAATCCTAGTGATCTTTACTTCTGTCTCATAGGGACTATTTTTAGGCCATTTCTTTGGCCTGCGCAACAGGCAACTGGTGGGGGGGGTGTGGGGGGGAGGCATGTGCCCCCCTGAGATTGGCCCCTGACTTAACACTGCTCAGGATGGGGCAGTTTTTTTGGCCACATGGGCTGGTAGCATGTTGGGGGGGGGGGGTGGCACTAAGCCATGGCACAGAAGTATAAGAGTGGGTATGGGGTTTTTGGCCTGCTCCTGGGCCCATAACTGGGCCCACCCACAAATTGTGCCCCCGAGACTTAAGTGGCACCAGTCACCCTGGCCCAGGCTGTATAATGGCATGCTGATTAGAATTAATTGTGCCTGGATCTGGCACCTGCAGTACATACATGCCATGTATGGACAGGGAATGGTTTAAAAAAAACAAACAAAAACACTACAAGACTGGATTAAGGTCTGAAATTTAATGCATAGTGAAAGAATGACAATGCTCAGCCTATATAATTTAGCCAAGTAAAGGTTAAAAAGAGACCAAGTTGAGTAAAAGATTTCCAGTAGGAGAGAGGCAAGAATCTGGAAGATGAAGGAAAAGTGAGCGCCAATGACAGGAAGCTGAAGTTAGAGAAATGCAAATTACAAATAAAGTGGAAGTGTTTAACTGGGAGAGAAAATAGCTATTGGCACAACTCACTGGACATGTCTACACATGCATTAATGTGCCTTTGTTACTGCACATTAAGTTTAGTACCTGTAATAACAGGTACTAACTCAATGCACAATAACTGGCACTGCTGCACAGTCATTTAGGGCATCTATACATACGTTTGGGGGAGGGGGCCAAACGTATGTATAGTGGCTCTGAGAGCCACTCTAATTAAAGTGTCCACAGCATCATGTGTAAACAGCATCCCACACTTCAAAATTGTGGTGGGGGTGCTATAACTAAAGCTCATTTGACGAGCTTTAGTTAAAGCTCCCCCACCACCATTTTGAAATGTGGGACACTGAATACATGTGACACAGAGCCTGCTGGAGTGTCCTCCAGCAGATTCACAGCAGACTCGATTACAGACTAATTAGCACGCATCAGAGCAGAGTTCTGTGACATATATAGGTGCTCTTAGTGACACTAGTGCACAGTAGACTAATGCTACTGTGCGTTAGCACGTTAAACATAGCTTCTGTCATGACATGTTAATGCACCGTAGCATTAGTCTACTGTGCATATACCATCTCATGTAGACAGGACCAATGAGAGTAGGGATACTTCATACCCTGAAGTTCTTAAATCAAGATTGTTAGAATTGCTTTAGCTCCCACCCAGGTGATGGGGCTTGATGGTGAATCACAGGATTCACTGGCCTGTGCTGTGCGGGTGAAACTGAATGTTACATTGGTCCCTTCTAGCCACAAAATTTATGAAGTAAGATCACCAGGTATTAATCTGGATTTTAGCCTTCCTTAGGGCCCTACAGAATTTGTATTGGCATAGAAACTATGTTTCAAACAGGCAAACAGGAGAAACTATTTCTCCACCCTGCTAACTCAAAATGCCTACCCAGAAGGAGTAGACCCTATTTCTTATGTATGTTATGGAGGTTGTTCCAACTGCACGGGATAGGGTATGTTTTTGCCCTTTCTCATTTTCTTAAGTTTTGGAAATCACCTTGAAAAAAAAAAAAGGGACAAGTTAAGCACTCTTGTGTTAGGAAATGCCCAAAATAAGCTTACCCAACCAACCTTAATACAGCTGCTTTATGCATGTGTATTAATTGCATGATCATATGCTCTGTCCTGCCTCATTCAACTCACTGTATGGAAATGATCTAGGGATTAATTTGGACTGTGCATTTGTCTATAATAGTGGGGGGGTCAATCTTTTGGGTCTACATGCCACAGTTTAAGTCCCACGCCCTCCATGAGTGCCATACCAATCCTCTTCACTTACCTGGTCTGCTGTTCTGGTTTCTAATCCCTTTTGCCCTGTGCTCCCTGCCTGATCTGTTGTTGTGCTTTATGCTTCCTGCCCTGTGCTCCCTGCCCAATCTGGTGCTGTGCCTTCTTCTCCCTACTTTATCTGCTGCTGTGCAGTCTGCTCTCTCCCCAATCTACCACATACAAAGGCTGCCCGTTCCACTTCTGGTATGCATGCTGTGGGTTGGCCATCCATGGTCTATATTATTCTATCTCATGTGCTGCATAAGTTGTAATTACAGCACATTGGAGCAGTCTCCCTGTACTTGTATAGGTGCCCATATTTTCCAACTTAATTAACTGAGTCTGCTGAAGCATGGTAATTACCACACTCCAGCAGACTCCAGTGTCATGTGTATCAACACCCTTGTACTGAAAATTGATGGCAGGGGTGCAAAGCACCCCCACAACCATTTTTCAGTGCAGGGACGCTGATACATGTGATGCTCCAGGCACTTTAATTAGAACAGCTCTCAGAGCCCCCCCCCAGCACATGTATAAATGCCCTATGTAGCAAATATTACAAATATTGTAAGAAAAAATGGCTAAGGTGATTAGGTTACATGGTTAAGGTGATTAGATACTACCCAGGAGATCAGAATTCTTTCTCTGACTCTGCTACAGTTTCTCTGTGATACAGAGAAAATCATTAAAGGAAAACCTTAGCAGGTGACTACTAACTGTATTCCTCATTTTTTGTGTGCAGGTTTTGAAACATGTTAAGGTTGGAGTTGACAACCTACAGATCATGGGTCAGATTTGGCCCATCAAGTGATGTTATCTCGGCTGCAAAGCTATGATGTCATCAGCAATTTGGCAGTTGGAGAAACAACTGCCCAGTTAGGAGTGTGGTACCTGGTTCGAACAGCTTCTGGATTGTGAGTGTATTTCCCATAACAGGAGCACTCTCCTACTTTCAGTGAGGTGCACTAATATGGTGCACTACTACAAGGTTGCTGACAAATTCATTTATATGTTCCTGTTGAGCTGAAACCCTGAAATACAGGATATTTGATTCATTATAGGATGCTGAATACAATAAAAATTCCAGTATTTGAAATTTGACTTTTGCTTCAATTGATACTACCAGACCACCACTCATCTTGCCCATCACGGAGCATTTCCATGACCTTAA
Organism: Alligator sinensis; assembly: GCF_000455745.1. Taxonomy (NCBI): domain Eukaryota; kingdom Metazoa; phylum Chordata; order Crocodylia; family Alligatoridae; genus Alligator; species Alligator sinensis. The sequence continues at coordinate 829,096 of NW_005842365.1, forward strand.
ATGTAATGTAACTAGCTGGCCCAGCAAACATGATCTTTGAGGAGGCATTAAGCCCCTATAGAATCTCCAGTTCTATCCATAACATTTTAGCTATGATCATTTCCAATAAACTGTTTGCCAGATGGGGGATCTCATAGAATATCAGGGGTGATGCATAGGGGGTGCACATGGGTGCACATGGACCCCCTGAGTTTGGCAGTGCATCCCCCACAAAAAGGCGCCACTGACTGTCAGCAGCACTTGTGGGTGGTCGCCACTTGCCGCTTGTTGATGCTGCCAGCAGGCTCTGTGAGTGGTCACTGACCCCTGGTCGGCACTCACCACCCCTTCCTCCACTGCCAACAGCTCTGGCGGCATCTGCAGGAGCTCCCCTACTTACTGCCACCACGCTCCTACCACTGCACTCTCACCACCACCATGCCCCCCCACCCCCAGTGGCTGGAGGTATGCGTTGTTCATGTAGAATATCATATTTATATTTCAGAGTATTTCAGATTTGTTTCCTCAAAGCAATGTGTCTATATTGCACAAGTGCAAAGCCTTATTCAACTATGGATAAATATCAGTATATTATTAGCAAATTACTGGGAGAAGGATGTTACCTTTTGCCAATACCATATATTGTAGCACCAGCCCCACTTTTATCCATATATTCTAAGGGCATTCTTGCACTCATCTGATAGAGTTTCAGTGGCTGGTGAAATATGACTTATGAGGAAAGTCTGAGTGAACTGGACTTATTTAGTTTGGAGAAGAAAAAACTGAAAGGCAATTTAATATCAGCTTTCAACTACCTGAAAGCTGGATGAAGCTAAACTACGCTCAGTGGTGGCAGATAACAGAAGAAGGAGCAATCATCTCACATTGCATCAAGTGACGTTTAGGTTAGGTATTAGGAAAAACTTTCTCACTAGAAGGGTAGTAAAACACTGGAACAGGTTATCCAGAGAGGTTGTGGACTCTCCATTCTTGGAGGTTTTTAAGAACTGGCTAGACAAAGCCTTGACTGTGATGATCTAGTTCGGGATGGTTTTTCTTTGAGCAGGGGTTTGGATTAGATGACTTCCTACAGTCTCTTCCAACCCTAATTTTCTATGATTTTATGAAATGATGTTTTACCACTTTTACTCTTCTCTAGCTATCAGAATGTCTGAACAACATGAGTGAAGGATCAATGGCATAGATGACCAACTTTATTAGTCATCCCCTTTATAATAAAAGTGAGTCAGATGCCAACGTTTAGAAAGATGAACTGCAAGAAAAGTATTGAGGTGGAATTTTTGGCATGTCTACACAAGAATAATCTACTGCACAGTAAATCATCACCTTCTACACATGCACCGAATTTACTGTGCAGTAAATTAGTCTATTGTGTGATTGGCTGCTACCTGTAGATACAGGTAGTAGTTTAACTGTGCAGTAGCTACTGCATAGTAGCACATTTGCAGGGATCTGACAAGCCCTGCATGTGCAAGATGGACTGCATTCTAGGTCCCACTGACCTAGGCCATGGGCAGCATAGATATACCAGCAGCAATGGACTGCCAGAGACCTTGCTGTGGCCCAGCACTGACAAGATGTCACAACAAGAGTGCCCTCCAGCCAGCAGCACCAGCAGCCAGTGTGATCCCCACCCAGGGCTTCATTGTCTGGTGTGGGCAGCCTGGGCCAGCACCTGCCCTGGTAACTGTGAGCATACACCCACAGAGGGGAGGACAGGTCAGGGATGTCCCCACCCACATCCAGCTCCAGCTCCTCCCTGGAGGGGGCCACTGCCTATGTGACCAGGCACCAGGACTCCACACCCTGGCACCCCACAGGCAGCCTGACAGCTTCCTGCCACCAGGCTCCAAGTCTGACTGCTGGGATTTCCTGCCATGCCCAGTGGGTAATCCCTGCACAGGGAAGAGGCCTTCTGGGAGTGGCAAGCAGCCACCTACACCCACACTACCTCACCCTCCCAACCCTGAGTTGCAGGCCTGGTGCCAGGGGCCCTGCAGAGCAGGTGGGGCCCCCCTCCCATCACCTCCCCACCCCTCTTCACTCCATGTGGCCGAGTTCCCACCTGGGCCCCAGATTTCTCCCCTACAGCACTCAGGGAGGTGGGAGATGGTACAAAACATTATTGAGCCAACAATGCCCTACAAGCTAGGCAGCCATGGCCCTGTCACATGCAGATAAACTTGTTGATGGCACTTATGATTTCTTCCTCAGCCATGGGTAGGCAGAGGTACCCCTCCAGGCATCAGTGCACATTGCAAGTAAGTTCAGGCTTGGCTGGGGCATTATCAAAGCTCAGGGCTCCATGCCAGGTTCTCAGCTGCACCCAGGTCCCCATGGCAATCAGCAGCAGCATGGCATAGTGGGTTAAGCGCCTCTCAGTGCACTGAAACAGTTCATTCTGGTGTGACCAGGTGAACTCTCAACAGCGGCACACTCAAGATACAGGTCATGGGGGGGGGGGACGGGCTGCCCTGCCTCGCCTCTCGCCTCTGTGGAGAAGCCCATTGTGGGGAGTATGGGGGCATGACCAGGTCTGCATCCCAGCCAGGTAGGAGGCCCTTGCCCCCACACCCTGGCTGGTGTGGCCCTGGACCCACAGAAGGAAACTGCCTGGCCTCCAGGAGGAGAAGTGGGGGGTTAGGCTGGAGCAGCTTTGGCAGCTGCTTCCAGAAGCCAGCCCTGGCCTGGCCTGGCTTGTGGAGGGGATTAGGAAAGCAAGCTGCCTGTGGCAATGCCACGCAGGCCACCTGCCCTAAGACAGGAAGTGGAGATGTAGGGCTAAGCCAGTGGCTGCTCATGGCAGGGGCTGCCTGGCCAATTTACATCATCCCTGGGCACCTGTGCACACACAACCTCTGATGTGAGGCTGGGCACAGCCCAACCCCTTGGTATAGTGTATATAATCTCTGAATTGTTGCAAACTCTCACAAAGAGCAGCTGGTCCAGTATTTGCTCACAGGGGAGAGGCACCAGCCGCCACCAGGGATGTGGCATCAGGGACAGTGCCCCCAATGGCTGGCATCTTCCACATGTGCTGCTTCTGCCAGCAGTGGATACAGGATCAGGCTGTGATCCTGGACCAGCTTGTCACTGTCATCGAGGAGCAGCTGGTGGACTCATAGGCCTGGAGCATGGAGGATGTTGTGCACAAGTGGGAGAGGGACACATGAGAGGGAGGTGATTCACACAAGAAAGAGCGGACCACTCAAGAGCAGGAGAGAGACTGCGAGGAGCGGGCATACCGTGTCCAGCTCCTGACCCTTGAGAAGAGACATGTTGCTATCTTCTAAAGGACGAGTGGCCATGCGGGAGTGGCAGGCCTCCATTGTGACTTAGGCAGTGGGGGCCATGGAGGAAGACTCCTGGGTGCTCAACACACTCCTGGCCCTGGTAGCCACTTTTGTGCCATTCAGTACCCATCCACTGCTCCCAGCCTTGCCTAACACCTGGCAGCTGTTTACTGCTGTGTCCAGAGGCTGCAGCAACCCCTGGCTGCTGCAAGAGGTCAGAGCAGGGAAGGAGCAGGCCTGGATTTACTTAATTTTTATATGGAGTAAGTCTGATCCCAACAGTGTGCACATGTAGATGTGTTCCCAGGGCTGGTTTACTGCACAGTAATATACTGTGTTGTAAGCCTATTTCATATTAATTGCACAGGTAGACACACCCACTGTCACTTATCCAGCTGCATAAGTGTCATTTCTGGCACTTATTAAAGTTTGAGATCCTATTACTCCTACAGTGTGGATGCATAAGCAACATTACACATGCTCAGCAGACTATGCATTGGTTCATCAACTACACAGCCATGTACACGCACCTGGGCATATGTACTGGGAAAAAAACATGAGGAAGACAGCACTCCCATGTTTTAGGACTAGCAGCTGAGTGGTTAGGGCACTTGTCCTAAAAGTAGGAGACTCATATTCTAGCCCTCCTCACTCTCCCAGGAGGGTTTGGTGCTTAGGACACTGCTGGGAACTGAGAGAGATACGGGTTTAAACTGCTTTGGGCGAGGAGTGTATTGATCTGGTCATAGGCGTTGCTCTGGTGTATTGATCTGGCATTGATCTGGTGTATTGAACTGGTTAGACTTAGTGGGCGGGCCACCAGAAGATGACTAACGACAGGAGCTGGGGTACCCAAAGCCACATGGCAGGGCAGGGCAGGAGCTAGAGTCCAAGTTACCAAATACAGGGGAGAATTTCAAAGGTAAAATCTAAGTCACAGGCTGAGTCAGGGTTTTGGCTCCTCCAAAGCTGAGAGGAGTTCCCAAAAGCCAGAGTCCAGAGGAAGAGCCAAGCAAGGTGAGAAGCTAGGAAAAAAAAAAAATCAAAGAACACAAGATCCAGAGAGGCTTTTTTGTTATTACAAAATTATCAAACAGCTGCTTCTTCCTTTTTAATGTTTTCATATTGTCTTGTGCTGCTTCCAACCTTCTCTCCTTTTACTCCCATTTCCTTATAGCACTTTCCCCATTTTGCCCCCCTTACACTACCCTAAAAACCATACTACAAAAATAAGTAGGCGGATAATTGTGTGTTGCCATAACCAGATTCTATTTCACAGCATATCACTATGCATACACCCCTATTTGCCACCCCACTCAGCCTACTTTCATATCCCACCTCCTCCCACACCGATACAAGGACTAACATCCCCCTAGAAGTTAAATTCACAATAAATAACCAGCTTAAAGGCTTAAAATACACAGTAAGAGAAGCACATAAATCCCTTTAAATAATATTCCTTATTACATTAAATACATAAAAGCATAAAGCACACATCCCAGTGGACATTCTAGAAGCTGACATCTCAAACACTATGCTTTTTATTTTTCTTTTTAAAATCTGTAAAACATTCCTTTCCTTTCATCCATTAAAATTAGCCCCAATGTTCTCTGCAAATAAGGGTCCCTAGGCCTTTTTGTTCCATTGTTTCTCTGCTTTTTCCTGTCTGAGCCCTTCTTGATCTTGGGTAGTATAGTCTCCATATGCTCATTTCAAGTTTCAAATCATTTTTCATTGCAAGAAACAGGCTCTTAAAAATCAGAAGGTTCTGTGCCTTCCACAAGCTCATTTTAAAACAGATAAAAAGTGTTCTACAAAAAGGTGCTTTCTGACCTTTTGGGGACCAGCCCCTATAAAACCATATCTTTCATGAATGCTTTTGTACACTGTACTTTGTGTAGCCACTTGTTCATTCTACACTGTACTCATTTGCAAACAAACAAACAAAAGATATCCAAAATATGTGGTTCATGGATTTCTTCCCCCACAAACATTTCTGCTTGGAACTGAGGAGTCCTACCCAAGTGCCACATGTATTGAACCACATGGCTATTTTGGCACATGGAGGGTAATAGAATTTCAGTCATGGTATTAATGGACACATTCTACAGGGGAAGATAACCATCAACTTTTGTGGGTGAGTCTGTAGTGTCAGGATGTAAAGAACTCTCCCAAGTGCGGAGTGACTGTGGAATCAGAAAGTTGTATAACTGTCAAGCAAGCACAGGTATGCATATCCCAGGCACCTGGGATAGAGAATCTTCAGAGTATTGTGTTTCTGCAGGTTGAAGATTGTGGTGAAATAATTAGAGATTTAGTTATAGAGAAATACATACATATATATATATATATATATCATGCCTATGGTTATAGAGGGGACAAGCACTAACACAACAGAAAGCTATACTGTAACAGGGTGGTCTTCCCCTTTAAAAGGGAACAGTTAGCCATGTTGAGAAAGCCAAGATACTGCGTATTTGCATAGGAGGCAGTTTTCCAGTAAGAAGCTCTCAGGAGAGTATACAGGAGTTGTTGTTACTAGAACAGTTTGCTACAAAGAAGGGGCAGGTTGCTGTGCAGGGGCCAGAGCCAAAGGGTTTCCCTCCTCCTGCTTGCTTTAGGTTGTTTTTTGGTGTAACAGGACAATGAACAGCCCTGTTCCTTTGGTGATACAAAGTTGCGAGTGCGGGGAAGAGTTGGTCAGGGACTGGGCAAAAATTTCATAGTTTCATAGTAGGTAGGGTCAGAAGGGATCTAAGCAGATTATCTAGTCTGACCACCTGCCATGGGCAGGAAAGGATGTTGGGGTCAAATGGCTCCAGCTAGGTGGCTGTCCAGCCTCCTTTTGAAGACCCCCAAGGTAGAGGCAAGCACCACTTCCCTTGGAAGTTAGTTCTAGCTCCTAGCCGCCCTGACAGTGAAGTAGCGCCTCCTGATATCTAGCTTGAATCTACTCTCAGTCAAATTATGGCCGTTGTTCCTTGTTACCGCTGGTAGTGCTGGGGGGAACAGGGACTCTCCCATTGCCTGCTGGTCCCCCTTGGCAAGTTTATAGGTGACCACCAGATCCCCTCTCAGCCTTCTTTTGTGGAGGCTGAACAGGTTCAGGTCCCGTAGCCTCTCCTCGTAGGGCCTGCCCTGCTGCCCCCTACTCATGTAAGTGGCCCTCCTATGGACTCTCTCGATGCTGTCCATATCCCTCCTGAAGTGCAGCACCCAGAACTGGATGCAGTACTCCAACTGCAGCCTGACCAATGTCGCATAGAGGGGGAGGATCACCTCCTTGGACCTGCTCGTGATGCATCTATGGATGCATGACAAAGTGCAGTTAGCCTTCCTGACCAGATACCCACATTGGTGGCCCATGTTCATCTTGGAATCAATAGTGATTCCAAGATCCTTCTCTGCCTCTGTGCTGATAAGAAGGGAGTTCCCCAGCCTGTAGGTATGCTGCTCGTTCTTCCAGCAGGTGCAACACCTTGCACTTGTCCGTATTGAAACCCATCCTATTCTCATCCGCCCACCTCTGTAACCTGTCCAGATCTAGTTGTAGCCTGTCCCTCTCTTCTAACGTACTCACTTCTCTGCACATCTTAGTTTCATCCGCAAACTTGAACAAGGTGCTTTCCACCCTATCATCCAAATCACCAATGAAGATATTGAACAGTTCATGCCTGAGGACCGAGCCCTGCAGAACCCCACTGCCCAAACCTCTCCAGGTCAAAAATGACCCATCCACCACAACTTTCTGATTCATAGATTCATAGATGTTAGGGTCGGAAGGGACCTCAATAGATCATCGAGTCCGACCCCCTGCATAGGCAGGAAAGAG
>NW_005842365.1:838367-859427 GCF_000455745.1 Alligator sinensis
TGATTTGAACACATCTAGTCCCTCCAGAAGTTCCCTGACTAGGTCCTCACTGACCCTGGGTCTGGCTGCGCCTTCCCTGGGTCCATCCAGAATCCCAGTGGGGGGGGGGATGTCCCTGTCCCTACTCAGAAAAATGAAAGCAAAGGATCTGTTAAAGAGATTAGCTTTGTCATCTGGTGCTACCACCAGATTACCAAGCATGTCCTACAGAGGCCCCACATTATTTGGCACCTTCTTTTTACCCCCTATGTAGTTAAAAAGGACTTCTTGTTATCTTTGATCTCGGTCACTAGTCCCAGTTCCATCTCTGCCTTAGCCTTCCTAATAGATTTGCTACAATCTCGAGCCAAGTAGGTATAATCCTCCTTGGTGATGGCCCCTCCCTTCCATTGGGTGTACACCTCCTTTCAGCTTTGACACATTCATGGATGTTTTTGGTGAGCCATGGGGGCTTTTGAGCACTCTTGCCTCCTTTGATCTGCATGGGGATTGTCACGCTTTGGGCTTGGAGGATCGTCTTCTTCAGGAATGACCACTCTTCTTGGACTCCCAGCTCCCCTCCCCTCTGGGACCTCAGTGCCTCCCTGACTAGTCTCCTTACTTCATTGAAATCCACCCTTTTGAAGTCCAGGGCTGCTACCTTGCTTCAGGCCTTTGTCACACTGTGCTGGATGGTAAATTCCAGTAGGCGATGGTCGCTATCACCCAGGTGGTCGAGCACCCGCAGTCCCCTCACCACGTCATTGCCTGTGGCCAGGACCAGGTCCAACAAGGTTAAGATAATTACTTAGTAGACACTGTTGGGGACAGAGAACTCACCCAGGGTGAATGTTGCCTGATTAAGAGCCAGTGACTGTTAAAGTCCATGGAAAAGGGCTTTTCTTTACCCCCTGGGGCATGGTGTGAGGAGAGTCAGTGGGTGAAATCCAGGAGTGGCAAACCCAGTGCTGGAACAGATCGCTGATAAAACCAGCTGACCAGGTGAGGGTAAATACAATAACCAGTGAAGCAAAGAGGTGAGAGAGAGAGAGAGAGAGAGGTCCCACAGAGAAAGAATCTGCTGATACCTGTGAAGGAAGGAAAGTGAGTAAGGCTGGAGGTGAACTGACAGGCTCAGGGGAGTGGGTTGCATGACAGTGGAGAGTGAAGGAAGACCACATGCTGTGAGAACATCTGGGGTTATCCACAACATGGGGGGAATTCACTAGTAAATCATTTTACTTTTATTCTGCTTCTGAGGTGATTTACTACAGCCTCTCTCATTAGGGAATTAACTTCTTATTCTTCCATCACTTCAAGGTGTGGCAGGATAGGCCAGGGAAGGAGATTTCATTATTCACCCCCACACAGTAACAATTGGTTTGCTTGTTTGTCACTTAAAGAATATGTTTTAAACTGGGAGGGCTGGCTGAGGACCTGTGGAACTGACTGTAGGTTGGGGCCTGGACTCAAAAACTGACAGGGATGGATGGTGGCCAGCCATCTTTCCTACCCAGTGGTGGAACTAGGGCCTGTCACGACCCAGTGATTTTTTGTGCCTCAGCACTATGGAATTTCCTGGCCACATGAGAGCTCCTTTGCACGGCAGAGTGTTCTGCTGCAATTAAGAGCCTGCGTGCAGGAGAGTTCCCGCCAATTTGCAGTTTCCTTTGCAGGATGCATTTCTTCTTTGCAGCACAGAGATGCACAGTGCAAAGAGTTCCCGCTATTCGGATGCAAATTTGTGCCCCACTATTGGCCAGTGCTAAATTATTCACACGTGGCGGCTAGTAATTGGCTCGCTGGCCGCTTAAAATTCCGCGCGACTTCCGCCCAAGTCGAAGAGCTTTGAGCACACTGCAGAGTGTCTCTGAAGTTATCTGACTTGCGGCTGCCGATCGATAGACTGATCACCTATCGATCTTTCTTCCCGTCCCTCGCCTTTTTTTGCCCCGCCCCTGACCCCAACCCCTACGTCCCCCTTTCCCCGCCGGCTTCGAATTGCGGACGGATTAACTGGCTTGGGCCCCGCCAGCTGGAACAACTCGTGTGGTTGTTCCGACGACCGGACCACCTGCGTCGTGATTGCAAGCGGCGTGAGTAAAGTTTTTTACAACCAATAAGTTGTGTCTGCCTCTCCATTCACCAGCCCGCCCTGACGTACGAGCGTAACTCGAGTCGGCCCTGGCCGTCCGAGACAGGGCCCACTGACCTAATTGTTGTCCCTGGAAGCAAAAGGCTGACAGAATTTGAGTAGTCAGGACCACCCTGGGTACTAATTAGGGGAGATTTTCTTTTGACCCCAAGATGCTTACACCCCAACCTGTATTGCTCCAGGGACACTGAAGGTTTTGAAAAGAAGCCCTTTCAGGTTGGGGGAAGCTTGGTAAGAGGCTGAGTAAAAGGGTCAGGGTACAATGTGAACTTGGTGGCTCCACAGAAGACTCCATAGAACCAGGGTCATCTCACAGCCCACCTTAGAGAGATGTTGTGCCTATAGAAGAAAGAACCTACTTCATACAGAGACACATTCTTTGTCCTGCCCTATGGCCAGATGGCTCAGGTAAATGACATGATGTCAGATCCTCACCTAGCTGCCCAAGACCCTCACTTCAAGCTACATGGGTATGTTCTTATGGTATCTTGGGACAGGATGACTAGAGCCTGGAAGTCCCAGTTACTGGTGTCAAAATTACACAGCAAGCAGTGGTCCATGACACACCTTGATAGCACCACCTGGGTGTTGAGAAAATACAGGGATGGGGGTATTTTCTAGATTATTTTGGTCCAGGATTTACAAGGACGTTAAAGATTACATTGCATCCTTCCTTGAGTGCCAGTTAGTGACCCCATGCTCAAGGTATTGGCAGTGCTGCCCTTGGTGGGTACCCACTTTGAATGCATCAGGATAGATTTAGTTTGGTCCTTGGAACTGAGCACAAGCAGGTGCTAATTTATCCTCATGCTTATGCACCAAGTTATCCCATGCCCAGATGTGGCAGTGATTCCTAATGCTTTGGTCAAAACAGTGGCCACAGAACAGGTAAAAATATTCTCATAGGTGGGTCTTTTATGGGAAGAGTCGGGTCAGGGACAGTACTGACTGACAATGGTATGGTCTTTATATCTTGGCTTTTACAAAAGATATAGACACTAATAAAATCCACCCAGTCAGGACCTGTGTTTGCCACCCCAGAAAGATGGGCTACTGGAAACATTTAACTAACTTTTAAGGGGATGGTGAGAAAGTTGAGAAAGTTTGTAGCTAGAAAACCTCAAAGGTGGAGTGCACTCTTGCTGTACTTGCTGTTTGGTAAGATTCCCCAATCTTCCATGGTATTCTCCCCTTTTGCGATTTTTTTTTAATGCACGGCAGTTCCAAGGTATATTGGACCTCCTTCATGAAACCTGGCAGACACAGGGCATGACATCTCAAAATGCCATCCAGTATATTCTCAAGCTATAAGAATCCTAGAAAAATTAGGGTTGGAAGGAACCTTGGGAGGTCATCTAGTCTAACTTCCTGATCAAAGGAGGACCATCCCCAACTAAATCATTCCAACCAGGGCTTTGTCAAGTTGGGCCTAAAAAACCTCCAAGGATGGGGATTGCATGACTTCCCTAGATAACCTGTTTCAGTGTTTCACCACCTTTATAGTGAGATAGTTTTTCCTAATATCCATCCTAAGCCTCCCTTACTGCAACTTAAGACCATTGCTCCTTTTCTATCACTACTGAGAACAGTACTACTGCATCCTCTTTGGAACTGCCTTTCAGATAGATAAAGGCTGCTATCAAATCACCTCTCAGTCTTCTCTTCTAAAAACAAAATAAACCCAGTTCATAGTTCCATAGTTGGTAGGGTTAGAAGGGACCTGAGCAGATCATCAAGTCCGACCCCCTGCCATGGCAGGAAAGAGTACTGGGGTCAATGACCTGTTACCTCTCAGCTGTGTGTTCTGGGGAACCCTGGCACAAGATGCAGCCTGTCTGACTCACAAAGAATTCCCCCTCCCTCCCTTCCTCTACCTAAACGAAACTGATTAAGATGCAGTGGGAGACACGCCTGAAACCCTCCAGATAAGGGTGACAAGAGTGTAACAACTGCCCTAGATCTCATTTGCATCTGAGATGGAACCAGATGACCATTCATTTACATGGGAGATGGAGAACAGAACGCTTGAAGCAGACACTGCAGTGAATTCTGGGACCAGAGAAGCAGGGGAGTACTGCATGATGGGGAATCTGTGCTCCAAATGCTAATCAACCCACATTTACACACACCCAGCTCAGCATTTATCAGACCAGTTCTAATCTGGATTTACAAAGGGCTCCCCGCCCCACCCCACACACACACACCTCTAAATTTAATAGGCATCTCGGGCTGAACATTCCCCGGTCCCACTATGGGAGGCCTATTTAAACTTGATTGACTAAAACTCGGTTGCCGGGTTAGGGAATGCTGAGGCAAGAGACCGAGTCAGAGGGGGTATGGGCAACATTTGAACAATGGTTAAGGGTTCATCACAGCATCCAGCCTGCTGGAGCCCTAATCCCAGGTGTTGTCATATCTTTCCCGAGACGACTGGTGGGAGTCCTCTCCACAAAAGGTTATGAGCACCCCAATAATTGCTTTAAGTCTGTTAAAAGACTATAGTAAGATCTGGAAAAGTCATGCTAAGCTGAGGCTTGTGCACAACAAGTAAAAATCCAAAATCCTGATGCTGCAAGCTATCTATTGTTCCTGAAGAAACCATGAGATATCCCATCAGTATATCTGCCACCCATAGGAATCTCAAGCTGGCTCCCAAGTATTTGGGTTACTCCCTAATCTTAAGTGTTTCCTGATTATCAATCAGTTTCCTGAGATGGTCCAAACCAGATAACCCCTTGTCAATAGAAAAGACAATGATTTACACTACTGAGGGTGCTACGGAGCAGCTGAACTGAGGGTATAAAAATCTGTAAGTGTGTGTGCTGCTAGAAAAAGAGAAAGAACAGGAAGAGGAAAAGGAAGGAAAAGAAGTAGAAGCAGGAAGAAAGAAGGAGAAGAAGAAAACCCCTGTGCTGACACCATCCCCTGTCGTTCTTGGGACGCTGGAAGAACAGATCATCTCTCCCTTCAAGGACTGTGCTACAGACTGTGCCTGTCAGCTTTGCAGCCTGAGTACCGTGGACTAGGTGAGATCCCAGCGTTCTCTGTCTTCTTTCTAGGCATAAACTTCTGAACCTGAACTGTATCAGTTAAGCTTGAGCTAAGTTTCCCCAAATACTTAGTGAAACCAGGGTAGTATTGTCATTGTTGGTGTTTGTTTTTCTTTTGCATGTCTATTACTACTAGTACTATTATATATTTCATATGCTTAGCAATAAATAACTTTTATAGTCAAACTGGTAGTAATTGGGTATATTTTTCCTTCTCTGCTTCTCTTTCCTCCCGTGCTCTGCAGCAACGCTTCTTTTACCTATGCTAAAGATCCCTGTGAAGCCCAAATTATTGTGGGGTCTGCTCATCAAGAGGCCAAAGATTGGGACGTGCTGAGTTTGAAACACATAAGGGGATCAGCTTGTACAGGCTGATTGACCCAGTTTGACTCAGACGTGCCCTTCTGCACTGAATGCTGGCCCATGAAGGTGTCAGCTGGACACCCAGCCAGATTCAGAGGGATTATGTTTACCTGAGTGCTTGTGTCTGACTGTAGTTTATTGTTGCTCTAATGAACTGATTCTTGGCATATGAGGGTGTCAGCCTGTCCATTCTGATCAACCCGGCTGGGTCAGGTGTGTCACGTTAATCTGTGTGTTTGTGTGTATGACTGATTTGGTGACTGGACAAACCCAGCCCCATTGAAACTAAGTCCTGCAAGACAGCTCCATTGGGGGTGAGGGCTTGCAGAAGGGAGAGATACAGCTCCGTATAGAAACGCAAGTAACACAAGCAGCACATTGATAGAATTACAAAGACCTTAGAAACGTATCCCTAATAAATGTGCCAACCCCAAAGTAATGGGCAAATCTGGTAACAGATCTCAGCAAGGTGTTTGTCTAGCCACCTCTTAAAGACCCCCAGGGTAAGAGCCAGCACCACTTCTCTTGGAAGTTGGTTCCAGATCCTAGCTGCCCTGACAGTGACATAGCGCCTCCTGATGTCTAGTCTGAATCTACCCTTTGCCAGCTTGTGACCATTATTTCTAGTCACTCCTGGTAGTACTCAGGGGCCCAGGTGGGGAAGCCAGAGGCTGGGAGAGGCAGTGGAGGTTGGGGGGTGCTTAGGGGGGCTGTGGGAGGAGGCATTGGATGGGGCCTGGCCAGGGTCCTGTTACTGGGTGTGCCTGTTCCTTAAGGAAGGGACAAGGCTCTGGAAGGAGCTGAGTTAGTAGGCAGGGGAGCACTAGACTGGAAAGGAGTGGGGCATAACTGGGAGATAAACTAAGAGCCAGAGCTGTGACAGTCAATCTCAGATCAGCTGCTGACATGGAGGGAGCTCCTGAGCAAGCAGCAGACAAAAGGAGACCTTGCACTCCCAGGGGTTAAAAGAAGGCAGCCTTACATATGAGGTAGGGTCAAGTAGTTTATGGATTGAGATAAGCAGCAGTGCTGGTGTCAACTGGCCCAGGAGCATGTCCAGGGTTCCTATGGGTTGTAACCAAAGGCCAAGGAGCAGGGCCACTGCTGGGATGCCTGGGTGTAAGGCTGGAGCACAGTTACAGGGCAAAAAAGAGGTTAGAGGGATCCCAGAGCCCAGTCCAAGAAGTCAAGGTGCAAGTGGGAAGCACCACATCCAGGGCTAAGGATCCCAAGGCCAGAAAGTCCAGGAGAAAATGGCCAAGAGGAGAGGCCTGGGGTCTGTGATATGTTCAAGTAGGGGCCAGGACCCAGACAATGACAGGGCCTGAGTCCCAGGTGGGGTAGGGAATACAAGCCAGAACAAAGAGGTGCACATAAGACCTGAGCCCAGGAGGGTGCAGAAACATTGATGGCACAGGGACTTCAAATCCCAGCAATGGCAGAGACTGGGTCCTGGTATAGGCCTAGGAGTGGTGCTAAGTGATAACATCTGTGAGACATGGACATGGATATTGGGAAGTGCACATATTAGCCCCTAAGGCAATGAGTAGGGTCATGTGTACTCATGAAGAGGAGAGCTGACTTGGGAAGCCCTGGGGTGCCTCCCTTTAAAAAAAAAAAATTGTATCAAGGCATGACAGGTGAGGAGAAGGGTGATTGCCCAGAGATAGCAGAGTAGACAAGGGCAGAAGGACTTTTAGTGGCAAAACAGCCACCCCTGGAGTTGGACACTGTTACAATTACTGACACTGATCCAGCTATCTTAATACTACCCTGTGCTGCTCACCCATATGGGTGATACTGCCAGAGGTGATCCTGAGCAGATCAAAAGTGACTACAGGAATCTGGGTGCAAGGCTGAAGAGAACAGGGATTCAGGTGGTGTTCTCAATCCTTCCATTCCAGTGGAAGGGCTCAGGAAGATGTGGACACATCCTACAGACCAATACATGGCAACACAACTGGTGTCACCAGCAGGGCTTTGGCTTCTTTGAGCATGGGATGTTGTTGCAAGAAGGAGGATTCTTAGGAAGAGACAGGATCTACCTGTCGAGGAAAGGGAACAGAATCTTTGTAGACAGGCCCACTAACCTAATGAGGAGGGCTTTAAACTAGGTTAGCCAGGGGGGGTGAAGATCAAAGCCCTGAGGTAAGTGGGGAAGTGGGTGACCTGGAGAAAGCACAAGCAGGAGTGGGCAACAGGGGAGGTCTTCTCATTTTTCCTGAGAAAGTAGGGCAATTTACCCCAGGTGCTCAGAGCTCCAGGATGAAGCAGGAGATAGGCCTGTTGAAAGACTCTGGGCTAGGGTAAGAGGGGAGACCAACAAGGGTTATGTTGTGGTGGGCATCTGCCATAGACCACTAGGCCAGGAGGATAAGGTAGATGAAGTTTTCTTCAAATGGGTAGTGGAAGTTTCCTGATCACAGACCTTGGTTCTCATGGGGGACTTCAGTAATCTAGCATCTGCTGGGAGGGCAATACAGCAGTGCACAGAGAATCCAGGAAGTTTTTTGAGAGTATTGGGCACAACTTCCTGGTGCAAGTACTGGAGAGGCCAACTAGGATCCTTGCTTTTCTTAACCTGTTGCTCACAAAGAGGGAAGAATTGTTAGGGAATATAAAAGTGGATGGCAAGTTGGGCAGCTGTGATCATGAGATAATTGAGTTCAGGATCCTGAGGAAAGGAAGGAAGGAGGCCCCCAGAGTAAGGACTCTGGACTTCAAGGGTATTTGTACACAACACCTTTTTTGCCCTGCAACTGCATGACTGTTTGAACGAGTGGGATTTCTGAATGCTTTAAAAGTCTTTCTGGTGCATTAAACTAAAACTCCTCAGACATAGTATAGTTTGAGTCACCAGGAATTAAAGCAGCACACGTTGAGCACAAACACAAAGGCACTCAAAAGTGTGTAATTGCCCTCTTTTCCCACCAGGTGGCACTGTGACTTCTTTCTAGTTTACCCCTCTGTGCACCAAATATCTCTTCGAATTGCTGCCACTTTGGGGTGTGGGTTTTTTCTGGTTCCATGTACCAGCTCCCTGCTTGCATAGCTACAGGGCAGGCCACAAGGTGGGTGGGGGGCCCAGGCCATGCGATGGGGGACCCATGGCCCCAAGGAATCTTAATCTACCTCTGCCCCCCCCCCCCCCCCCCCCCCCCCAATCTGCCATGCTGCTGCCATTCGGCTTGGGAATTCCCTGGGGTTTGACCTGCTCTGCTGTTTCAAAGAAATTGCAAGTGAGGATAGATACCAGACACAAAAGAAAAGAAGGCAAATAATTCTCTTTTACATAATTAACCTTTAATGGTTTATTCACCTAAACTTTTCGAAAATAACAACCCAACCATTACAGAATTTTCTAGGTAAACAATGTGCAAGAAACAGTAATCACTCTTCAACTTAGTAAACTCATGGAGCCAAGTGACACAGTTACATTTGTAGAAAACCAAGCAGGAAAAAACAAACAAACATGTTCTATTCACATTTCAACAACTAAAAGCTAAAATTATCCATCATCATCATCCTCATCATCATCAGGGAAGAGGACACCCCCCCCCCGGGGTGCAGGACACTGAGCAGACAGGGGACCCCAGCCCCACTTGGGCACATACCCAAGGGAGGCAGCACAGGCAGGCAAAGAGGAGATAGAGACACCTGGCAGATGGGCATGGGCAACATCGTCACTCTTGTGAGGTAACAAATGTTAGTAAATTGCAAGGAAGGCAGGGCTTGAAACCCTTTTTTGTCCCTGTGTAGATACTGTTTACCTCAAGAAGATGAGGAGGTTTGTTTTTTCAATCACCTCGGGTGCTCTTTGGAGAAAGGCTGGCTGAAACCATTATCAGTATTAACATCATCATTATCATTATAATTAATATATTTTTTCATGATTATTATCATCATTATCATAATCACTTATAATGATATGATCATAATCATTATTATTAGGCAAGAGGGCACCCTCCGGCTGCCAGACATTTTGCAGACAAGGGACCCCAAGCCCACTTGGGCAGAAACCCAAGGGAGGCAGCACAGGCAGGCCAAGATGCCAATAGAGGCAGAACTGAGAGGCAGGAATTGAAGTGTGACAGATCACACTTCATGGAAATGTTTCAAAAGAAGTTAACTGGTCTCACAAGGTAAAGGGCATATTCATTATTATTATTAGGCAAGAGGGTACTCCCCCCCTGTGGCCACAGGACACCGAGCTGAGAGGGGACCCTAAGCCCACTTGGGCACACACCCAAGGGAGGTAGTACAGGCAGGAGGACATTATCATTATCAATTATAATTGCAAGATCATAATTATTATTATTATTAGGCAAGAGGGCACCCACCAGCCACAGCACTGGCAGGCAGAGAGGAGATAGAGGTACCTGGCAGGTGAACATTAGCAACATTGCCACTCAGATGTTAGTGAATGGCAAGGAAGGCAGGGTTTGAAGCCCCTTTTTCTCCCAGTGTAGAAACTATTTACCTTGAAAAGAAGAGGGGGGTTATTTTCTTAATCACTTTGGGTGCTCTTTGAAGAAAGGCTGGCTGAAACCATTATCATTATCATTATCATCATCATCATTATCATTATTATATATTTTTTCATTATTATTTTCAGTATGAGGCTGCACAGGCAGGCAGAGAGGCGATAGAAGTAGAGGGCTGATCTTCCCAAAGGCCATTCCAGGAAATGCCCGCCGTAAGGCAGAGTGCATGCACAGGGAGCAGAATCATCATCACCAGTATCATTAATATATTTTTTCATTATTATTATCATTATGATTATCATTTATAATTGTATGATCTTAATCATTCTTATTATTAGGATGAGAGGGGACCCCAAGTCCACTTGGCCAGACACCCAAGGCGAGCAGCATAGGCAGGCCAAGCGGCTAGTAGAGGAAGAGCAAAGAGGCAGGGCTTGAAGTGTAACAGAGTACACTTCACAGAAACATCTCAAAAGGCATTAATTGGGCTCATTGTCCTCACAAGGTAAACTGCATGTGTTGTCATCAACATTGTTTATTTCCTCTTTAATCTCTGAAGATTACAAAAATAATAATTCAAGTAACATATGTGTAGGTTATATCAAAATAAAATAAAAAGAAAGAGCAAACTCAGAACTACCATTTCAATCTTATGCTTGGAGACAGAGCAAAGTATCAGAAGTGCAGAATAAAAACCGTATTGGTGAAGGCAAAGCTTTAAACCCCTTTTTGTCTCTGTTTAGAAACTATGTACCTCAAGGAGAGAAGTGGGGTTATTTTTTTAATCACCTCAGCTGCTCTTTGAAGAAAGGCTGCCTGAAACCATTATCAGTATCATCATCATCATTATCATTATTCTATTTTTTTCATTATTATTATCATTATGATTATCATTTATAAATGTTTGATCATAATCATTCTTATTATTAGGCAAGCGGGCACCCCCAGCCACAGGACGCTGAGCAGATAGGGGACCCCAAAGCCACATGGGCAGATAACCAAGGGAGGCAGCACAGGCAGGCAGAGAAGTCAATAGAGAGAGGCATCTGGCAGGCAGACATTGCAAACATTGCCACTCTTGTGAGGCAGCAAATGTTAGTGATTGGGGGGGCGGAGGTATTATTATTTTTAATGACTTCTGGTCCTTTTTGGAATTCTAGCCTCCAGAAAGGTTTTCAGGGGACCTTTTTAAGGCCACCAACAGAATAATATTGACCTGTTAACAGTGTAACATTCATACTGTATCATTATGATTGTCATTGTATCAAACTTTATCATTGTATTTTATCATTTTACCATAATTTATCATCAACTTTTATCAGTATCATTATCACGAGGCCACCCTCTCCCCCTGGCCATTAACATGTGTCCACTGTGCATTTTATTTTTTTTTTACATGCCTCAACCACACTGCGCAGGATGTGATGGAGTGTCCAGATGTCATTCTCAGGCTTTGTATGTGGTCTGTTTTTCTTCTTCGGCAGGTGGCAGTGGTGGCAGCATAGCAAATGGAGCTGAAACTAGGAAGGAAGGAATGTGTTGGGGCAGGAATAGACCAGTGCATAGGAAGGTTTATGAAAAAACCACTAAGAAGGGCGTGCTCTGAATGTGTGAACAGTATTCACCAGCAAGCAGATAGAGCCTCAATGCTGTGTATTGCCCTTCACCTTTCTGCGTGACAATCAATCCCTCCCCCGCCCCCCCAGTTAGTTGAAAGTTGAAGTAAACAATGCTCTGCTCTTCCACATATTGTGCCACTTGTCTGCATTCACGCATCCACCCCCCATCCTGGGGCGCAGCCTACTCTCAGGTGTCACCTACCAATGGCTAGAGATGCCAATTATGGAGGACGTCACAATACCCTCTTGAAACTCCACATCGGAAAGCAGCTCTCATCCTGCACACGACTACTGCATTCTTGTGCCTCTGATGGGTGATTCTCATTGGATACATGCAAGAAATTCAGAGGGCCATGTTGCCCTAGTCTTACATGCCCTGACTGGCTGACTTCTTTTGCCTCTAGTTTGAGTCTTCTGTCTTCAGCCTCAGACATCTCGGATTAATACAGTGTATGAGTACCCTGACCACTGCTCCCACAATTTATAGGGCTGCTGTTCAATGGGTCAGGAAAAGGTGACCCTCCCCCCACTCACATTTCATTGAAAAAAACCAAACAAACCTGTCAGTGCAGACATGCTGGCACCATCCTGGCAATTATTTTGCCAACGAGCACCAAAACCTTGTGCCAAAAGAGCACTCCAAAAACCCACCAAAAAAAGGGCCAAAAGAGTGCCAAAAACCTTGGCTCACAGATCCCACATCCTTAGACCCACACTTTGCAACACCCACCCACAGTTTTTTTTTTTTTCCTTCAGCTGGCTGGGATTGCTCAAGTAAGGTTGCCCCACAGTCAGATTCATGCCAACAGCCTGCCTGAAATCTGCAAAATTCCCTTCCCTTCTCCACCCCCCAATCCCCTTTCAGTGCAAAGTGTATCGATTGATGCAGACATGCTGGCACCATCCTGGTAAATTTCTTTCTTAGGAGCACCAAAAAGGGTTGTAGGTAAAAAGAGAGCTATGTAGTAATGGGGATGTCTAGGAAGGTGGCCCACAGGGTCCCAAGGGTTATCTGCAAGTCACCTACATGTGTCAAGGCACTATGCAGAGACTGCAGGTATCTCCGCTAGCTACCATCTCAGCTCACTCAGACCCACATCCTCACCCCCACCCCTGCCTGCCCCAGCCTTGCCCTGGCCTAGGTGACAACAGCACCTTCCCCCCCACCCAAACGCATGCAGTGCCATAGCCGCAGTGTTTTTCTTTCCTTTTTGTGCTGGCCATTGCACAAGGAAGGTTTTATGGGTTTAATTAAACCCATTTACTCAAAGTACCTTGGCTGCCACAAGGAAGGTTTTATAAGGGTGTGGACAAGGGGTGTCCATCCCGACAAGAAGCAAGGCGGGCAGGAGTGTCCAAAAGCCCCCCTGGCTCACCAAGGGTGTCCGGGAATGCCTGCTTGCCAAAAGGGTGGCGTACGCCCGGTGGAAGGGGGGTGTAATCTCCAAAGAGGAGTATACCTCCTCTGCTCGGGCCTGCAGGCGGGCTGTTAGGAAGGCCAAGGCGGAGATAGAGCTCGGATTAGCGTCCAGGATTAAGGATAACAAAAAGTCCTTTTTCAAATATATTGGGAGGATGAAGAAGGCGCCGGGTAATGTGGGGCCCCTGCAGGATATGCGGGGCAATCTGGTGGTTGCGTCAGAGGATAAAGCGGACCTCTTTAACCAATTCTTCACCTCCGTTTTCTTGTGCAGGGACCGGGACTTCCCTGCTGTGATAGAAGCCGGACGCGAGGGGATCGCCTTCAGACCTCAGGTTGGGGAGGACCGGGTTAGAGAGCTTCTGGAGGGGCTGGACGCGTTCAAGTCAGCGGGTCCGGATGCTCTCCACCCCAGGGTGCTGAGGGAGCTGGCTGGGGTTATTGCAGGGCCCCTGGCACGGCTCTACGAGCGATCGTGGTGCTTGGGCCAGGTGCCAGACGATTGGAAGGTAGCTAATGTGGTCCCCATCTTCAAAAAAGGGAAAAGGGAGGACCCGGGCAATTATAGGCCCGTCAGTCTTACCTCAATCCTGGGGAAGCTCTTTGAGAAGATCATCAAGGAGCACATTTGTGATGGGCCGGCATCCGAGATGATGCTCAGGGGCAATCAGCATGGATTTATTAGGGGGAGATCATGTCAGACCAACCTGATTGCCTTTTATGATCAGGTCACAAAGGCCATGGATGCAGGTGTCGCGGTGGATGTAGTCTTTCTGGACTTCAGCAAGGCCTTTGACACCGTCTCTCACCCCATCCTAATTAGTAAACTAGGCGACTGTGGCATAGATGCCTACACGGTCAGATGGATTGCAGATTGGCTGAAGGGTCGCACTCAGAGGGTGGTGGTGGATGGATCATATTCGACTTGGGGGGAGGTGGGTAGTGGAGTCCCTCAGGGCTCGGTCCTGGGCCCTGCGCTGTTCAATGTCTTCATCAGCGATCTTGATGTTGGGGTGGAGAGCAACCTGTTTAAATTCGCTGATGACACCAAAATTTGGGGGGAGGTGAGCACGCTAGCAGGGAGAGAGAGATTGCAGAAGGATCTGGATAGGTTACAGGGGTGGGCAGACAGGAACAGGATGCGTTTCAATACGGACAAGTGCAGGGTGCTGCACTTGGGTAGTAGGAACCAGCAGCACACTTATAAGATGGGGAGCTCCCTACTTGAGAGCACGGAGGCGGAAAGGGATCTTGGTGTCATTATTGACTCCAAGATGAACATGGGCCGACAATGCGAGGTCATGGTTGGCAGGGCTAACCGGACCTTGTCGTGCATCCACAGGTGCATCTCGAGTAGAGCCAGGGAGGTGATCCTCCCCCTCTATGCGACGCTGGTCAGGCCGCAGCTGGAGTATTGTGTCCAGTTCTGTGCGCCCCATTTCAGGAGGGATGTGGACAACATGGAGAGGGTCCAGAGGAGGGCCACCCGCATGATCCGGGGACAACAGGGCAGACCCTACAGTGAGAGACTGCGGGACTTGAACCTATTCAGCCTCCACAAGAGAAGGCTGAGGGGGGACCTGGTGACCGTCTATAAACTCACTAGGGGGAACCAGAAGGGTTTGGGGGAGACGCTGTTTCCCCTAGCCCCTGCTGGCATAACAAGGAATAATGGGCACAAGTTGATGGAGAGGAGGTACAGATTGGACATCCGAAAAAACTACTTCACAGTCAGGGCGGCTAGGAGCTGGAACCAACTTCCAAGGGAGGTGGTGCTGGCCCCTACCCTGGGGATCTTTAAGAGGAGGCTGGATACTTACCTGGCTGGACTCATTTGAGTCCCGTTTTTGTTTTTAGGGTGAGTGGTTTTGTTTGTGTTTTTGGGTTGTTCTCCCGCCCTGGCGGGGGGTCGGGCTAGAAGATCTATTAGGTCCCTTCCGACCCTGAAACTATGAAACTATGAATATTTTAAAAAGGGCAATTAGCACCTTCTCAGGCCGAGCACAGGCTAAGGTGAGAGGGATTTTTTAAATAGTTTATTCCCCCTTCCCCCCCAATGTTTGAAAGCAGTGGGTTACTTGGGCTTCTTTCCCTTTGCCCCTTCTTGCCCCCTGCAGCTGACCTTCCCCTTGCTTCCTGAACTGCAGAGTTGCCTGCCTGACCCTGATTGCACTCGTGCACCCCTTGGCTGACTGCACTGTGTTTTCGGGAGCAGGCTCAGATGTAATGCTCCTGGCTACCTCCTGGACAAAGGCAAACCGAGCGGAGCTACGCCCTTTCTGGGGTGGTACCTGCTTTGGGATGCTGCCATTGTTCAAATGCTGGAGGACATCCTTAATCAAGTCTTGTGTCATCTGCACATTGACACAGCACTGTGTGGCCATGTCCAGAAACTGCCCTTTGTGGTCTAAAAGCTGCTTCCGGAATTCAGTCATGTCCATGCTTTGGTTCTTGCGGTCCCCATCAGACGTAAGTGCCTCCTAGACTTTGTCCCACCAACCATCTGTGGATACCACTTGGGTTTGTGCTGCCTTGACCAAAGCCTCCATGATGCTCTGTCTCTGCACCATTGCTGCCTGTGGTGATAATCGTGTGAGCGCTTCGATGTAGTGAGAGCTGGTGTCCGAGGTTTGGAGGCACATCCCCAGCTGGCATCAGTCATGGTAGCTGGTAACAAAAGGAAAACAAAAAGCATTCCTGGTGTGGTCAAACATCCTTCTCGCACCCTCCAAGCATTCAAGAAATGCTAACCCACCTCCAGCCCACCCCTCATCCCCTGTGATGAAACTGCCCACAGGCACTGAAACAGTGCCTGCCAGAGAACGGTTTCTGTTCCTGAGACAAGAGGATGCATGAGTGGGGACTTGTAAGTATCAAGGAATGGGCATTATATGTGGGCCACTCTGTCAGGCACTGTTCGGGTACATGTGGGTTAGGTGTGTAGCGGGGGATAGTGCATGTAGTGCTGGAGGTTGATCACCATGCTATTTTGAGGGTAGGTGAAGGGTATTTCAGCACGCCACAAACTCTTCGTTTTCCTTTAACTGTTTTCAGCTACCACATGCAATGCCAGCAGGGGATGTGGCACTGAAGCAGGGATTTGTAAATTTTTGGAAATGTGAATTGTTTCCATCAGGGCAGACCCACGATTTTTTTTTTCATTGTTTTTCATGGAAACAATTCACATTCCCTAATTTTACAAATTGTGCCCCTTTGAGAGGTGTTAATATGGCAGCTATTGAGACATGGCCCTGTCCATCACACACCTCTGTTTCAAACCTTGGCTAGTGTGGAGGAAAGGTATTTCATGGGGAGAACTGCTTTGCAAGTCAGAGGACTTTTGCTAGGGTTCTTGCAGGGCAACTGTTTTTTTCTCACAGGGCAACTGTGTTGGTTACTGTAATCTTTTAAGTCAGGCCACATTGTCTTACTGAAAGATCCTGTTTTATCTTTCTTTTTGCAAGATTTTTTCTCAAGCGAACAATCTTCACTTTCCTTCATAGAAGCACTTTTTAAAACATCTGATGTTTTCTGACTAGTGTATTCAAACAAATTTTCCCAGTCCATACAGTTAGAAGGATGCTTAGAAGAATACACTTTCCTATGAGCACAATTTTCAAAAGGATGATCGTGTGCATCCAAAACATCACTTTTAACTTTGCATTTTCTGCATGACAATATCAAAATATTATTTTCATCAGCTATTAAGTTAGAATCTGTTAAAATGTTTCCTATTTCAGAAGCACAGTGGTTATTTTCTTGAAACTGGATACACATTTTGCCAATACAGTCTATCTTGCCATCATGAGATTTAACACTTTCAGGATATTGAATGCATCTGTTTACATTTTTATCATCATACTAGGATTTTTCAGGAGTGTCTTCGGCTATCCTCACGCGCTATTAAAGTAACAGGCTGCAGTTCCTGAGATTTCTGACCTTCATCCACTGAGGCACATTTATCTTGTTTAGAATAGTTTGCTTGTGTCAAAGACTATCTTTTATTCTGCTTCCTAAAGGGAAAAATAACATTACCCATCTGATTAGAAATATAAGATTTTTCATCTGTACACATTTTATTCTGCACATCTCATACTTTGCTCTGGCTCCAAGCATAAAATAGAAATTGTGGTTCTGAATTTGCCCTTTCTTTTTCTTTTCTTTTGAGATAATCTACACATGTTATTTGAATTATTATTTTTGTAATTTTCAGAGATTAAAGAGGTAATGACAACACATGCACCTTATCGACATCTTTCTGAGATCCAAAATGTAGGCAGCAGTTCAAATCCACAACACTGTGAGAAATTGAATCAGGGCTCTCACAGGGCAACAGTTTGTTTGTTTGTTTTTTTATGGGGAGACGGTTTGAAGTTAGGGTTATTGCAGGTTAGGCTTTTTTCAGATGAGATGTCTCTTTTAAAGCTCAATAACCCAAGAATGAGGAGGAAAACCTGATGACTATCTACCATTTTCTGGGTAGATTCTTCTTGGGTGTCCCTGTTCATTGATGTGATAAAAGCAATTATCATGAACCCAGGGCACCATTGGTCATCCTACTAAACCCCACATTTGATTTTGAAATGGACGGACATGTGGTATATCACCTTCTCCACACCCATCAAACACGGTAAAGGGGAAACACTCTGCTGTTCCAATGCCCATTGCATGGAAACCTGACTGGTCTACTCCTTGACATGCACATAGGAGGTCACTTGCAATGCTAATTGATTGAATGCAGCTCCCATAAGAGCCAAACACCACCACCTCCTCTGCTTGGTAGTGGTGTTGTGATCTGAGAAGTGGCCCTGCTGTGTACATGCAATCAACCTTGCTTCATGGAATCCAGATGAGATGAGTGAGGAGGACCAAATGGAGATTCAAGAAGAAATGCGTGAGGACAGGGACATGAAAAATGGTGACAACATGAATGAAGACATTGAAATGAAGCATCTGGATGACATGGGTAAGGAGGAGGAAGAGGACAAGGAGGAGGAGGAGGAGGAGAAACTGTTGCTAAGTACTCTGCTGCTGGCCTTGGACTTACTGCATAAAACAAAAGTGCAGCTAATGACAGCAGCGTATGCTATGATCCTGCTTCTAAACGCTTGTGATGAGATGCCTGCATGTAGGTGCGCCTCACAAAGAAACCCAAACAGATCTGTGGTGAAGTGGGATAGCCAAGAGGCAAGCACAGAAGTGGATGCTGACAGGGCATTGTGGATCACCCTCCGGAGCAACAACCACAGGGTCTGGGGCCTAGGGCTGTGTGAAATTTGAGTTTGCAATTTGATTCAGAGAAGATTCGGTGATTTGGAGATTTGGACGGCAATCTTTAGGGGGAAAAATAAACTTAAAAAGAGGGAGGGGGAGCAGGGGGGAGGGGGATCAGGGAGGGAAGGGCTGACATCTCTAGCTGGCCAGTGACTGTGACTTCTCTTTGACTGCCCTTTCAATCAAAGTATCTGGGGGGAGGGACATAGAAACAGCATAAAAGCCTCTGTCTGCATACTTTTCTGCCCCTTTCCTGAGCTGTTTCTGCCTGAGCATCTAAAAGGTACTGTGGCTACTGGCCTAGCTTCCCAGTAAGTGGCCTGCTACTTTTTCCTCTTAGAAAGGATTGGATAGGATATAGCTTAGTTTAGTCTAGCTTAGCTTAGAATCTCTCAACTTAATACTTATTCAGTTCATTTCTTTCAATTCATATTTCTTTTCTTTTCTTTTTTGTTTCTTTTTTTTCTTTTTTCTTTTTTTGCATTACTTTACAAAAAGAAAGCTCAGTGTTTTCCCTGGCAGTGTGATCCATCACTGTACAGGGAAGCAAACATTCCACACACACACTCACACACACATAGAATAAGTCAGATATTCATAGAAGAAGAGATTCAGAATCAGATTATATAGAGTTATTAATACTATTATAGTTATTTTGCATACAGACAAAAGACAACACAGAAGTCAGATAGAGATTCAGATTGAGACTAACATGGAAGGTCTTAGAAGAAGGAGATATATCATTTTTGGTACACGTTACAACACAGAAGAAGAACAAGAAGTACAGTAGTCACACATTCACATTAATAGCACATCACAGAAGAAGACACCATATATAGTTATTAATAATCAAAGCAGAGTCCAGTGCACGCACGCAACATGGCGGGAATAAAACACACAACGGTGTCACACTCCACATTCAGAATTCATAGTAAATAAATACATCACAGCAGAGAAGAAGACAGACAAACAGACAGCACACATTTTTTACATAGTTCTTCATACTTATTACTGAATCAAAGAATCAAATGTTACGTCTCAGCTCTGTGTTCTTGGGCAACCCTGGCACAGGATGCAGTCTGTCTGACTCACAAAGGACTCAAACCCCCTCCCTCCCTCCCTCCCCTCCTCTACCTAAACGAAACTGATTAAGATGCAGTGAGAGACGCACCTAAGACCCTCACCAGATAAGGGTGACGAGTGAATCAACTGCCCTAGGTCTCATTTACATGAGAGATGGAAAACAGAAAGCCTGAAGCAGAGACTGCAGTGAATTCTGGGACCAGAGAAGCAGGAGAGCGCTGCATGATGGGGAATCTGTGCTTCCAATGTTAATCAACCCATGTTCACACACACCCAGCTCAGCATTTATCAGAACAGTTCTAATCTGGATTTACTAAGGATTTCCGCGCCCCCCCCAGACACACACACGCAGCTCTAAGTTTAATAGGCATCTCGGGCCGTACATTCCCCGGTCCCACTATGGGAGGCCTATTTAAACTTGATTGACTAAAACTTGGTTGCTGGGTTAGGGAATGCTGAGGCAAGAGACCGAGTCAGAGGAGGTATGGGCAACATTTGAACAATGGTTAAGGGTTCATCACAGCATCCAGCCTGCTGGAGCCCTAATCCCAGGTGTTGTCATATCTTTCCCGAGACGACTGGTGGGAGTCCTCTCCACAAAAGGTTATGAGCACCCCAATAATTGTCTTAAGTCTGTTAAAAGACTATAGTAAGATCTGGAAAAGTCATGCTAAGCTGAGGCTTGTGCACAAGTAAAAATCCAAAATCCTGATGCTGCAAGCTATCTTTTGTTCCTGAAGAAACCATGAGATATCCCATCAGTATATCTGCCATCCATAGGAATTTCAAGCTGGCTCCCAAGTATTTGGGTTACTCCCTAATCTTAAGTGTTTCCTGATTATCAATCAGTTTCCTGAGATGGTCCAAACCAGATAACCCCTTGTCAATAGAAAAGACAATGATTTACACTACTGAGGGTGCTTCGAAGCAGCTGAACTGAGGGTATAAAAATCTGTAAGTGTGTGCGCTGCAAAAAGATGAAGCAGCAGGAGGAAAGAAGGAGAAAAGGAAAGAAGAAGAAAACTCCTGTGCTGACACCATCCCCTGTCGTTCTTGGGACGCTGGAAGAGCAGATCGTCTCTCTCTTCAAGGATTGTGCTATGGACTGTGCCTGTCAGCTTTGCAGCCTGAGTACCTTGGACTAGGTGAGATCCCAGCGCTCTCTCTCTCTTCTCTCTAGGCATAAACTTCTGAACCTGAACTGTATCAGTTAAGCTTGAGCTAAGTTTCCCCAAATACTTAGTGAAACCAGGGTAGTATTGTCATTGTTTGTGTTTGTTTTTCTTTTGCATGTCTATTACTACTAGTACTATTATATATTTCATATGCTTAGCAATAAATAACTTTTATAGTCAAACTGGTAGTAACTGGGTGTATTTTTCCTTCTCTGGTTCTTTTTCCTCCCGTGCTCTGCAGCAATGCTTCTTTTACCTATGCTAAAGATCCCTGTGAAGCCCAAATTATTGTGGGGTCTGCTCATCAAGAGGCCAAAGATTGGGACGTGCTGAGTTTGAAACACATAAGGGGATCAGCTTGTACAGGCTGATTGACCCAGTTTGACTCAGAAGTGCCCTTATGAACTGAATGTCGGCCCATGAGGGTGTCATAGTTTCATAGTTTCATAGTTTTAGGG
>NW_005842365.1:862007-879624 GCF_000455745.1 Alligator sinensis
GAGTCCTGCAAGATAGCTCCACTGGGGGTCAGGGCTTGCAGAAGGGAGAAATACAGCTCCGTATAGTAACACAAGCAGCACATTGACAGAATCACCAAGACCCTAGAAACTATCCCTAATAAATGAGCACACCCCAAAGTAATGGGCAAATTTGATAACACAAAGCAGAGTCCAGTGCATGCACACAACACAGCAGAATAAAACACACCACAAAACGAGTGACACATACACACCTTATGTAGTACAGGAAAGGTTAATATGAAGCGTGCTGGAGAGGCAGGTGCCAGGTCTTCTAACAGGGGAGGGAGAGGGGGTAGGGGGACAACTAAAGCTGCAAATTCCACCCCCCTCCCCCAAACATAGACACATCCTCTTCCCAAGCAGCCATGAGGCTTCTGCTGCCAGTGGAAGATAGAAGGTGGGAGAAATACCTGTACCTGACATCACTGCACCTAACTCCAGAAATAGCTACCAGCAGCAGAATCACTGTCTCCTCCACCCCAATTTCATCTACCAGCATGAGCCTCCCACTGACTGAGGGGGAATCAGAGTTTGAGCTCCCCAGCCCTCAAAGCTCCCCCAGACCCAGGTCTCCTTCTCCAGAAAGCAGCACTTCAGAGCAGGCTGAGATTGTGGAGGTTCAGGCAAGTGGCTCAGCTGAGGCAGCCCCTCCTGCTGTTGTGCCTCAGCCTGCTGAGGAGGGGGATAAAGCAGCATCCTCAGCTTCAACCCAGAAGCAGGTGAGTAGCATAGTGTGGGATCGTTTTGAGCTGGCAGATGATCCCAGGTTTGCTATCTTCCAGAACTGCCAAAGGCAGATCAACCAGGTCAAGAAGATGAAACACTTCACCACCATGGTGATGCTGCTGCTCCTCAGGAGGCAGCATCCCCTTGCCCTTCTTCCTGCTCAGCCTGGCACCAGGGCAAGCATGCCCAAAGGAAAGTCCCCCACTCACTCCAAAGCCCCCATCACCACAAATACTTGCTCTGGATAGCCATCCCTTCCCCAGAGTTGAGCAGTCAGGGTTCAGGTGGCTCATGGCACTTGTGGCCCCATCTTATCAAGTGCCCACATGCACCACATTTAACAGGATGGTGGTGCCCTCCCTGTATGAGGCATGCAGGGAGTACTTAAGGGAGGAGCTTCACAAGGTAGGGTCGCAGATAGCCTTGCAATTCACCTTGGACATATGGGGCAGCTGGGGTGGCCATCATGCCTACCTCTCCCTCACAGGGCACTGGTGTGATCAGTCAGTCCATTGGTGGGCTTTCCTCCGAGCCAAGGTGCTGTATGAGTCCCATACTGCAAGGGAGATCATGTCACCATGAACCGCAAAGTGCACGAGTGCCTCATTGGGCAGATCACCCGCGGGTTCATGGTCACTGACAATGGTGCCAATATGGTCCAGGTTGTCTGTGATGCGAACTTGGAATGCAGGCTGCACTTCATAGTCAGGGATGCTGTGCAGGGGGACAGGGCTGCAGGTGATGGTGCCGCCACTATTACCGCAACAAGCCAGATGATTTCAAAGTGAAGGAAGGTGGTGGGCTACTTCCAACACAGCATCAAGTGGGGCAAGATGCTGCGGGAGAAACAGGCAGAGCTGAACATCCCGCAGCCCAAAATCATACAGGATGTGGAGACTTGGTGGAACTCCACATACCTGATGCTCAAAAGGCTGGTGGAGCAACAGAAGGCCATCCATGAGATGGTCTTGCTTGGGGTGATTGGGATCAGTGGCCCCCTGAACAGAGCTGAGTGTGGTACCATATCCCAGATCTTGGTGGTCCTCAAGCCCGTCCTTGAGGACACCAAGACCCTTAGCCCTGGTGATGGCCTCCTCAGCCAGGTGATCCCCGTAGTGAGGGAACTTGAGAACCAAATGGAGAGCTTCAAGTGAATCAATGTTCCCAGCACTGGTGAGGCAGCTGAAGGAGGGCATCAGGAGATGGCATGGTCTCTTGCAGTCCAGTACAGTCCACATCCTCGTGGACATGTGTGACCTGAGGGTGAAGGGGACCATGTGTACTGGCAGCACCAAACCCCTTGATCACTGGACTCAGGTGCTGGTCAACAAAGTCAGGGAGGATGAAGGGCAGAGGTGAGGAGATGTGGAAGAGGGGGATCCACTTTCCCATGCCTGCACTCCAGCCAGTCCCCTCCCTCCTTCAGTGGCTACCTATCTTGCCTATGATGTAGAGGCACTGGACTGCAGCCCCTTGGCCTACTGACCAAACTGCAGCCAGATGTGGCAGGATCTGGCCACGGTTGCCTGGCAACATCTGTCCTATCCACCAACCAGTGTTCCAAGTGAGAGGATGTTCAGCATTGCTGGGGATGTTGTACCACCACAGCACACCTGCTTGGATACTGGTTTGGTGGAGCAGCTGGTGTTCTTGAAAGTGAACCTCCTGCTGCTGGGGGTCCCCAAGATCCATCTGCAGACAGACTAAGTGCCACCCTCCTCACACTGTCTGCACTTATTTCCTTTAAAAAAAAAACAGTTGATGCCCCACTCTCAGCTGGAGAGGGCACTGCTCATGGCATCCCCAGCCAGCACAGGAAAAACATGTCCCTGCTGAGCTTGCTCCCCTACCAGGATGAATTAGGAGGTCTGAACTGGGGCTATGGGGAAGGTCTGCAGACAGACTAAGTGCCACCCTCCTCACACTGTCTGCACTTATTTCCTTTAAAAAAAAAACAGTTGATGCCCCACTCTCAGCTGGAGAGGGCACTGCTCATGGCATCCCCAGCCAGCACAGGAAAAACATGTCCCTGCTGAGCTTGCTCCCCTACCAGGATGAATTAGGAGGTCTGAACTGGGGCTATGGGGAAGGAGGAGGCCCAAGGTCCTGGGCATGACCACTAAAACTGCACCCTACCAGGGCAGGGAGGCCTGGTGGAACTGCTGGCGGCGTGGCAGCCCCATATATGCCAGGATCAACGATACTCTGGTGAAAGGCGGGTAGGAGATGCCATGACCTCTAGCTAATGAACGCATCCACACTGTCCTGGCTGGGGAAAGCCCAGATCTGTCACATCTTTGACAGACCTGAGGCTTGCAGGTTGCAGTGCAGTTATAAGGCTCCCAGTAAGCTCAGATTAGCTGCTTTGGATAGTTTCATAGTTTCATAGTTGGTAGGGTCAGAAGGGACCTAAGCAGATTATCTAGTCCAACCACCTGCCATGGGCAGGAAAGGATGCTGGGGTCAAGTGACTCCAGCTAGATGGCTGTCTAGCCTCCTTTTGAAGACCCCCAGGGTAGGGGCAAGAACCACCTCCCTTGGATTCCAGCCCCTAGCTGCCCTGACTGTGAAGTAGTGCCTGTTGATATCTTGCCTGAATCTACTGTCAGTCAAATTATGGCCGTTGTTCCTTGTTACCCCCGATAGTGCTCTGGAAGAAGACGGACTCTCCCATTGCCTGCTGGCCCCCCTTGGCAAGTCTATAGGTGGCCACCAGATCCCCTCTCGGCCTTCTTTCTGAAGGCTGAACAGGTTCAGGTCCCATAGCCTCTCCTCATATGGCCTGCCCTACTGCTCCCTAATTGTGCGAGTGGCCCTCCTATGAACTCTCTCGATGCTGTCCACATCCCTCCTGAAGTGCAGCGCCCAGAACTGGATGCAGTACTCCAACTGCGGCATGACCAGTGTCGCATAGATAGGGAGGATCACCTCCTTGGACGTGCTCGTGATGCATCTGTGGATGCATGACAAAGTGCGGTTAGCCTTCCTGACCAGATACCCACATTGGTGGCCCATGTCCATCTTGGAATCAATACTAATTCCAAGTTCCTTCTCTGCCTCTGTGCTGATGAGAAGGGAGTTCCCCAGCCTGTAGGTATGCTGCTGGTTCTTCCAGCAGGTGACACACCTTGCACTTGTCCGTATTGAAACTCATCCTATTCTCATTCGCCCACCTCTGTAACCCATCCAGATCTAGTTGTAGCCTGTCTCTCTCTTCTAGCGTGCTCACTTCTCCCCACATCTTAGTGTCATCTACGTACTTGAAGAAGGTGCTTTTCACTCCCTCATCCAAATCGCCAATGAAGATATTGAACAGTGAAGGCCCGAGGACCAAGCGCTGGGGAACCCCACTGCCCTCATCTCTCCAGGTCGAAAATGACCCATCCACCACCACTCTCTGTGTGCGGTCCTCCAGCCAATTTGTGACCCATCTGAGTGCGTAGGTGTTGACAACACAGACGCCTAATTTTTTAATGAGGATGGGGTGAGAGACAGTGTCAAAGGCCTTCCTAAAGTCCAGGAAGACTATGTCTACTGTGACACCTGCATCCAAGGCTTTTGTGACCTGGTCATAGAAGGCCACCAGGTTGGTCTGACAGGACCTGCCTCTAATGAACCTGTGTTGATTGTCTCTAGGCATAAACTCCCCTGCTGGCCCCTCGCAGATGTGCTCCTGGATAATTTTCTCAAAGAGCTTCCCCAGGACCGAGGTAAGACTAATGGGCCTATCATTTCCTGGGTCCTCTTTCCTCCCTTCTTTGAAAATGGGGACCACATTGGCCCTTTTCCAGTCGTCAGGCACCTCACCAGAGCACCACGAGTGCTTGTAAAGCTGTTCCAGGGGTCCTGCAATGACGTCTACCAGTTCCCTAAGCACTCTGGGGCGGAGATCATCAGGACCTGCTGATCTGAACACATCTAGTCCCTCCAGAAGTTCCCTGACTAGGTCCTAACTGACCCTGGGTCTGGCTGCGCCTCCCCTGGGTCCGTCCAGAATCCCAGTGGGGGGGATGTCCCTGTCCCTGCTCAGAAAAATGAAAGCAAAGAATCTGTTAAAGAGATTAGCTTTGTCATCTGGTGCTACCACCAGATTACCAAGCATGTCCTGCAGAGGCCCCACATTATTTGGCACCTTCTTTTTACCCCCTATGTAGTTAAAAAAGGACTTCTTGTTATCTTTGATCCGGGTCACTAATCACAGTTCCATCTCTGCCTTAGCCTTCCTAATAGCCCTGCTACAATCTCGAGCCAAGGAGGTATAATCCTCCTTGGTGATGACCCCTCCCTTCCATTGGGTGTACACCTCCTTTTTGGCTTTGACACACTCATGGATTGTCACGCTTTCGGCTTCGAGGATTGTCTCCTTAAGGAACGACCACTCTTCTTGGACTCCCAACTCCTCTCCCATCCAGGACAGCAGTGCCTCCCCAACTAGTCTCCTTACCTCATTGAAATCCACCCTCTTGAAGTCCAGGGATGCTGTCTTGCTGCAGGCCTTTGTCACCCTATGCTGGATGGTAAATTCCAGTAGGTGATGGTTGCTATTGCCCAGGTGGTCAAGCCCCCGCAGTTCCCTCACCAGGTTGTCACCTGTGGCCAGTACCAGGTCCAACAAGGCATTTCCCCTGGTGGGACTATGCTCCTCCTGGGTTAGGTGGAGGTCCTGTAACTCGGCTAGGAACCTACGTGAGCAGTCAGACTTGGGTGACTGGCCCCAGGTAGTTTGGTTCACCCATAATGACCACATCCTTTGACTTAACTGCTTCTGTGAACTGACCTGAGAATTCCCGGTCCAGCTCTTCTCCCTGTGTACGTGGCCTGTAGTAGACCCCCACTGTTAGGTCCCTTTCCCCATGACCCCCTTGTATTCTGACCCAGAGCACCTCCATCTGCCCTGCCTCAGACCCAGTGCTGTTTGCAGAGGATGTTTATTGTTTTTTGACTTAGAGTGCCACACCCCCACTTTTCCTTCTCATTCTATCCCGCCTGTACAGCCTATAGCCATTGATGTTTACCACCCGGTCATGCATTGGATCCCACCAAGTTTCAGTGAGCCCCACTACGTCTGGGTTTGTGTTAGCTAGCAGGAGGGCAAGTTCCTTCTGCTTGTTTCCCATACTGCGAGCATTAGTGTAGAGGCATTTAAGGCCTGCTGTGGGTGTATGTGCCTCTCCCCCCAATCCCCGGATTGTCCAGGCCCCTGTCTCTTACCTGGGTACTTTTTGTGCTCATCACCTGACTTGGCTGGCCTGTTCTTGTGGGTGTCTCTTTTTTTGGTGTTCTGTGGCTCCCTTGGTCCTCTTCCTCCTCCCCCCCTGACATGCCTAGTTTAAAGCCCACTGAGGAGATCAGCCAACCTGGAAGAGAACACACGCTTACCTTTGGGGGAGAGGTAAAGCCCATCCCACCTGAGCATGTCTCTCATTCTGAAGTGAGGGTTGTGGTCCAGAAAGCCAGCTTTTGCATTGAATAACCATTTGTTAGGCTGAGGAAGTACCTGCAGTTGATGTGTCTCCTGGTCCTGAATGGAAGAAATAGTAAAGAAGCCAGAGGCTGGCCTGGCATGCAATGTAGGCAAGAAAAGCAGTCAGTGAAAATGGAAATGGAGGTGTCAAGGGGTGAGGCACAGGCTGGGGTAGGGGGTGGGGATTGCGGGGTAAAGGGCAATATAGCAGTGCAGGTAAAAGTGCAGAGATACCTGGGGTGCACCTGAACACAAATACACATATACAAACACACACACGGTCGCACAGTGACAGCACACCTAATAGACACGGACTAGGTGCTCCTACTTGAGAGCAAAGAAGGGCCTGACAGTTCAGTTTGGCTACCTTTGATGCTGCTGGTGTTACTGGTGCTGAGCCAGCTAAGTTATTTTGACCTGCTGCCATTTACGGTGGTGGACTGTGCTGAGACTGTAGAGGAGGAGAAGACCACACTGCTGTGCTGTGCAGAGGCCCCAGCACCAGGAAGGGCACAGCTAAACACAAAAACACACACAGTCTCACAGTGAGGGTGCACCTAACAGACACGCACTAGGTGTTCCTACTAGAGAGGAAAGAAGGGCCTGACAGTTCAGTTTGGCTACCTTTGATGCTGCTGGTGTTGAGCCAGCTAAGTTATTTTGACCTGCCACCATTTACAGTGGTGGAGCAGACAAGGCTGTAGGGGAGGAGGAGACCTCATGGGCACACTGCCATGTTGTGAAGAAGCTCCAGCACCAGGAAGATTGCACCTGAACACACATACACAATGTCACCCACCCATGTCATGAGTTTTGCCTGCCTGCAGCCAGAGATGCAGGGTCCCAGAACCCAGACTCTTCCTGCACCTATCTCCTTGACATCTGGCATGTTTTGTGGCCTCATCAGGGCCTAGCAACCAGGCCTGCAGTAGTTCCACTCTGCCCCCCCGCCCCATGCCCCAAGACAGACACAGTTACATAAGCACCCATGTCACGAGTTTTGCCTGTTAGCAGCCAGAGGTGCAGGGTCCCAGAACCCCGCTGCACCTATCTCCTTGACAGCTATCAGGATTTGTGACTGATTCAGAGCCTAGCAGACCTGCAGTTTTCACCCCCCTGTACCTTAACACACACACAATGTCACCTATGTCACAAATTTTTGCTTGTCAGCAGTTTGAGGTGCAGTTTCCCAGAAACCCCTGCACCTATCTCCTTGAAACTTGGCAGACTTTGTGTCCTTATCAGGGGCTACTATCCCTGCAGTTTTAACCCCACTGTAGCTTAACAAACACACATGACATGAGTTTTGCTTTAAGGATTTTGAGGTGCTGTTTCCCAGAAACCCCTGCACCTATCACCTTGACCCTTTGCAGACTTCATGCCCTCATCAGAGGACACTATCCCTGCAAGTTTATCCTGAATCAGCCAAATACCAATATAGTTATAAATATTTAATTGATTCCCTATTATACTCTATGGCTGAATTTACGAATCTCTCTGAATTGGATCTGAGTGTTCCAAAGCCAATTCAGCTGAATTGAATTGAAAATGCAGTTCAAATCTGTGAATTGAATCGCTGACATCCGAATCGGCCCAATCCGAATTGAATAGTTCCCTATTCACACAGGCCTACTGGGTCCACAAGATCAGCCCAGACTGGTGGGAGTGAACTATACAGATCACTTGGATGAACAACAGTGGCTGGAGACATTCCAAATAACCAGGGAGATGTTTATTCACATTGTCTTAATCCTGGGGCCAAAAATTGTGAGGCAGGACACTGTCATGCATCAAGCCATTGCACCAGACAAGAAGGTAGCCATGACCATCATGAAACTGGCCATCCTGTCCAGCCTCCACTACATAGTGAACTAATTCGGCTTGGCTCCCTGCATGGTTGGGCTGGTGACTTGCAAGGTATGCCAGCTGCTGTAGAACATCACAGAAAACAATTTTATTTTTCTCAGTAATCCACAGGAAGTTATTGATGGTTTCAATGCCATGGGCTTCCCTAACTGTGTGAGGGATTGAGGGATTTCAACAGCACACATATCCCTATGCAATCCTCCTCAGGGTGTGGGGAGGGGGGATCATTCACAAAAAGGAGAGGAGTTGCCTCAGTGATCCTGCAAGCCATGGTCAATCACCACGGCTGGTTCTTGAGCATTTATACAGGGTGGGCAGGCAGCAAGCATGCATGGCATGCATTTGTTCAGAAACTCCACTGCCTGGATTAATGGAGGAAGGAAAGGACACTATGCACCCAGAGTCCATGAGACAGTGATCGGTGGTGTTGCCATCCTCCTACTTATAATACCAGACACTGCCTACCTTCTCAAGCCTTGGCTCATGAAGCCTTATGGAGGGCATGTTATGGACCCACAGAAGATGGCCTTCAACTACCATCTAAGAAAATGCAGGCTGGCTATTGAATAGTAGGGCTGTGCGAGGCTTCAGACAGAACTTCAGATCTGAAGAAGCTTTGGACTCTTCAGGGTCCAAAGCAGCACATCCAGGTCGAAGCGTTGGCCTTATTAGGCTTCCTGAAGTGGTTTGGAGCTTCCGAAGAGCTTCAGAGCTGCCTTGGAGATCTGGCCCTAGGGTATAATGGGGAAACAATAAACTATCTATAACTTTGTTGTTTTTTGTCCAATTTAGATGAAATTTTCAGGGATGGTAGACTCTGAATAGAGGATGAAGCTTGCAAAGGTGCAGAGGTTTGGGGGGAATGGCACCCCAAATTCTTGAAAGCAAAACTCATGTCACGTCTAGGTGTTACAACATAGCAGGGTGAAAATTGCAGGAGTGGTAGCTCTTATTGAGGCCACAAAGTCTGCTAAGTTTCAAGCAGATCGGTGTAGGGATTTTGGGGCAACTGTACCCTACATTCTTGAAAGCAAAACTCCTGTCACATCTATGTGTTACACCACAGGGTAGTCAAAACTGCAGGAGTGGTAGCTCCACAATGCCTGCCAAGTTTCAAGAAGATCGGTGAAGGGGTTTGGGGGGAACTGCCCCTCAAGCTGTGGACAAGCAAAACTCGTGCCATGGGTGCTTGTGGGACTGTCTATCTTGGGGCATGGGAGACACTGCTGCAGGCCCGGCTGCCGAGCTTCTTGGGTCCCACTTACCAATCAATCAATCATGATTCACTCAGGGACCAACTCAATACACAGGACCTAGCTCCTACATAACGACTTAATGAGCATCAATTAGCACCTACAAAACCAGGCTGAGAGGAAAGAATCAATACAGACAATCAACTGACCCAAGACAGACACAGTCTTGGCAAGAGTTTTGCCTGTCAGCAGCTCGGGGTGCAGGGCCCCAGAAACCCCCTCTGAACCGATTTCCTCAACAACTAGCAAGCGTTGTGGCCTCATTGGGGCCATTAACTCTGCAGCTGTCACCCTGCTGTGCCTTAACACACACAGGTTTTTAGTGAGTTGTGGGCTGATGAAGCACAAGAGGCAGCAGCAGTGGCCAAACACAGATGTTGGTGGCCAGCACACAGCAAGTTTGGCAGGGTCCCAGGGAGGGCAGCAGCATCTAAGGGCAGAGAGGGAGCATGGCCTCCCTGCCCCTAGTCATGTCATAGCTGCCTAACTCCCCCAACCCTCACCTTCTCCTACTGAAGCCTGTCCACCTGAGGATCACCCCATGGCTGAGGATCACCCCATTGGTCATTCTCCAGGACCAAAGCCAAAAGGAAGGCCCAGGTGCAGCTGAAGCCCTCTGACATGGATGACTCCTTCCCCCATCCCAAGAACACTACACAGGAGGGAAGGAGTGGCCCAGAGTCCAGGGGTCTCCCCGGCTGTCCCCGACATCCCACCCCCATGAAAGATGAAACGAGTGATCCCCGTGGAGGATGTTTTGGGGTTGCTGGACAACCGCAAGCAGGAGCTCATGGAGGAGGCCCCTCACTCCACTGGCTATGGCCCATTCCCCAAGACCATGGGCACAAGGCTGAGGCTGAGGCCAACCCAATGGAAGGTCCATCAGTGGAGCCCTCCCCCTCCAATGATCTAGGGGAGATGGGGGTCCTGGGGATCACCCCGGTGAGTTCTGAGGGGGGAAGTCCCCTCTCTCATGACCCCGAGACAAGCACTGATACCACCCCAGTGCCTGATGGCTTTCCTCCTCCCCACCCAGTCAAACCCCACTACCAGCCCACCCAATGGTCCCATATAAAAGGAGGTCGGGTTGGGGTCCCCAGACCAACAGTTCAATCTTGTTGGGGGCACCGTGAAGATCCCCCAGGTTCCTGCTCTCCCCTGCCATCTTGTAAGGGAACCCAAACTTACCTCCACCCCCATACCAAGGGACTGCAGAGCTCTCCTAATCCCAACCAGAGTCCTGGTTCTTTGTGGACCACAGGGCTCACATGGTACCTAAGGAATCTTCTGACCCCCAGGACCAGGAGGAGCATGCCCGAGAACCAGTGGCCCCCAGGGGCGAGCTACTTTCTTGACTGTGAGTACACCCAGCAGTTCACCACCAAGGTACAGCTCATCTTGGACCACTGGGGAGATTTTGGCAACATCCTTGCCACTGTGAAATACTCAGAGCAAGATTTCTTTCAAATACTGATTTATTATTTATTAGGTATACTACAGTAGAACCGAGGAACCTAACTGAGAACAGAACTGTTTGTCCTAAGCACTGTACTTAGTGCTTAGTGCTTTTCCTAAGTATAGCCAGCCCCTGCCCTAAAGAGCCTGACATCTAAACAAACAAGTCAGAAATAAGGTGTGAAGGGAACCCAAGAGCACATAGCAAGTAAGTGGCAGAACCAGAGACAGTTGCCTGTGCATGCAGAGGAACCCACAAGACTATGAGAGTTGGTGGGTTTAAAAAAAACCAAACACAAATGAAAAAACTTTCAGTTTGGGACCTACTCCTTGAAGACATACACAGATGAAAGCCTGCCATGCCCCCAAAAGCTGAAGACCCCCAGTTTGCAGTTCAACTGGATGACATCATCTCACAGCAGGCTGTTTTAAAGGCAGCTGAGACAGGTGGTGCAAGGGACATCCCTGACTGGTCCAGATAGCTGAAAGGACCTATAAAAAGGTAACAACAGAGAAAGAGAGGGCCCCCAGAAAGAGGACTGTGATGCAACCAAAAAGGTTGTAACAGTCTACACGGAGGTGTAGTAGTCAACTGACTGACACAGTCATAGATTGGCAGTAGTGCAGGCAAGTGACCACTATGTGAAAGACAGAGAGAAAATACCAGGGGATTGGGCAACCAGTGGCAAGAGGAATAGTTAGTGACATGAGAGGTCATCCAGGTGTTGGTGATCCTGCTACCTCAAGAGACTTCAAGTGAAGTGAAAGACATTTGGAGGGAGATCAGGGATAGCGGACGCCCTTTTGAACCCCTCAGGACTACTGAAGCCCCAGTTGTGGGAACTCAGAGATAAGGGAATAGACTGTATTGTTACTGAGACAATAGATTGGAATGGACTGTAATGTTGCCAAAATAATAGAGTGAGTTGCTGGCTGAACAAACCCACTGAGGCTGCAAGCAGGCTGAGGAATTCACAGCCTTCTGAAAGATGGAGCTCAAAATATGAATTGGTTGAGCATGGACAGGCTATAAGGGGAGGTGAAGCCCTGTGCTGAAGGCCAGTACTCTGCACACCTCTCATCCCACATTGAATCACTGATTTTCCTTCTTTTGGTACATTCTTTACTTTCTCTTATCAAGGCATATCAGGCAAGTCCAAGAAGGGACAGCAATCAACATGAGCACTAAAGACTAAGAAGGTGACCCATAAAAGCCAAGTGTAGAAGCACTGTCATTGTCATTATCTTTTTCTATTGGTTGTTGCAGTGCTGATTTGTGCTGTGTTTCAGCATTCTGTTGTTATTCAGGAAAGTGTTAGAACTTGCAAAAGCCTCCTGACCACCTCTCTTTGATAGCTAAAAAATGATATTCAGAGATTTGCTTTTGGGAATTGGTTTATAGGTGAAGTAGATATTGCTTTAGAACAAAGGTCCAAAAACTGGCAAGGATTAATTGATTTCTAAAAGCCTGTTTATAATGAAGTGTCTTTCAAGGCCCAGTGTATCTGAATCTAGCAGACACACATTTTGGGAAATTGAAGATATATACCACACTGTTCCATAACATGACATAAGGTGGCATTAGGTCAAGGTGCCAAACTGCAGAGCCCTAGAGATTTCTGGTTTTGGTAGATGGAGCAAATTAAGAGAAACTGGTAAACAACCAAATTAAGATGTGTGCATGTAATTGGGTTTGTGAAACAAAGGAATATGCTGACAGGACAGAACGTGGACAGTATGACAATCACAGGGAAACCAATCAATGATGCCCGAAGATGAAGAGCCGTAAGAGGAGAGAAAGTATTTAAAAGGAGGGATTTCAGAGCAGCAAGGGGTCCCCAAGAACCCAAGGGGGTCCCCAAGAACCCAAAGCCACCATGGACAGATGACATACCACCATCCCATCTCACTCACCCTACTGGGGGAGGGTGGGTCTTGGTCTTGGACCTCCAAGCTGCTGTCATCTGACATTCAAGAAAGAATCTCAGGATGAAGCTCTCATACTGGCCAGGCATACCTTGACTCTATGACATCTCTAGGATTGGTAGATATATAATTGTTTGCATTAGTCTTATCTACTATCATGATGCATCAATACAATTTGCCTATTATCGAATGGAGAGGTCATGGTCAATCTGAGGGTTTGGGTCCACCCAGAACAAGGTATCTGGGTCATAAATCCAATGCTAACATCTTCTTCCAGCTTCCACCACTAGCTAGTAATAGATTATTGCCTGGCTACAGTTTTGGGACTTGCATTTGTCTATATACATGTGTATAGAGCCACATACAGGCCCAGACAAAGAGAAATAATTTGTGCATGCTCAATAGCCATGCAGATGCTTGCATATCCACACTGCACATGGAATACAATTACAAATCCTCAGAATTGTCAAAACTGCAGGGTATATGCCTCTGGGTATAAAATGAAATAGGATTCTGCCCTTAGTGTTAGCCACAGACTGAAAAAGAAATACATGCTAGAAAGGGACTTCCTAGGACATCAGCTCCTATAGACAACTGGATTATATAATCAATTTCATAAACTTATCAGGTTTTATATAAAAGTGCTTCAGGTTTTATGCCTCCTCCTGGACTGACTGGAAAGCTGTTTCAGAGGCTTAAGGCTCTGATGGTTGGAAAGCTTCTCATTTCCAATCTTTATTCAAGGCCAGTTTATACCCATTTGTTCTTGTGCCAACACATCCCTTTAACTTAAACAGTTTTTATCCCTTCCTAGTATTAACCTCCCTGATGTATTTATTGACAGCAGTCACACCCTGCTTAGTCTTCCTTTTGCTAGGCTGAACAAGCCAATCTGTTCTAGGCTTCTCTCTCATCACAAGCTAATTCCACTGAAGTCATTTATTTCCCTGAACAGGGATGGTCTTCAGTGTTTGCTTACATGAGTTGCTGAACATATAACTGACATCAATCAATTAAGCTATGCAGGGGAAATTGTTTTTTTCAAAATTAAAAAGTCTGTTTTCATGTTTGAATATGACTGACATCAAAATGCAATATCACCAGCAAAAATCATCTGGAGATTTCCAAAAAGTATAAATCAACTTATTTCAAAAGTAGATAGAACAAAAGCAATATCAAGAATTTTGAAATATTAACAGGATTTTTATAGGTATTTCAATCAGCTTTTAATTTTACATGGATGAAATTCTGGGTTTTTTTCCCCCAGCTATACACATCTAAAGTGAGTCCTTCAATTACCCCAGCACCCACTGTTGCTATCCACATGTCAGAGGTAGCATCTCACTTCGATTTTCTCTATGATATACAGCAGGGGTGGGCAAAATACAGCCCACAGGCTACTTCCAGCCCACCAGGCACTTTCATCTTGCCTGCAGCACCCACCAACGAATTGTGCCCAGGCCTTCCTCTGATGAGGATGGGAGCAAGGCCCTTACAGTGACCTGTGACATAGCCTCTTATGCCTCCCTCCCACCCACATGGGAATAAGGACCCAGCCCTGCTAGCACTGGGTGGGGATGCTGCTGCAGGCTTCCCCAGCATCCAGCTCCCTCCAGGTAGCAGGTAGGCAATCTGGGGGTGGGAGGAAGTGTGGAGTGTCCAGCTGGGGCTGGTTGCAGTGTGAAGTCCTCACCCAGGGGGGTGGCAGCAGTGTGGAGCCCAGCTGGCCAGGTGTGGGTGTGAGGGGGGACAGTAGTGGGTACCCCTTCCACACTCCCCGCATGGCATGCACACCTGGCAGGTAGGAGGGGCAGCAGAAGTAGCAGAAGCAGCAGTAGCGGGGGGGGATGTTCTGCTCCGCACCGGTGCCTGGCTCCACCCAGCATTGCAAGGAGTGCAAACTACGCTGCGCCATTTGTTTCCCCAGTGCTCCTCGCACCAACGGGACACAGGAGAGAAGCCCCAGGCACTGGAGTGGGCTGGGGTGGGGAAAGCAGCCACCTCCAGTGTCTGGAGCTTCCCATCTGTGCCTAGCAAGTGCAGGGAGTGCCAGGGAAACAAATGGCCCTGTGGGGGCTGTGCTCCTTTCTGCAACATGCAGTGCTGGCCAGAGCCAGGCACCAGCACCCCTGCCTGCTGCTGTGCCATGGTAGGGAGAGGTGAGGCTACCCATGCAGCACTTGGCAGCTCACCAAACCTTGTTAAGCAGCCCTCTGCCCATAATAATTGTCCCCTGATATACAACTTAGCCTGTACATCAATCAAATGACTTCAGTTTTCAAGTGCCATAGGTATTTGTATCTAGAGTGCAGAACTGCACTGGACAAGGGGTAGTTAGCACATAAGAAAAACACCCCAGCCCCAAAGCGATTACACTTGCTCCAGACCCATTGGGAACAGCTCAGACCTTCAGTGCACAGTAGGGGTTGTGCAAGGTTCCTTGGAGTAGCAGGTGAAGCAGGCAGTTGCAAAATCAGTGGTAAAGAGGGCAAGAGCAGCAGGGTATCATAAGGAGCCAGAGGAGCTGACATGAATCTGATTCTTCTCTGTTCCAGCTTGGCCTGGACATGTAAAAGGAGCTCTTCACTTTGTCAGGGCTTTTCAGAAAGGAGGGCGTTTAGATTCAGGTACAGGGAGTGTGCTCCTTTTGTCCCACAACCATCTGCACCCAAAATGTGTCCTATTCCTTGACCATTGAACATTATTTGGCTTGAAGGGCAGTGCTCCTGCCAACTCCAGGGTTTCAGGGAATATCCAAGGCATTAAGTACACAACAATGCATGTAGGGGCTATGTAGGGTTTGCTCAGAGGTCACTGTAGTTACAAGTGACCTGTAGCTCACAGAAGACAGGTAGTTAGCCATATTAGACTGAAGTTAGGCAGAAGGCAGGGTAGATTTGTACTATATGGACTAACTAAATTAGAGATGTATTAGCTTTTGTAAGCAGAGGCTTACTTCTTTGAATAGTATAAATGGACTGCAGGAAGAAGAGCTTGTAAATAGGAAGTAGTGATTAGAATATAAAGGGTAGGCAAAGGGGAAGAAAAAGGAGGGCACACTGGTGGAAGAGGCAAGGTAGCTATGAAGAGGGGAAAAAAAAAAC
Organism: Alligator sinensis; assembly: GCF_000455745.1. Lineage (NCBI taxonomy): Eukaryota > Metazoa > Chordata > Crocodylia > Alligatoridae > Alligator > Alligator sinensis. The sequence goes on from NW_005842365.1 coordinate 877,823, forward strand.
TAAGCAGTTAACTCATTGAAGGACAAAGAAGTTATAAAAGCTAATCCTGGTAATGGGATAAGAATCTGTAGTCTTGGTTTAGTCTTGATCTAAACCAAGGCTTTGGATACTTATTCTATTACCTTATTACTTAGTCTGTAGACTGAAAATCTACTCTGCCTTCTATATCTGAGATACCAGATGAGCCAGGGTGGAGGAATTCAGGACTCGCTGTAGTCTTGAGCCAATGATTATGAATATAAATATTTTCCAGTTTTGTAGCATAGGCATGCCATTAGAGCTCATTTTTGGGGGGTGAGGGGAGGAGCAGAAGGAATGGTTGGACAGGATCAGCACTGTTCAGCTGACAGCCTGAAGGTCGTATGCATCCCTTAAGGAGTTAAGTTGTGACCCCCAGGCTCCCACTCAGCCACCACTCCCTCTAGTGCTGCAAATGCAACAGCAGCCAGTCTCTAGGCTCCCTATTCCTCATCTGGATGATGCATTCTGTGCCTTCCCTAAGGAGCAGTGCAGTGCATGTCACTCAGGGTGAGGCTGGAGCTGCATGGCATATGGTGCAATGGTGAGGTAGGGGAGCAGTGTTTGGGTGCCTGTGCAGGTATGCAGTACAACAGTGGGGAGGTATCCACGCAAGGTTGTTATACTGATGAGTGGGGCACCTGTGTGGGTATAATCTGCAGACTAAAGATGCACAGTTCATCCATGGAGCATGTAGCCTGGGGGTCTCTAACTTTCACTAGTGTGGCCCATGGGGCATGCAGGCCCTACTTACATAGCCTATGGGGCATGCAGCGTCCAGCTGCATAGCAGTTCAACAGCTGTGGGATAGATGCCCCTTTCAACCTCCTCATTCTATGATTTTATGTTTTCTTTAAATTCCTGAGACTCTCAGCTTTCATTAAAAATAAATTTAAGTATCTAGCCCTCTCAGTTGCAGAGTAGCTCAAAACTGGGACATCAAAGACTTGCTCAAAAATGTCTACACCTAACATTTATTATTTTAAAGCCCCCATGATTTGCTTTGGATGCAGGTGTCACTGTGGATGTAGTCTTTCTGGACTTCAGCAAAGCCTTTGACACTGTCAACCACCACATGCTCATTAAAAAACTAGGCGACTGTGGCATTGATGCCTACACAGTCAGATGGATTGCAAATTGGCTGAAAGGTCGTACTCAGAGGGTGGTGGTGGATGGGTCAGATTTGACCTGGGGGGAAGTGGGCAGCGGAGTCCCCCAGGGCGCGGTCCTTAGGCCCGCACTGTTCAATTTCTTTATCAGCGATTTGGACGATGGGGTGAAAAGCAACCCGTTTAAATTTGCTGATGATACCAAAATTTGGGGTGAGGTGGGCACGTTAGTAGGGAGGGAAAGACTGCAGCAAGACCTGGATAGGTTGCAGGGGTGGATTTCAAAAACAGGATGCGTTTCAACACTGACAAGTGCAGGGTGCTGCACTTTCATAGATTTCATAGATTCCATAGACATTAGGACTGGAAGGGACCTTGGAAGATCATTGAGTCCAGCCCCCCGCCCAAAGGGCAGGAAGTCAGCTGGGGTCATAGGATCCCAGCAAGATAAGCATCCAGTTTGCTCTTGAAGGTGTTCAATGAAGGCGCTTGAACCACCTCCGGTGGCAGGCTGTTCCAGACCTTGGGGGCTCGGACAGTAATTAAATTCTTCCTTATGTCCAGCCTGAAACAGTCTTGTAGTAGTTTATGACCATTCGACCTAGTCGTCATCCCTTGGGGCGCTCTGGTGAACAAACTTTCCCCCAGATACTGGTGGTCACCCCTGATAAACTT
>NW_005842365.1:882209-917732 GCF_000455745.1 Alligator sinensis
ACCTTGTTTCCCCTAGCGCCCCCCGGGATAACAAGGAATAACGGCCACAAGTTGTTGGACAGTAGGTTTAGATTAGACATCCATAAGAACTACTTCAAGTTAGGGTGGCTAGGATCTGGAACCAACTTCCAAGGGAAGTGGTGCTGGCTCCTGCCCTGGGGGTCTTTAAGAAGCGGCTGGATGCCTACCTGAATGGGGTCATTTGAGCCCAGTTTTCCTCCTGCCCAGGCAGGGGGTCGGACTTGAAGATCTACAAAGTCCCTTCCGACCCTACTTCTATGATTCTATGATCCCATGCTTTTAAGCACTGGTGAAAGTGCCTGGGCGACTTGACTGAGCCCATTGATCCCAAGGCTGGACCTTGCTCTGTTACTGTTCTTAAGCGCTGAATTGGCCCATTATTCTCCTAGGCAGGCACAACAGGGGTGCACGCTTTTTGATGGCTGTGTTGGGGAACAATCTGGCTCAGGGCATCTCTAGTGTGATGCCCCAAAGGGGAGACACTACCCAAGCCTAGCCCTGTTCATGGCAGCAGAGCTGCTCGGAGGTTGGCAGTACTCAGTTGAGAGCAGTACTCAGGAGGATGCAGGATGAACCCATCCAAGGACTGGGGATGCTGAAGGTGAGGTAGTTGAACAGTTCCCACCAGCCTGACCTTTGGCTATGGCTCAACAACCTAAAGGAGGAGTGCAGCCCTCACCACCCAAAAATGAGTCTCATGATGTTTTGGGGACTAACTGCTGGTTTGGAACACTGTTGACTGGCCATACCACTCTGAGGTCAGCCTTTCTTGGGCAAACAGATCTATTTTCCCGCTGATTTCCATTAGCTTGAGTCACTTTATCAGAATTGTCTTAGTGGACATAAAACTGCCCTTGAGATATAGTTTGGACTCCCTGCCTACCCTTTCCTCTCACTAACTCACTCTGGGTACAGGGAGATGCTTTCATCACATGCTGATGCAAGAATCAATTTATACCCTGTGAGTGAAGAACATATTACATGGGAGCCTGAGAATGGTTTGTGCATTTGAACACTGGACTTCGAAAGACAATTGTGTGTCCACTGAAATCTATAGTCAAATTTCACCAGGCTCAGTGGCATAGGGTCAGCCTTATGTGCCCAATAGGGAAACATTAACTCTGGGCCAGGCACCCTCTCTCTGTTGAAATTTTTACTCTACAGATCCATGCCAGCTCTTCAGGTAAGCTCCATGTCATCTGTGCAGCTCTCAGGGCTTGGAACAAGCAACCCAAGTAGGAGCAGGTATCTGTATGACCATGACTGTGTTTGTAGTCAGGTAATTAATCCTGATTTCCACCTGGGTGTTCCATTACGTCATTTACGTTGACCTTTCTTTGTGTGGCACCTCCTGCCAACATCAAGACAGCAGAGTCATCATTAAGCTGAGAAACCAGCCTGATGGCTTGTCTCTTGGTTGCGTAGCTGCAGGGACACAGCTGCTTCTGCCATGTCAGCTCACTGATTGTGTGGCTTCAAACAAGCATTGGTGATCTCTAGTGTTGCCCTCACTCATCTCCTAATCCCCATAATTAATTTGATGCAAAGATGAGCTGGGCTAATACAGGCTGCTGACTGCTAATTGTACTCTGTGCCCAGTGGGACAGCTCTGCTCAGCACTGCTCTAGACAAATGCCTTCCATTGAGGTCAGGAAAGACAGTGCCCTGTGGGGATGGCACAATGAAGAAGTGCCAGGCAATGTAAGCAGGCCCTCAGTGGGGCTGCTTGGGCAGACTGCATAGGTCTGCTAAAGTGTGCTGTACACAGTCTAGGATGAAAGATTAACTTAGATGGGAAAGAGGAATCTTTCAGCTCTTACACAGAGAGGGAGATACATAGAGGCTCACATGCTCAAACACATGCACACAGGGGAAAATGCTGAACCAGAAGGCCTCATTAATGTGCCTTCAAGTCAGATATTCTCAATATTCCTGGCCCTGGGTTGTGCTGGTATAGGAATGGAATTCACACATAGCCCCATCTGCCTTTTCTTCCCATCTCAGTGTACAGATTTGGCTTAGGGGCTGCTGAAGTTTGCAATAGTCTCATCATATAAAGAAAAGATTCTTTTGCTTTTAAGGGGCTTCGTACACTGTGATTCATGCCATCTTAACTGCAATGAGCTCATCCCAGTCTCTTTCTGCCAGCAAGTTCAGCTCAGGTCCTTGCTGGGGTCATCTTGCAGGCTACCATAAATATACTACTTATAATATATTAAGCTCACTGTGGTTCTTCTTCTCCACTGCATCATTTTGGTAATGGTAAGGACCTGCAATGGCTGGGGAAGCTCAACAGGGTGCTATCAAGCCTAAATACTGGCACAGAGCCCCCTGAGTATAAGGGAAGCCAAAGTCAACTTCCCCTTTTTCCTGTATACAGCTTTAGTGCTTCTTTGCTTTTCCCCAATTCTTGGGTGGTGGGAACAAAGTGCAAAAATTAAAGGTGTCCCTCAGCCATCCTAGTTATCCATTTTTGGAAGAAAGAGATGGACTGATCTAGGGATGGGTGAGGCAGAGGCAGGATGGTGGGGGATCAAGATGGTTAGAAGCTGGTCCAATTATTGCAAGAATGAGTGAGGGTTAGGTTTGATAAGGAGGAGGATGGAATATAGGCTGAGTGAGTTGGGAAAAGGTGAGTCTCTAGCCAGGCTGATTGCAGGATGGGTGGATCAAAGGACGAGCTGATTAGAGAACGGCTGATCAAAAGGAAGGTAGATTGTGGGTTGGTGGATGGGTGGCAGTGACAATTCTGTGGTATTGTTGCTTGTTTTGATGTTCCATGTGGAAAGCATTTTTTGGATAGGTTTTTGTTTTGGTGGGCAAAGGGTTGATGGTTGGATTGAAGAGGGGGTGGGGGTGGGCTGGCTAATTGCACTTCACCCTCCAAATGTTGTTGGAAAGGACCATGTCCTGAGGGTGCCAGCTTTTTCTAAAATTGAGGGGAGGAGATGTAAGCAGGCAAGCAGGGGGGTATGTGCATGTGTGTCTGCCAGCTTGCAAGTTGCTGGAGTCCACTGAAGCCTGCTGGTTTAAAGCCACAGATAGTGGAAAGCGAGGGAATCTGCCACCTGGCATATGGAAAGGTTGGAATAGTGAGGCAGAGGCAACCTGCTGGGGGTTATAGTTTCACAGTTTCATGGTAGTTAGGGATCAGAAGGGACCTGAATAGATCATCTAGTCTAACCCCCTGCCACTGGTTGGAGCACACGCTAGGATCACATGACCCCAGACAGGTATTCATCCAACCTCTTTTTGAATTTACCCAGGTAGGAGCGAGGACCACTGCCCTAGAAAGTTGGTTCCAGATCCTAGCTACCCTGACAGTGAAATAGTGCCTCCTAATCTCTAACCTGAACCTATTCTCTAGTAGCTTCTGGCCATTGTTCCTTGTCATCTCAGGTGCTGCTGGGGGGAATAGGGCCCTTCCTATTTCCTGCTCATCTCCCCTAACGAGTTTGTAGGCAGTCACCAAATCCCCCTCAGCCTCCGCTTGCTGAGGCTGAACAGGTTCAGGTCCCTCAGCCTCTCCTCATAGGGCCTGCCCTGTTGCCCTCCAACCAAGTGGGTAGCCCTTCTCTGAACCTTCTCAAGGCAGGCCACATCCTTCTTAAAGTGCGGTGCCCAGAACTGGACGCAGTACTCCAATTGAGGCTGGAGTCAATAATGACTCCAAGATCCCTTTTCGCCTCTGTGCTCTCAAGGGGGGAGCTCCCCAGCTTGTATGTATGCTGTGGATTCCTTCTCCCCAGGTGCAGCACCCTGCACTTATCTACATTGAACCTCATCCTATTACCATCTGCCCACTTCTGTAGTCTGTCTAAATCTAATAGCAGCCTCTCTCTCCCTTCGAGCGTGCCTACCTCTCCCCACATCTTGGTGTCATTGGCAAACTTGGACAAAGTGTTTTCCACCCCCTCGTCCAAATCGCTGATGAAGATGTTGAACAGTGTGAGCTGCAGGACCGAGCCCTGGGGGACCCCACTGTTCACATCCCACCAGGTTGAATATGACCTGTCCACCACCACCCTCTGGGTGCGCCTCATCAGCCAATTTTTGACTCACCCAACTGTGTAGGCATCAATGCCACAGTCTCTTGACCACTACGATGGGACCCTGAGTCAGCCAAGGGTCAACAGAGAAGCTGAGATTTTCCTGGGACAAGGGGGAGTTTTACTGGGGAGCTGTTGCCTGCCAGGGACCCAGAGGGGATTAGGGAGTAGTCTGCTTGATCCAAGGAACTCCCTGCCACTGGACCCAGCCAGGGACTAAGAAGTAAGCACTGGCCAGGCTTGAGATTGAAGTGTGATGGGTTAAAGTGTTCTCAATCTTTATTTTTATGTTCTTTCTTTCCCCAGTTCTATTGTAGTGTTTTTCCCTTATTATTAAAGTTGGTCTATTTTTATTTTTATCCTTGAAATTAGGCTGTCCCTTTAATTGGCTATCTTACCTCAAGGAGAGTTTGCACCTTCACAGCCTTGGCTGACTCAGGGTTCCATCATAGTGGTCAAGAGGCTGATTTCTGCACAGCCCCCACAGTCCTCCCAGGGATGCAGGTGAGCCCCCGATCTGCCTGTTGGATGACAGGAGGCTGATGCTACCAGCTGGGGCCAGTAGCAGCACTGATCTTCCTGGCATGGGCTGCACCCAGTGCCAGTCCCAGACAGCAGGAACAGCCTCCTGTCATCTAGCAGGCAGATCAGGGGCTTGCCCACACCCCTGGGAGGGCTGTGGGGGCTGTGCTGACCCTCTTTGGGTTGGCTCTGGTGTGGGCCCAGGGCAAATCAGCTCTTGTGGGGACCCACCCCCTCCCCAATCCCTTGTGCCCTGGATGCAAAGAAGCTGCCACCACCATCAGCAGCAGTGCTGGCGGTGGGGGGTGGAGTAGCGGGGAGCCCCTGATCTGTCTGCCAGATGACAGGAGGCTGCTCCTGCCACCTGGGACAGGCAGCAGCACCAATGTTCTCGGTACTGGATGTGGGCTGTGCCCAGTGCTGTCCCAGGCAGGAGCAGCCTGCTGTGATATGGCAGGCAGATTGGGGACCCACACCCCTGGGAGGGCTGTGGGGCTCTTCCAAACTCCTCCTGGTGGTGTGGGTGGCCCCCCTATCTGCCTGCTGGATATCAGGGGGCTGGTGCTGCCAGCCCGGACTGGTGCTGGGTGCAGCCCATTGGGGAAGATCACTGCTGCTGCTGGCCCCAGGCAGCAGCACCAGCTTCCTGTCATCCAGCAGGCAGATTGGGGGCTCACCCACACCCCCAGGAGGGCTGCAGGGGCTGTGCCAAATTCCTCCTGGGGGTGTGGGTGGGCCCCTGATCTGCCTTCCGGATTACAGGAGGCTGGTGCAGCCATCTTGGGCCAGTGGCAGCACCAATCTTCCTGGTGCTGGGTGCAGGCTGTGCCCAGTACTGTCCTAGGTGGCAGAAGCAGCCTCCTGTGATCCAGCAAGCCAATTGGGGTCCCCACACCCCCAGGAGGGCTGCAGAGCTCTGCTAGCTCCTCCTGGGGGTCCAGGGGGGCCTTGATCTGCCTGTCCGATCACAGGAGGCTGCTTATGCTGCCTGGGATGGATGGCAGCCCCAATCTTCCCAGCACTTGGCACAGCCCACACCCAGCACCAGGAAGATTGGTGCTGCTGCCCATCCCAGGCAGCAGGAGCAGCCTCCTGTGATCTGGCAGGCATATCGGGGGGCCCCTGCACTCCCAGGAGGGCCTGCTATCCTCTGTGTGAGAGGGGCAACAATTAGAGAGATCCTGTATGAGAGGGGTGATGAACAGAGTGACCCCATGAGTGTGAGTGAGGAGGCTCAGTGGGGGCATAGTGGCCCAGTGAGGGGGTAGGAGTGAAATAGGTCTACAGTTGTACAATTGCTCAGTCAGTGCTCAGGTGAGGGTAGCAGGAGATACTCAACAGACTGTGCTGGGGCTGACCAAGGTGAGGAGAGCTAAGCCTGAAGCTGGGTGAGGCTGGGTGGCGTGAGTGTGGCCCCTGAGAGACAGCAGTATGAAAGAGGCTGAGTGGGAGCCAGCAGAGTGAGGGCAACCCCGGTGAGAGAGGGGTAGCATGCGAGTAGCCCTCTGGGGTTGTAGGAAAGAGCTACAGCTGTGTGCACAATTTGCTATGGCCATAGGCCAGAGAAGTAACATCAGTGAAACATCTGCAAGGCATGGGATCTTTGGAGGGGAGGTCAGAGCAGGTATTAGGCCCTTGTCAGCAGGTCGAGTAATGGGTAGCCTCCCGCCTTAGTAACAACTCTCATATTTTTCCATCAAGGCAAGGCAGATGACCAAAGTAGGTGGTTACCTCAGGAGTAGGGTGGTCAGGGGCCCGAACACAGCTTTCATTTTTTTTTCCATCAAGGCATGGAAGGTTACCTCAGGAGTAGGACAACTGGCAAAGACCTGACGAGGAGGCCACCTTGTTACAGAGGTGAAGTAAGGAGGAGAAATTCAGCTAGGTTAAGCTAGGAGGTCCCTATAGCAAGGGCTGGAAAAGCCAAGGCTAAGGCTGACACCACTGAAAGGCTGAAATGTCAAATACTGGAACTGTAACTATTTTCAGAGGGGATTGCAGAGTGAGGAAGCCGCTGAGAGGGGAAGTCAAAGTAGACCAGTGCTGCCATGAACAAGATGAGGAAGAAATCTTTCTTGATACAGTACATGCTTCTAGGAGAGAAAGAAAAACAAGGAAGCAAGGGGCCTAAAAGCAGCAGAGACTGAGAGGGGGGAAAAAGAGCTATAGTGACAGATGGCAGCAAAGTCAAAGTAGAGTAAGAAGTGTGAGGAGAAGTTTCAAATACTTCAGAAAGAGGTGGCTGCCACTGGCTCCCAAATTGCAGAGGGAGACTCAGCCAGCAAAGTCAAGGTACCAAAACACTCAGAAGCATTGGAAAAAAAACAAAAGGTAACAATAGAGACCCTGAAGAGGCAACTGAGTTCTCAGAGTGAACATCAGGAAGAGCTCAATCAAGAAATGGAGATCTGTCAGACAAAATACATACAGGGTGAACAGCTGGTGTCATTGCTGCTGCAGGAACTCACTAAAGTCCAAACATGTGTTAGTGTTGATGCCCGAAACACCTCTTACAGCCAGAGCAGGATGAGCAGTTCTTTTTGAAGGATAGAGATAGACAGGAGGTAAAACAGAGACAGCAAGACAACAGTGTCTTGCAAGAGGAGCTTGTTAGAAACAATGTAGAATTGATTAAGTTCCACGAGCTGAAGGAGTGGTTGCAGGTGGAAAAGGCCAGCTATAAGAAGTAGCTTACTGTGCTCCAGCAGGCCCAAACTGAACTGTCTGAACAGAACAAAGGACCTAGCAGGAAGTTAGCCCTGTAGAAAGAAAAATGCAATGCTGAGCTCAGCCAGCTAAAGGAAAAGCACAAACAAGAGATGGAATGCCCACCCTGAAGTAGAGGTGCTGGAAGCAACCAAGAGACAGAAAGACTAACTGACTAAATTGCTGAACATGATAACCAGACAATATGTGGAAGCACAAAAGAAGAGGCAGAAGCAAATGTTGCAGGCAGAGGCTGAATGCCACAACAGTCAGCAGGCAGAGGCAGAAATGGTGGCTGTGAAGTGTCACATTCAGTAGCTGGAAAGAGAGTTAAACAAGACCCAAAAACAGTTTGTCCATAGCTATACAGAAGGTGGAGAAGGCACAGGTAAGGGTGAGGGCCTGGAGGTGTAAAGGCCTCAAAAGAGATCCTGTCTGGGACTTGCAGGGATTGAACCTAGAGAAATGCATAGACGGCAAGGGTCTTAGAGACCTCATACAGGGGTGAAGACTGCAGGTGCATAGGGAGGCCTGGAGCAATAATAGACTGCAAGTCCCAGAGAAAATGCAAGGAGTGTCTATACACATCTAGAGTCAACTTTAAATAAGGTGACTTTACTAAGTTAACTTAAGTTAAGCCATATTGAAGTGTACACATGTACAGCTCCTTGAGATGATGACAGCTATCTTGTAAGTCCTACCCTGCAGCAGCCCCTGGCTACCAGCTAGGGGGACACTGCAGGCTGTGGCTGGGGTTGGGGGGGTGATCCATCCCAGCCCTTACTTGGTCAAAAAGGGCAGCCCAACCCCTCTTCCCCTCAGTCTTTTCAAGGGCTAGCCCTCCCTCCTAGTGGGTGAGATAGCCATGCCCTCTCTTATTGTGGCAGATGCAACCTATCCATTCCTGCCATGGCTGCTGAAGGCATATGTTGGACACCTCATTCCCAGCCAGGATGCATCTAGAAGGCCACAACATCTATCAGGTGACTGCTGAGTGTGTCTTTGGGTATCTCAAGGCTTGCTGGCACTGCCTCTCCTCCCACTTGTGTGCCACCCAGGAGAGTATGACCCTCTGTTGGCATAAAACTGACATTCATAACATATGTGGCTGTTAGAGAACTGAAGCAATTGTGATATGTGTGGCCTCTGTGTGTCTGTGACTCGAGGCAGACAGTCAGGCTACATTATAAGGCTGATTTTGCTTAACAAACACCTGCATTTACATCTCAAAATGGGGTGGACACCAGTATACTGCTGAAATCTGTTGGAAACCAAATACAGCAAGCTGCAGTGGCAAATTCATGAAGTATTGAATGGATTGCTGTTAGAATGGTTGAATAAATTGTCCAAGAAAGAGTAGTGTAAAAGAAAGAAAATAAGGAAGTATCCTGCTGCTAAAAGTATGCATCCCCAATTAAGTGACACTTTTCATATGGACAAAAAAAGAATCTGGTCTGATCCAGTTCTGAAAGTTCCAATGAAACAAATACATTTAAATAAAGCCAATCAAGAAGCTTTGATTAGAACATTAAGACCATGTTTATTAGCCATCCATATATAAGGGATATGACTGGAACAAATTTGAATGGTAACTGTTCAACATCTGTGGGACTGCTGTGTATATCAGACACTTGCCTGGAGATAAGTTGAAAGAGGATTCCTACCTCCTGCTGTGGAGACTGAAAAGCTGGCTGATGCCGTTCCATGACAGAAGAGATCTGTCCTGTAAGATTATGCTTATCCTCAGCAATCAATCTTGTTTTTGTCTATTAATCATAAACTTCTCACATGGGTTGGAATGACCCAAGAGCCCATTTAAATTCTTTTTCACCCTTCCTACCATGCTCAAAGTTTGTTAATGCCTCAGGGTCCTAGTTGCCTGCATCCTTGACAATGTGTGCTAGAGCCAGAGGAAGGAGGGTCCAGGTGCATGGCTCATGGAAGCACAGCACTGGGATGAGCATGTGGTCTGGTGGGCAGCACATTGCTGGCACTTGTGACATCCATGGCAAGGAGAAGCATGGGAAGGACCACCCCTCAATGAGCAGTGCTCTTAGGGACAACAAGTCCAGGATGCCTTGGCACAACATTTGCTGACCCTCCCCCAGGACTAGGGAGCCAGGGTTGCCACAGGAATCCAGGCACCCCACACCATGCCCAGCAGTGCACCCCACCCACAGCAAGGGGCATAGACATGACCCTAACCATACACATTTTTGTCCTTTTTTCAACTCTCCCCTGCAGCCCCTCTGCTTCCCCCAATTACCGGGGAAAACTCCTTATTGCTCATTCATGGGGTCAAGCAGCCTCCTCTCTTCCCTGGTAGTAGGTAGGGGGGATATACCTGGGTCCCTGCCTCCCGACAGATGATCTTCTCACGAGAACCACAGGCACTATCACAAAGGTGGGCATTCACATTCCAGGTTAGTCCAATCATATCCCTTCATCTTAGTCCAGTCATATCCCTGGACCCACACGTTCCCCTCATTGGCCCCATAAACATGCCCATTATGGAGGACCTCCCTAAAGAGGTGTTCTATCCAGTCTTCAGCCCAGATTTTGAGGAAAACATTCACCTCCAGTTCAGGCCCTGTTGGCAATATTTATGGGAAACTAGGGCATCAGAAAATGAGTGGTAGCACTGGAGCTCTGTGAGGCCATCCCAATGTGGACCTTTTGGAAAGGAGCAGGAAATTAGCATCAGGCAGGCCTCAGAGGGCCACCTCTGGCCAGGCTGCAGGTGCCTGAACAGACAAACATTTGATAGATGCCCTCCTTCCACCTGAGGCATCCCCTCTGCCAGCCGCAGAAGCCTTGATCCCCCCACCCCTTCAACCCACACCACTGGCTGCCACTTACTTAGGACAGGGACCGACTTACCTGGGGGCTGGCAGAAACTGGCCTTCATGCCTGTATGTGTCTGTAAGAACCTGAACATGTGGCAGGTATGTGGCCCCAGGCAGTGCAGGTGATAGAATAAGGAAGTGATTGTCCCATAGGCTCATGGGGCACGGGAGTGCTGGAACAAGTCAAGTTGACTTAAGTTAAATTGACTTAGCATACACACATGATTTAAGTTAACTTAATACATCAGAGATGTATTTTCTTGTGCCACATTTAAGTCAACTCTACTCCATATATGTGTGCGCGCTCTGACAGTTAAGTCAATTTAACTGTCAGTAACTTAGTATGTGTGTATGCACCCAAAGAGTCCTGTCAGGCAAGGATATGAGGACTGGGCAAGCTGAGGGCCTGTTGAAGAGTAGGGTGCATAAAGGCTCCAGAGGCCAAACTCTGGTTCCCAGAAAGCAGACTCATATGTACACAAAAAGGTTGATAGTTAGGTAAGTTTAGCATGGAGAAAAGAGATTAAGTATGGAAAATCATGGCAATTTTCAAATATTTTAAAAGCTATCACAAAGGAGCTGCAACAGCTGGCAAGGAACATTGAAGGAATGCAGATTTAGCTTAAGCCTCAGGAAAAAACTTCCTCACTGTGAGAACACCTTGAGAGTGGATTGCCCATTAGGGCTGGGCAAAGCTTCAGTTTGTGATTCAATTCAGAGGAGATTTGGCCTGATTCAGAGGCTGAATCTCCGAATCCAAATTGAATTGCTAGAAGCTTAAAACTTTCTGAATCAATTTGGAAAAGATTCAGAAGAGATTCAGAGATTCGGAAGGCAGTCTTTATGGGGAAACAGAAACTTAGAAGAGGGAGGGAAAGCAGGTGGGGGGAACAGGTGGGGAAAGACTGACATCTCTAGCTGGCCAGTGACTGCAGTTTCTCCCTGACTGCCCTTCCAATCACAGTGTCTGGGGGGAAGAACATAGAAACAGCATAAAAGCTTCTGTCTGCAGGCTTTTCTGTCCCTTTCCTGAGCTGTTTCTTCCTGAGCAACAGCTCCTCAAAGGTACAGTGGCTACCGGCCTGGCTTCCTAGTCAGTGGCCTGGTACTTTTTGCTGTTAGAAAGGATTGGATAGGGTATAGATTAGCTTATGTTAGCTTATTTTAGCTTATCTTAGCTTAGTTTAGCATCTCTCACTTCCAATTCATTTCTTTCAATTTATATTTGTTTTGCTTTTTCCCCCCAATACTTCTGAAAGAGAAAGCTCAGTGTTTTCCCTGGCAGTGTGATCCATCACTGTGCAGGGAAGCACATATTTCACACACTCACACAGATCATAGAAGTAGTCAGATATTCATAGAAGAAGAAGAGATTGTATATAGTTATTACATTAGTTATTACTATTATTATAGTTAATTGTAATAGTTTACATACAAACTAAAGATAACACAAAAGAAGAAAAGAACAAGTCAGCCAGCCAACCAGCCAGCCAGCCACACATTCAGATTCAGACCAGGTCAAAGAAGAACACAAAACACCATATATATATGGACTATATATGTAGGACTTTGGTTTGATTGATTACTGATTTTATATATATATAAAGATTTGTATATATATAAAATCAGTAATCAATCAAGCCAAAGTCCTACATGGCACAGAGGAAATAAATAACACAACACACAAGAAGAAAAGAACAAGTTAGCCAGGCACACATTCAGATTCAGACCAGATCAAAGAACAGCACAACACACACACACACCTTTTGCAGCACAGGAAACATTAATCTGAAGCGTGCTGAAAAGGCAGGTGCCAGATCTTCTGACAGGGGAGGGAGAGGGGCTAGAGGGGGTAAGAGGAGAGCTAGAGTTGCAAACATAGACACATCCTCTTCCTGAACAGCCATGAGGCTTCTGCTGCCAGTGAAAGCAAGGAGGTGGTAGCAGTACCTGTACCTGACTTCCCTGCACCTGCACCACCTCCCCTAACTCCAGAAATAGGCACCACCAGCAGAATCACTGTCTCCTCCACCCCAGTGTCATCTCCCAACGTGAGCCTCCCACTGCCAGAGGAGGAGCTGGAGCTGGAACCAGGGGACCTTAGTGCCAAGGGAAAACTGGCACTGGCTCAAGCAATTCTGGGGACTGAGGGGGAATCAGAGTTTGTGCTCCACACCCCTCAAAGTTCCCCTAGACCCAGGTCTCCTTCTCTGGAAAGCAACACCTCAGAGGTTAAGGAGGTTGTTGAGGCTCAGGCAAGTGGCTCAGCTGAGGCAGCTCCTGCTGCTGTTGTGCTTCAACCTGCTGAGGAGGGGGATAAGGCAGGATCCCCACCCTCAACCCAGAAGTGGGTGAGTAGCGTAGGGTTGGATCATTTTGAGCTGACAGATGATTCCAGGTTTGCTATCTGCCAGCACTGCCCAAGGTAGATCAGCCAGGCAAGGAGGCAAAACATTTTGCCACCATGGCAATGCTGCTGCATCTCAGGGGGCAGCACCCCCTTATCCCTCTTCCTGCTCAACCTGTCACCAGTACAAGCATGCCCAAAGGAAAGTCCCCTGCTCATGGATCATTTTGAGCTGACAGATGATTCCAGGTTTGCTATCTGCCAGCACTGCCCAAGGTAGATCAGCCAGGCAAGGAGGCAAAACATTTTGCCACCATGGCAATGCTGCTGCATCTCAGGGGGCAGCACCCCCTTATCCCTCTTCCTGCTCAACCTGTCACCAGTACAAGCATGCCCAAAGGAAAGTCCCCTGCTCACTCCAAAGCCCCCATCCCCACAAAACAGAGGCAGACCACCCTGGAGTGGTGGGGGAAAGCTGCAGACAGAGAGGGGCACGTTCCCAAGGTGAGTGAGATCACCCAGACCATTGGGGAGATGCTGACTCTGGAAAACCAGCCCTTCTCCCTAGCTGAGTGGCCAGGGTTCAGGCAGCTCATGGCACTTATGGACCCATCTTACCAAGTACCCATATGCAGCACCTTTAGCAGGACGGTGGTGCCCTCCCTCTATGAGGCATGCAGGGAGTACATGAGGAAGGAACTGTGCAAAGCAGGGCTGCAGGTAGCCTTGCACTTCAACTCTGACATCTGGAGCAGCCGGAGTGGTGATCATGCCTACTCTTAGGGTTTCAGTATTTGGATCTTAGGGAGCATTGGATTTGCAGCTAAATAACAGGCTATAACCTGTGGCCTAGCAAGCTGCTAACCACAATGGAGAGTGGTATGTTAAAAGTAACATTTCAAGACACTTAGGCCAGCATTTTCCTAGCAATATAGTATTGTTGTAAGATATATAGCTCATTGTGTAAGAAAACAGGATGCAGACCACCGGCTATTGTTAGGAGATAAAGCAGAAGTAAAACCTTGGAGATGGTGAGGGAATCAGCAAGAGACCACAAGTGACCGAGAGAAGCAGGAGTCAGGGTCTTAGGCATGTGCTCATAACAAAAGACATGTAAATAAGTGAAATGCATAGGTAATTCTATGCTAATGAAATAAACAGTAAACAGAGGTAGAGCTTAAGATGGGAAGGAATAAAGGTGGAACCAAGGAGGAACAAAGGTGGGGCAAATGTTAATGAGCGTAAACCAAGGTGTATAAATATGGAAAGAACTAATGTTCAAGGCAACTCCCCGGTTTGTTAGAGCTGGCCCATTTTGAATAAAGCTATTGACGAGCAACGCGTGCATCGATCCATTGTCTCCCCAGTTGTTAGGCATCGCATGGAGCTGGGGTCTAACATCTTGGCATAGTTGGCAGGATACAACACACGTTTGGAGGGGAACTGATCATCCTGTCCTACCAGGGTAATGGCCTAGCTGTGTACTAGGTTCTCTTGGGCTGCCTCAGCTATCGTACCCTGTCTTATACCTTTCCCCAGTAGCATGACAGTGGGTTCAGAGGCTTTTCCTCTGTGTGTGTGGGTCAGGGAAACCTCAGGGATTTTATTGAGTTTTAAATTAAACAGAATGGGGGTCCATTGCAGTGGCTTCAGGAGAATCCATCTAGCCGATCTTGGATTATGGCCTGGGGGTGGGCTGAGAGAATTTTAAGTGAAAAATCATAGAAGGCAGCCTTCCATAAAGGAACTGCCCTTTGGAGTTTTCACAGTTTCACCTCCAGACTACTGACCCTTAAGAGAGAGAGCCTCAGAGTGGAGCCTGCATCCTGGCCACATTTACTTTGACTCTGATAACAGCCCTATGCTTGGCAGATATAGAATTGTTTGATTGTTTGTATTGTTGTTTTTTTGGTCTTACTCTGTATCAATAAATTCACCTATTATTGACTGGCAGGTGTTGTGGTTGGTTTGAAAGTCATGCCCACCCAGAACAAAGGTATAGGTGCAAGGTTCAAATCTAGTCCAACAATTGGCAACTCCACTGGGACATAAGAGAAGTAACCTAACCAATCAGGGAATTTGTTGATGCCGAGTAATCTGTTCTGGAGGAGTTAGCTAAAACTTGTAGTCAGGTAGAGCTGTATAATAATTGTGATTGGAGATATAAGTGTTGTGCAGAAGATGTTGTTTGTTACTGCTAACCAGGAAACTTTGTTTGCCCAGGTCAGGCAAAGTAGTGGACATAAATATATGCTGTGGTCCACTTAGGATTAAGTAAAAACCTCCGGTTGTATTTACAATAAGAAGCTAGAAAGTAAAGGAAGTCATTTCTCTGCTGGAAAGGCTGTGTGAATGAACAGGGTCCTTTGACTGTAGGGTCCTTGGGAATAGTTACAGTCTTCTGGGGAGAAAGGACAAGAATGGGTATGTGTTTACTGTGAACTTTGTTGGCGTGCACTGTATGGCACCTGCACCTCATAGTCAGAGATGCCTTGTGGGGGGAGGGGTGGACAGGGTGCTGGGGACACATTAGCTCTGTGAGGGCAGACCTGAACAAAACCAGTGTCACGCACCCAGGGTGTCACCCACCCAGGTCACGAGTTTTGCCTGTCAGGGCTGCAGCAGAGGCTAGCAGGCCTTCAATTTTCACTTCCCTGTGCACCAAGGCAGACAGTCCCACAAGCACCCATGACATTAGTTTTGTCTGTCAACAGCTAGAGATGTAAGGCCCCAGAAGCCAGACTCCCTCTTCACCTATCTCCTTGACAGCTGGCAGGCTTCATGGCTGCAGCAGGGCCTAGCAGCCAGGCCTGCAGTAGTTTTCACCACCCTGTGTCCAAAGACAGACACAGTTGCACAAGCACCCATATCATGAGTTTTACCTGTCAGCAGCTGGGGGTACAGGACCCCAGAATCCAGACTCCACCTGTACTTATCTCCTTGACAGCAGCCAGGCCTGCAGTATTTTTCACCCCCCTGTGCCCCAAGAATGACACAGTTGCACAAGCAGCCATGTCACAAGTTTTGCCTGTCTGCAGCCAGAGGTGCAGGGCCCCAGAACCCCCCTGCACCCACGTCCTTGGCAGCTTGCAGGCTTCATGGCCACAGCAGGGCCTAGCAGGCCTGCAGTTTTCACCCCCCTGTGCCTTAACATACACACAGAGTCACCCATGTCATGAGTTTTGCTCATTAGCAGCTTGAGGTACAATTTTCCAGAAACCCCTGCACCTATGTCCTTGAAACTTGGCAGGATTTGTGGTCTCAGCAGGGGCTATCATCCCTACAGGTTGTTTTTTTTTTCCCACTGTGGCTTAACACACATACATGGCATAAGTTTTGCTTTCAAGATTTTGAGGTGAATTTTCCCAGAAACTCCTGCATCTATGTCCTTGAGACTTGGCAGACCTCATTCCCTGAGAAGGGGCTACCATACCTGCAAGTTTCATCTGAAGAAGCCAATGAATGACAAAATTATAGATATTTCATTGACTCCCCTTTATACTCCATGGCCAAATCTCCAAATCCCTCCGAATTGGTGCCAATTCTTCTGAAGCCAATTTGGCTGAATCAAATAGGAAAAGTGATCTGAATCTCTGAATCAAATCACTGGCATCTGAATAGGCTGAATCTGAATCTGAACTGAGTAGTTCTGTATTTACCCATGCGGGTTATCTAATTTCCTTCATTGAAAATTTTCAAGAGGAGGCCAGAGAAGAATTTGTCAGGGATGCTTTAGGAGTAGCAATACTGGCATTCATGTATGGGGTTGGACCAGATGAGCCTCAATGTCCTCACAGGAAGAAGAGCAAATGTGGCAAAGTGGAAACTTGGACAAATAACTTGAGAGGAGTATAAAAATATTCCTTGGGCATGCGGAGGTGAAGTCAGGAAGGCCAAAGTGCAGTTGGAGTTCAAGCTAGCAAGGTATGTGAAAGGTAAAAAGAAGGGTTTCTACAAGTATGGTAAGAACAAGAGGAAGGTCAGGTAAAGTGTGGGTAACTTACTGAATGGGGGAAGCAACCTAGTGAGAGATGATGAGGAAAAGGCTGAAGTAAATGCCATTTTTCTTCAATTTTCACAGACAAGTTCACCTCCCAGTTGTAGCCATGTTGGTCTAAGGACATAGGCAGACAAGGTTCCTTGGGTGAATCTGATATCTTTTATTAGACCAACTTAAATAGTTGGAATATTTTTTTTAGCAAGCTTTCAGGTTTGAAAACCCTTTGTCAAGCTGAGAAAGCCTGTACAGTTGATGTGCGCTCTTCCTGGATGGAATGAATGACTATGCAAAAAATTAAAGCAAATACTTAGTTTGCCGTCTGTTACATTATGTCAATAGTTATTCATTCCATCCAGGAAGAGCTCACACTGACTGCAGAGCCTTTCTCAGCCAGATGAAGGGTTTTTAAACCCAAAATCTTGCTATTTTTCTTCCCAACTATTTAAGTTGGTCTAATAAAAGATATCAGATTCACCCAAAGAACCTAATCCCCCTTTTCATTTGAAATGTCTCCAGCTGCTACTGGTTGTTGCAAGTGGTCAGCATGATTCTCTCCCACCAGTCCTAGCTGTTCTCATGGGCCCACAACCTGCGGATGCTGGTCCTCTTCAGGTTTCTCAACAAAGCCGGATGATCTTCCACTTCCTTGCTTTCCTCTGGGTATTCCAAGTCCTCTGGGTATCTGTATCTTATTATTATTATTCTTCTCATTAATGCTGTTAAAGCAGGAACACATCTTGCCAGTGAATACTCTATCATCATTCTTATCCTTCTCAAGCGGTGCAGCAGTAATCCACAGGTAAACAGTATTTGCAGAAGCAGTACTGTCTCCTCCTCCTACTCCTGCTCACCCATATTCTCCCTGTCAGAGGACTCTTCACTGTGTTGTTCTCCATCATCACACATGTTGTCCTCATTCTCCATTTTGCCTCCTCTCCATCAGCAGTGACTTTTCATCCATCTGCACCAAGTTGGGGGTAGGGACTAAAGGGTGTTCTGTTGTCTGGAGCTTCCCTGCTGGAAGGTACAGCACAGGCCCAGGCACCATCATTAGCTCCTGTGTCAAGGCATAGGGTCTTTCACAATTAATTCTCATGTAGCTTTTTCAACAAGTCACCCTGGGGCATTGAAGCTTTTGCACATGTGTTTCATCCCAAGATTAGCGGCCACTGGTGTTCTGATATAATCAAGCTTGCAAACAAAAAATGTTTTGCCTACTCCTCTCCTGGTAATGTAGGCTACTCAAAACTTCCCCTACTTCAGGGAAAACAGACTGCGCTTCTACAATAAAATTATTTTGCACTAGCAGGCAGGTAGGTGTCATCTAATTGGCAACATTCCAGGCCATTGAGCAGCCATTCAAAAGGACAATGCCCTTATTTAGCCCATGCTCAAACCATCACCAGGTCTTTGTTGGTAAACTGGGTGCTTTATCACCTTTGGGTGTTTTGACACTTACAGGTAATGACTTCACACTCCTTGGAATTTTCCAAGACCCTCGTGCAAGCACAGCCTGAGTATAAATGTGCCCCCCCAAAATTTTGCCAGTGACCTCTCACAAATCACTTGTGCTGTTGACCACAAACTGCTTTGACATAGGCCAGCAGTATAGAGCCAATGGCCCAGGAGGACCTCCAATGCCCGTGGATCCAACTGGACCTGGGAAGAACTGGAGGACTTAATTGACATTTGGTTGGAGCAAAGGATCATAGACAGGCTGGAAAGTAGGAGAAATAAGCCGGTTTATGTTGAGATTGCAAAAGGCATGCCGGAACGAGGTCACAATTGTGACTGGATCCAGGTCCAGTACAAGATCAAGTCCTTGAGATCTGCCTTTTACTGAGCCAAAGATGCAAACTCTTATTCTGGGGCAGGTCACACAATTGCTCCCTTCTACGACCAGCTGTCCATCATTCTGTCCAAGGTTGCAGGTGACAACCCGGGTATGGAGACTTTCAGCACCAGAGTTGACCAGGAGGAAGAGGAGGAGGAGGCAGCAGAAGTCCCTCCTGAGGGTGAAACCATGAGCATGACTCAGATGGACAAAGACCATTCCCTGTTGACCAGGACTGGCAGGAAGAACCGTCGGTCACCATACACTTAGTGCCACTTTGCTTCTCCATTTGATGGACTAGCACAGATGATGAAGTGAAGGAGGTGGAGGGTCATGAAGAACCCTATGCGGCTGATGCATCATCTACTGCTACTGAGACCCAAGAACATGCTGGACCATGTAAGTCTCTTGTAATGTGCCTCTTGCCACTGCCAGGCGATGCTTGGGGTCGTGCTGGTTGAGTTTGTGGGGTGGGGAGGGAGCGAAAGTCATGTGCCACTGTACATGGGTTGCCATGCTCTTTTGGTGGTAGTGCATAATGGATTTGATAGATCATAATGTAACAGATGCCAAAATAATTATTTGCTTTAATTTTTTACAGCTAGCATGGGCAGTGGCAGCCATGGACCTGTTTCCAAAGTGGGTATTTGTAAGTTTTGGGCAGTACGAGTGGTGCCCCACTGCATGGTGGAGGTGCGGGGTGTGCTTTCCTCCTCTTGTGGGGAAGGCAACCATTGCTTTTTTCTTTGTTTATCAGCCACCACGACCCATGATCATCCAGAATGCCCCCCAGGTCACACTACAGCAGAGCAATGAAGAGATTTTTGCAGCAGGAAGCTACGGTCCCATGAAAGCTTACTCGAGGTTTTGGCGGAGTCCTCACTAGCCAGAGCGGCACACGCAGATGCCTGGCGGGACAAACACCTTGAGTTGCTGCATAAGGATGATGTTATCCTCAAGGAAGTGTGAGAAACCATGGAATTTAAAAAACATGGTTGAAGAGTCCCATGTTGAATTACAGAGGTCACAGGAAAATTTCAGTGATGCCTTTCAGAGTGTGCAGGAGTACCTCTTAAATAAATGGGTACCACACTGGAAATGGGAAAAGTCAGTCTGCTTGGCTTGCCTCTGTGTAGGAAAAACCCAGAGGAAGAATTACAGCTGAGCCTGTTCTCCCTAACTCAGTGGGGTCACAGGAGGGCTGTATGACTGCCAGCAGGGCCAGGAGACCACCACTGCATTTCAGGGAGACAGGGGAAGTTCAGGGTCTTGGTGGGGTGAAGGCAAAGAAGCCCAAGTAATGGCTTACACTACTATGTTCCAAGCAATAAAACCTCATGATTTCCTGGTTTCCTGTCTCTGCTTCCATATCAAGCTTTACACTGCTTGCTGGGGAAGGTGGATTTTGTTCATTGTTTAGGTTCATTTCTCTGTCTGTTTTTCCTGCCTCTTGCTGCATGGGGCATGCGGGGAGGGGTTGGAAATCTCTTGCACAAGTACACAGGGGGGCTTCAGAGGTAAAGAGGGGAGCTTCCTGGGTGGGTTGCAACACACAAGTGCTGGCCTGCACACCAACATTTTGCAAAGGCAGCACCCACTCCACTCTGCAAAGTCACTTTTTTGAGGTCATATTGCTTCTGATTTCACCTCCCTTAGTTGGGAGAAGTGAATTGGTGTGCCACCTCCAGGCAGCCTGGCTTGCTTTTGGCATACCACCAGCCACTTTGCAAAGTCTCCCACACAGGGTCGTGCCTTCCCAGTCGGGTCTGCCTATGGTGTGTGGTGGTGGGGGCTCTTTGGCATTCACAACCCTTGCATTTTCCCTAGATGGAAACTTTGCAAATGCATCTTTTCAGCATTCTTTTCCAGCCAGGTGCCAGACACTGATTCCTTTATCTTGTAACACCAAAGTGAGGCTGTAGGTGGGAGGGCAGCATGCGATTTAAGACCTGCTTTGTTTGCACACAAACCAAGAGACTTTGCAAATTTTCCTACCTTCTTTTCATGCTCTTTTCCAGCCCGGCACCAGAGTGTCTGGTTGTTGTTTTTTCCCCTACACCAAAATGAGGCTGCCAGTAGGGGGGAGGGCTTGCCCCACTGAAGGACTATAAATTGGGGGAGCAGAGGTCAGGGTGTGTATTTGATGTATTGACAAGGGAGGTTTGAGGTGGTTCAGGGATGACAGCACAGTGGTGGCAAAGAAGGCCTCATCCCAGTCATGATACTAGCCCCTGGGAGGCACAGCAATGCAAATCCAGGGTTCAAGAAGACTGCAGGCTGATCATGTGGGCTGCAGTGAAGCTTTGAGTGCTATTTGATGCTCACACCTCTGTGATGTGCAACTCAAAAGAGGACATGGTGTTGTGCTCCACAGTGCCTTTGATAACCTGACACTTGTCTGTGTCCTGAACGTGGCATGGTCATCCCTAGGGAAGCACAGATAGAAGTGACCACCCTGGGCCCAGTGATTTGGAGGCCCTGCAGAGATGAGCACAGTGGATGGGGTGACTCCTCAGTACTGCCACCGGCCTCACATCTGGACGCTCACCAACTTCCCTCAGTTCCCGCCACGGCAGACGGAATTGACTCGGGGGGCGCTAATTTGCCCAAGGCCTTGCACCAGTGGTGCACCACTGCTCTCCGGCACCTGGAGGCCAAGCTCAGGGTGCCTTAGCCCACTCTCCTGCGCACCCTGGACCAGCAGCTTTTGGTGGCAGCTTTGGCAGTGGTGGGGGACAAGCAGATGGATGCGAAGCTGCCAATGGCAATGGTGGTGGGGGTGGCAAGTGACGCAGAGTGGTTAAGCCCCCAGGTACCTGCCAACGGTGCCACCTTCACGCCCGTGCCTTGGGCAGCTGCCTCGCCCACCCCCCCCTTGCTATGGCACTGCCCCCACCCCACCAGGCTGGCGCCTGGTGGCCAGACCCTCCCCCACCGCCCTCCCATCAGTATGCCAGTGCCCTGCACCCTGATAAGGTCATCGTGATAGCGTCATCTCTGGTTGCAGGGGACACATTGTTTAGTTCATATTTATTGTAAACGGGGCTGGTGGAATTTTATGGGCAGGAAGGGAGGTTGTGAATGCACAATACAAATTCTGATGCTCTGTCTATCCTCCTTCCCTTCAGTTTTTAGATCATCTTCCACTGCTAGCTGCAGGATGATTAGTCCCTGTGGGTGTGAAAAGAGGCAGAAGAGAAAAGGAAGAAAGGGAAGATGAAGAGGATGACAACACTTCCTTCAGGATTCTCTCAGCAACTGAACTATTATATATTATACTATGCATTATAATTATAGTTGACTCTCATCCTATAGCCTTATATAGACTTATAATCTAATAACAGGTAATACTAATGATAGGAGTCAATAATAATATTAATTCCAATAGTAATATATTAATAAGAGTTTGTGATAATATTGATATTAATTATGATTTATTAATGGTCAATAATAATTGTAATGGTTTGATTCCTTATCACAGCATTTCAAAGCTTTCTTTTTGCCCTCCTCCTTGGTTGTTGGCCAGGCCAGAAATGCAGCTGAGTCTATAAGATACTACGTAGTATAAAGTGTATCACTGAGGGGACTCATGTTTATTGAGCGACAGTCCCCTCACTCAGTAGCCTACTATCAAGTGACTGTTGCTGTAAATAAGCACATAAAGAATTGTGTAATAACTATGTAGTGAATGCATACTAAAGTAAATGTGTGCATTATTAAGCACTTAAGAATTAAGAATTCCCTTTACACACTGTAATATTTTAATTGTTGCTGGCCACTAGTATTGCTAGGGATTCTCCTCTGTCCACTTAAATGTTTGCACAAGTTTGCAGGTCCATTTAGTAGTATTTTCACCCTCCTCCTGGTTGCTGGCCACAAATACTGCTGAGGCTTCTCTTCTGCCTACTACTTGAATTACGGAGGATTTCTTCTCAGACTTTGGCCAGATTGTTGCACAAATTGCTAGTTTTGTGCCCCTGGAGGCCTTTCCCAAACACCTCAAGGAGGGAGTCACACTCAGGCTGAGTCCATTACAAGTTTATTGATTGCACAATCGGTCAACAGAGGGGTTGAATAACCCAAAGCGGTGTCAACCCTCAGTCTTTGTCTGAGGGTCTTTTATAGCTTACCTAAACAAAGAACTGTAGCGTGCCTTATAACTATTGGTAGTTTCGCAATTTCACCATTACGTCTAAGTTTCCACAGGATGTCAGGGCCTTTTAAGTTAGACTCAACTTATTATGGGATAGATGAAGGTGCATGCGTGTTGGGGAAGCTGTGGTAAACTCAATGCCCTTTAGTAACCCCTTATCTTTGTGTAATTCTAGGTCATTGAACAGGTGCAGTTTTTGAAACTCTATGTGTAAAGCTGTCCTTAACCCATATGCATAAGCTGTCAGCAAGCTATGTTAAATACAGAAGCATATTGCAAAAAAAACAAAGCATCACGTCTAATTTCAAGTCCTATGTCTAAAATCTAATGTATTTGTACTACAAGATCATCAACTCAACTATGATAAGAGTTGCACTAGTTCTGCAGGTCCATTTCATATTATTCTTGCCTTGCTCCTGGTTGCTGGCCATGTTTGATAATGAGCAAGCCCTTCTGAAACCCATCTGTGCTGCATAAAACCTGGCTCTGTTACACACTGTAATTTTAGAATTGTTGCTGGCCACAAATGCAGCTCAGGCTTGAGTTTCTTTTCTGAATTGTGACAGTTTTCTTCTCAGTTGCTGGCCAAGCCCTCGTGAAAATTCCCTCCTGGGGTCCCTGTAGTAGGCTGAAGTCTGTGGGATTTTGCTTGAATCAGACACCCACCCACCCAACCATCTGTTGGCAGGGAAGAAAACCCTCCTGGGCCCCTGTAGGACCATGCCTGGGGCATTACCCCCTGAGTCACCTGCTTGTCTATATGTAAAGGATATTAAATGGTGGCTGGGTGTGTGTGTGTGGGGGGGGGGGGTGGGATCCCTGATTGCCCTCCTCCCTGTTACTGGTCATTTTGCTGCTCATGAGCAAGCTCCTCCCTAGGTCCCTTTATTTCTGTGGCTGGGGCTTCTGGCTTGGGAAAAAATCCCTCTCTCAGTGCCTCTATCCTTGTGACTGCTCTCCCCCTTCCTAGTTACTGGCCATGTCCCAGCATATTCAGGCAGGTAGGTAAATTTCCTCCCTGTATCCCTGTTGCACCCTATCTTCTTACCACCTTGCTTCTTGCTGGGGAAAACCCTCCCTGCCTCCTGCATCAGCATGAGTTGCACAAGTTCTGCTGGCCCATTTCACATTCTCCTCCTCCTCCTCCTAGTTAAGATATAGAAATATAAAGTTGCTTCAATTGCACTCTCTTGAACATGCTGGGTACCCTCTAGCAGGAACAGAAGGCCGCATGGAGCCAGCATATAGCATACCTGGTGAATGCCTACAACTCATAAATTAATAGATTCATAGATATAGGGTCGGAAGGGACCTTGTAGATCTTCTAGTCTGACCCCCTGCCCTGGGCAGGAGAGAAAGCTGGGCTCAGATGACCCCATCCAGGTAAACATCGAGTATCCTCTTAAAGACATCCAGGGTAGGAGCCATCACCACTTCCCTTGGAAGTTGGTTCCAGATCCTAGGCGCCCTGACTGTGAAGTAGTGCCTCCTAATGTCTAGTCTAAACTTACTGTCTAGCAGCTTATGGCCATTATTCCTTGTTACTCCAGGAGGCGCTCGGGGGAACAAGGTCTCTCCCAAACCCTGCTGGTCCCCCCTAGTAAGTTTATAGATGGCCGCCAGTTTCCCCCTCAGCCTTCTCTTGCGAAGGCTGAACAGGTTAAGGTCCCATAGCCTCTCCTCAAAGGGACTGCCCTGCTGTCCCCAGATCATGTGAGTGGCCCTCCTTTTGACCCTCTCAATGCTGGCCACATCCCTCCTGAAGTGCGGCGCCCAGAACTGGATGCAGTACTCCAACTGCGGCCTGACCAGTGTTGCATAGAGGGGGAGGACCACTTCCTTGGCCCTGCTTGTGATGTATCTGTGGATGCAGGACAAGGTACGGTTAGCCCTACTGGCCGTGTTCTCACATTGTCGGCCCGTGTTCATCTTGGAGTCAATAATGACTCCAAGATCTCTTTCTGCCACCATGCTTTTGAGAAGGGAGTTCCCCAGCCTATAGGTATTATGCACTAGGAATGATGCAATGGGGATCAGTCCATATTTACTCATGTTCAGGAGGGAGCCCCAGTTACCCATAGATTTGTGCTTTGGGGTAGAACAGGTCTACCAACAACATTTGTCTCATAGTCTATATGCACAACAGCTTTGGGACCATCTGTGTCATGCATATCGACTGGCAGCTGAAACTGCTGGAAGAAACCAGCAATGCCATAAGTGGCTTTATGATGCTTGAGTTCGTGAGTAAGGGTTACAAGAAGGGGACCAGGTGCTGCTACGAAACTTGGGGTTAACTGGGAGACACAAAATCGCTGATCAGTGGTGGGCTGAACCCTATACAGTGGTGCGACAACTAGGAGACCTCCCAATATACGAGATCTCCCCTGAGTCTGGACCGGGTCAAAGTCGTGTGGTCCACCAGAACCTCCTGCTGCCTATTGGCGAATTGATGGGGCCCCCTCAGCCCAAGATAGAGCTGCGAGAAGAGAGGCCTAGGTCTCCCCGTAGAAGGAGGCCTCATGCCACCCAGCCAGCAGTTGTACCTGCAGCTCCCCCAGAGGACTCTGACTGGTGGTACCCCACTGACTTTCACCCAAGCTTAGGACCTGCCACCCCTCATGGTGAAGGGGAGACGGGGACTGCTGCTCATGGGGCCCTGCCTGGCGAGACAAAAGGACAAAACATCCCCATGACTTTACCTGCCAGTGGGGCAGACTCCTCGAGTGAGAGGGAACCCGAGTCTCCGGGACCCTTGTGGAGTCCTGCCCCAGACCGCACCCCATGGCCAAGGCGGGAGCTTTGGCCAGTCTGCCGCTTCACCTATGATGCTCCGGGGGTGCAGGGGGAGGTCCCCATTGCTGCATCTTGGATCCAGCAGTCCCCTAGGCTGAGGCCTGCACTTCACCAGGGATGGTGAAGGGTTCCACTGGGGAGGATGTGACAGGCTAGCTGGGCAGGATTTAGCCCAGGGGTTTTGAAAGGGTAAAAGATGATTGGAGGACTTGGGATTCCCTTTCCTCACCAATCTGGTAATGATTTGACTCAGGGGTTTTAAAAGGGTAAAAGATGATTGGAGGGCTTTGGATTCCCTTTTCTCACCAATCATACTCACTCTCCATGTCCCCTGATTGGCCCCTTGGGTCACCTGGAGGGGGATAAAAGGGGCAGTGCAGCTGACTCGAGAGAGACCAGTGAGGGACCACAAGGAAGCAGCTTCAAAGAACTGGCAAGAGCTGGGCCAGTGGGGCGGGAGAAGTTGCCCCAGAAGAGCCTGAAGGAGTGGAACCTGCAGGCAGCAGTTGGACCCTCAGCAGCAAGACATGTGGCTGGCAGGAGAAGCTCCCTGCTGGGCTCCAGGATCCCCTACGAGAGGCTGCAGCTGGCAGGAGAGCCTCCCCAGCTCCAGCAAGGATTTGAGCAGTGACCTGAGAGGTTCCCAGGTCTGCTTCCAGCTTCTCCAATACGAGGCCAGGAAGCTTGATGTGAGGCCGGGGGTCCTGGAAGGTCAAGACCCCTAGCAGCTTAGAGCAGTACCTGCACTGGAGGCTGTGTGGTAGAGTTTCGGCCTACCATGTATGAGATCTGAGTTTAAGTTCCAGCTGGAATGACTTGGGGTGAGTGAAGTGACAGGGAGAAATTCTTGTTGCAGTGGAAAGGGGTCACTGTGTTTCCCCCCTTTCCACCCCTCCAGGTACCTAGGCCCTATATTCCTTGTTATTTGATGTTTTGTATTTTGTGCCTTTTATATTTCACCAACCAGTATTGTTTCTTCTGCTGTTTGTGTTTTATATTTTGTTAACCCTGTCTTTTTCAACTGGATGAATATGTCTATGATTGTAAGTGTCTAACCTTTGTTGAATCCTGCCCCCTCAGGGCATTGTAGTGTCCCCTATTCCCCGTGGTTTATACTGGTTATGCTCCCAGTACTGTTCTCTCAGTAAAAGGTATATGGTTAAGTCCCCATTAGTGATCTGGCTCTGCTCTATATGGGGAGGAGGGACCCTACACCTCCCACAGCGCTTGTGCACCTGCTCTGATCCCTTCAATTGGAGAGGAGGTACCTCTTGGAGTACTGCCTGGGTTACACAAGCCTCCCTTACACATAGTAATTTTAAATTCTTGTTGGCCACAAATGTAGCTGAGGCTATTTTCTATAGGAGACTACTCTGTATAAAGCGTAGCATTGAGGGGACTCATGTTCATTGACTGACAGTTCCCTCAATCAGTTGCCTACTATCAAGTGACTGTTGCTGTAAAGAAGCACATAATTAAATACATATTAACTATGTAATGAATGCTTTGCTTAAGAAAGGAAATAAGTAGAGTATTATGTAATTATATAGAAATGTGAATAAACACATGTAATTTCCCTACCTGTCTCCCTTCAGCACCCTGTGGTCTCAATAACCTGCTTCTTGCTTGGGGAAAAGCTCCCTGCCTTTACACATTGTAACTTTTGAATTGTTGCTGGCCACAAGTACTGCTGAGGCTTATTATCTCTATACTTGAATTGCAGAGGCTTTCTTCACAAGGTTTGGCCTGAGCATTAGCTTGACTATGGCATGGTAAGAGTTGCACAAGTTCTGCCATCCCATTTTGTATGCCCTGGCCAAAACTGTTCTCTGAGCCTTCTGTCTCCTTGAGTTTATTTTCCAAGTAGCAGAGTCTTTCTTGTCACCCTCCTTCTGGCTGCTGGCCATTGCTAATGATCAAGCCCTCCTCTGAGTTCCCTCCTGGGGTCCCTGTAGTAGGCACATGCCTGCAGGCTCTTCACCCCACTCACCCACCCACCATTTTTTTGTGCATACAAATCCTCTCCCTTACATCTTGTAATGTTTGAATTCTTGCTGGCCACAAATGCAGCTGAGGATTCTGTCTCCTTGAGGTTTTTTTTTTCTCAGAATTGGGGAGGCCTTCTTCTCGGGTGCTGACTGAACCCCCTTCAAGATTCCTTCCAAAGTCCCTGTAGTAGGCCCATGCCTGCAGGCTCTTCACCCCACTCAGTCAACCACCCACCCACAAGTTTTTTTTTCTGTGTAAAAAACCTCTTTCTTACACCTTGTAATTTTCAAATTCTTGCTGGCTAAAAATGCAGCTGAAGCTTCTGTCTCCTTGAGTTTCTTCTCTGAGTTGAGGAAGGAAAGTTTTAAATAAATATGGATAACAGAAAGTAGTATAACAGAAGGGGGGATTTTTCTCCCTAGGAACTTTATGATATAAAATATAGTAAAATTTCTATAAAACTGTGTAGAATTCCTCCTCCTCCTTAACATTTGGGTGATGCTGCTGATGCAGCAGCTGCAGCTGTGTTCAGGAGCTATGCCCACTTCAGTGGCATACGGTGGGGGGTGAATGCGGGGCAGGCCAGCCAGCAGAAATTTGAAATTTACTATATGTAATGGATATTAAACAGTGATGCAGTCTGCCTCCAAGTTCCCTTTTGGGAACCTTATAGTAGGCCCATGCCTGTGGGCTCTTTGCCCCACTTGCGTACCCACCCACAAGTTTTTTATGTGTAAAAAACGTCTCCCTTACATGTTGTAACTTTCAAATTCTTGCTGGCCACAAATGCAGCTGAGGCTTCTGTCTCCTTGAGTTTCTTTTCAGAATTGGGGAGGCCTTCTTCTCAGCTGGCATCCGAGCCCTCCTCCAAATCCCCCCCCGCCCCGGGGTTCCTGTAGTAGACCCATGCCTGCAAACTCTTTGCCCTACTCACCCACCCACCAGATGTAAAAAAAAAACCCCTCCCTACATACATCCTCTTGCTGGGATATGTCCAGTAACCAGGAATGGGGGTTACCTCCCTCCCTTCATCCCTCCCTCCCTAAGCTTTGTGGCCAGCAAAAATTTGAAAGTTACTATATGTAACAGATATTAACCAGGAAGGGTTAATAACTGGTTGGCTGGATGCCTGCCTGCCTCCCTGCCTCCCTCCCCAAGTTTTGTGGCAGGAAAAATTTGAAAGCTACTATATGCAATGGATATTAAACAGTGACATACTACATGTAATTGGAGAAAGAGAACACACACACTTATTATATAATTGTAGCAGGCTCACCTTTCAGAGCTTGGGGTTGAGTCCCAGGCTTGAGATCCTGCTGTTTTGATTGGTGGAGCCCATCCACCAATCAGGAGGCAGCAGGAGAAATAAAGTTATGCCGCTTTCCTGAAGGGAGGGGGAGAAGAGCTGCATCAGACCTGACTGAAGACTGTAAATTGTCAGGTCCAGAAGACTTCCGGGGTGGAGCCCTGGAGCATATAAAAGGAGCTGCCCAGGACAAGAGGCAGATGTAGCAAAGAACTCAAGAAGAGTGGAGCCAACTCTCCCACAGTGTTCAATAGGCCCAAGGCTCCTAAAGCTGCCACTGGAGGAGCACCCTTGGGAGCAGTGCAAGACCACTCGGGCTATGGACAGTGCCCAGGGACGGTGGACGGAGACCCATCCCTGGGAGACCCATCCCTGGGAGCGGTGTGAGACTGCTCAGGCCCATCATGGTACAAAGTTTGGTGCATGGAGCCCAGGCTTTGGGAGTCACAAGTGGCAGCTTGAGCTTGTAACCCTGGCAGGACCTTAGGGGCTGCAGTGAGGCAGCTCAGGCCCCATCTCCCAGCAAGTGGCCAGGTCCCATGGAGTGCAGGGTAGCACACAGGCCTGAGTCTTGGGAGCCTGGGAGATGTGGAGGCTGCTTGGGTTAGCCACTAAGCATCAGGACAGCTGGCCAGAGCCTGAAGCTAAGAGAGCCCTCAGTGCCAAGCCAGGGCACAGAGAAATAGTAGTGCTGTAACATGAGGCTCAGCACCCAGGAGCCAGCAGCAGTGGTACAGCAGCTGAGCGGAGCTAAGCCCTCAGTGCCCAGAGTGGGGTACAGGGTGGAGAGGAGCCCAGTGGTGCAGGAGGGGCCTGGAGAGGCACTCCAACAGAGTAGACCCCATCGAGCTGCGCCCTGACCACTGCCACCTGAGGAAGCGTGAGTCATTGGGTCCTTGGGTCCCACAGGGGAAAAACATTTGGGGCGGGCAAACCCAGAGAAGGGGCTGGGTGAGCAGCCTCCTGCCTGGTCAAGGCCTTAAGGGGAGGGGCCCCTGGTGCTTCCTAGACACGACGCAAAGGACCCCATTGGAAGGAGGACTATATCTTGCTATGGGTCAGGGACTATATTAAGGAATAGATGTTATTAAGATTGTTCATGTTTGCACCTTTAATATTGTAATTGAAATGTTGTATTGTAATTTAGGTTAGTCCTGTCTGTGTGTATATATATATATATGCTATTTAGTTTTATGTTTATGTATATTATAACTTAATAAATTGTATATAGTTAAGAGCTTTGGGCTTGGGCTAACTCTGTAGAGGAAAGAGGGATCTGCTTGAAATTCTGGCATCCCTCTCACAGAACCCCCTCCTGCCTACACATCCTATTCAGTTGAGAATAGGGTACACCCTTGGGTGTACTCAGGTTCCACAATAACAGTAGCTTGATAATAGTAATACTGAAGGGAATATCAAGAGATTATTGAAGGGACAATGTCAGCATATTGTGAAGGGGTGTTTGAGCCTATTGTATTGCGTGTTTCTTGGCAACACTCCATGTTTACTGGCAATGGTAGTAATGTCTTTATACTACCAACAGCATTGTTGAGTAAAACAAAAATATGTATACAGTTTTACCGTTTTTGTGATTTCTCAGTGGAATAGATTGCAATTCAATTCATTGTGAGAGAATAAAGATGAGGAAGAAAAAAGGATGATCTGATAAAAAATCTGAAAGTTACTATATGTAACAGATATTAAACAGTGACACTACATGTGAAGGAGAAAGGGAACACACACACACATACATAAATACATACATGCAAACACACACTTATACGACAATAGTCACCTGACAGTAGCAACACTGAGGAGAATATCAAGGGAGTATTGAAGAGACCATTTGCCTCTTGGCACATTGCATTTTTCAAAAGTCCCCGTTTGCTGCCAATGGCTGTAATGTATATTAGTTATAATATCTTTTAAAAAAATGTATTCACCACTACAAACAGTATTGTTGATTAAAACAAAAATGTGTATACCATTTTAGCTTTATTGTGATTTCACAGTTGAATTGATTGCAATTAAATTCTTAAATAAAAAAAAAAAAAAGATGAAGAACAAAAAATGCTGATTTGTACTTGCTCCTGCTTGATTTTAGGGCGTGGACCTGGGAGCGGTGAGGGAGCATGGACCTGGGAGGGGGGTAGAGGTTTCCAGCTAGCTGGGTACAGGACTGCAGTAGCTTCCCAGACTGGACACAAAGCTGGTCAGGGCCCGTATTTCGGATTGATTGCCCTCCTCTCCAAACACCTCAATAATGTGTCTGGAATATCTTTAGAAGAGCTCCTGCTAAGCTGTGGATAGCCTTCTGCTGAATAAAACTTCTGGCCGCTCTGTAAGGGAGCAGAGTGCTTCTTGTAACCCTGGCCTTGGATGGTTTGCAACTCCCTGCCAGCTTGATTTTACCCTCAGGAGACATCAGACTCCCTGAGGTAGCTGAGACCCATCTGATAAGGACATGTCAATACCAAGTGTAGAGCCCTGCCAGGACTTTTCTGGTACTCTCAATTGAAATGCAGAGAAATTTCTTGAATTTGTATGAAAAGAACTCCAACAATGATGTTTTCTTTGAATACTTGATTCTGCAGAGGCCTAGAGGTAGCTGAACAGATTACCCTGTCCTGGGATGCCTTGTGAGTGCTACTCCTCATTTCCTTCTCACCTTCTCACTGATGAGGAGGCTGAGAGGAGAGATATGGCAAGGGAGGCCAAAGCAATCCTGACCAAAATCTGATGAGCTGTCTCCCAGGGATGGGGATGGGGAGAGCAGGTTGCAGCTGGCCAGGTGGGGGGGGGAGGGGCTTACCTGGCTCCAAAAGGTTCTTCAGGATTTTGTAAAGAAAACATTGCACTGCAAAGAAAGCATTGGGAAAAAATCATTTTTGCATCGCACCTTCCCATAATAGTTCAAGAAAAAAACTGCTAGGGGGTCAGGAAAAAAAGGAAGAACCTGTTTTGGAGCTGTGGCAGCAATCAGTAATTAACCCCCCCCCCCCCCCCGACCATACATATGAAATGCATTATAATGCATTTAATACGTTAAAGAATTGCTGAAGTCTTTAAAGATCTGCTAAAGGTCCTATTTGAGGGAGGTGCATGCATGGAGAAGTTTTGCAGATTGTCACTTTCTTTTTCCTGCCTGCTTGCGACTGGGGGTAGGTAGAGCTGTTTAATTTTTTTTTCTTTCAAAAAATGCTTGCTGCACCCTAGCACTGGACAAGTATTTGGCATCCCTCTGATAACAGTCCGCCCTGCAACTCTTTCCAGTAATGCCATGACTCCATAAAAACCTCCAAGCAAAGTATCCCCATGCTGAGGCAGTCATCAGATCTCCAAAAACCACCCCACCCACCTCTGACTGGCCATGCATGCCAATTCCGCCTATCAAAGAAAACATGCATATATAGAGCAAAAATAAAACATTCTATTAAAAAAAGAGGAATGTGGTGCATTTTCTTTTTATGTAAAAAAGGGATCATCAAAAAAGAATTTAAATAAGTAACAAATGATCATTAAAATAATTAAGATTTTAAATAAATAAGGATAATGGAAAGTATTATACAAAAGAGGGGGGTCTTCCTCCCCATCACCTTTACAATATAAAATATAATATATGCCATGTAATACAGTTTAAAAAATAAGAAAATAACAACTGCAAAACCCTTCATTTTTCATTCTTCATTCAGTGGTTGCCCCAGGCAACATCTGCCCATGAAAGCTTCCTTCAGGGAGGGGGAAAGAGGAAGTTGGGGGGGTGGTTGAGCACAGTCCAAAAATGGGACTCTTGTCCCTTCCTCAGCCCTCTCCCTTTGTAACAAAGTCGGTGCAACATTTTACCTAAATACCACCTGGGACGATGCATATCCTGGGTGGTGGCTTTGGCAAGCAGCATCCTGGACTATTTGTTGTGATTCTGAAATGGAATGTGAAGTTTAGAAGTTTTGCAATATTGAAGGAAATCTTGTAGCCAGTCACTCCAAAGTTTCAAACTACTTGCAAAAAATTTACCGTTATGGTGATGCTGAAGCTGTATCTGGGAGCTATGCCCACTGTAGTGGGTGCATATGGCAGGGGGCAAGGGTGGCGCAGGGGGCGCAGCTGGAGGGTACATGGGCAGGGGTGGGAGGATAGGAGGGTACAGGGGTAGGAGGACATAGAATATAGGTGGGGGGGGCAGAAGAATTAAGAGGGGGTAGTAAATCACTTGGGCAATATTGGCTTCCTCCCCTTCTTGTTTTTCAAGGATCCTATGAGAGTTTTCATAAAAAAGTTAATGTATCTGGAAATGACTGGGTTATTTCAGGTGTTACTGAATAAAGAGTATCTCAGGGATCTTAGCAGTATTTCATGGTGGAAAATACAGGCCTGGGTGGGAGCATGAATGTTTGACCCTGGATAGGGGTTCTTTGCAACCAGAGTAGATATCTGGGCCTGGAAAGATGTTCCTTGCTTCTGGAGTGAGTATCTCTGAGCCAGTGGGATAGTTTGGGGCTAGAGATACATCCCACAAGCACCTCCTGGGACATTCAAAACAGTAGCGACAAGGTAAACGTCACCAAATAGACTGATTGCAGGACTCTACTTTGTGTTGTAGAAAATGTGAGTTGCCACCTTCTTTCTGCTATGCTTTAGGAGTTACACCTGTGGCCCAGGTGCAGCAGGATAAGTGCTCCCTCCACCAATAGAAGGGAAGTGCTTGCTACACAGGAGTGCTGTGATAAAAAACTGCAGCTGAAGCCCAGTTTCCCTCTATTCCCTATAGTGACAGGTCAGGAAAATATGGACTTAACTATATACAGAATTATTAATAAAAATAGACTGAGAGAGGTATATGTTGCAGGGCACCTCAGTGCTGTGCTCCTAGAGAGGGGAAACTGCCGGGGAAAGAGCCCTGGCAGGGAATAAGGAGCACAGCTGTGGGTTGCCAGGGGCACCCAGGAGGTCAGCTAACTGGAAGGGGCAGGGCCTGGCCCTCATAAAGCCTAGGGGCTAGGGCCAGGCTGGTAGTTCCCTGCCAGCAACCAGAGGGGTAGGAGCTCCTGGAGTTAAGATGCGAGAACCGCAGGTACTCCTCAAGCAGAGTAAGGAAGGCAGCTCTAAGATGTCTGAGCAACATGGTTTTAGCCAGGTGGCTTTAAGTTATGTTATAGCCTAGGGGCTTGTGTTTTGTGTTGTTGTTGTTATGTATTATACCGGTGGCTTGGGTGAGGCTATTAGGGGTTGGAGGAGGCCTCATAGGGACCCACAGTGGTGTGGGAGGCCCAGCACCAGTGAGGGCGCAGCATACTCATAGGGAACCCATGGCAGCATGGGGACCTTAGCACCAGTAAGGGCACGGTGTACAGGGTGCATAGACCCCAGCCCCAGAGAGGGGGCACTACTGAGAAGCCCCAGTGTGGACGTGGCGAGCCCCAGAGAGGGGGCGTAGCACTGCGGTAAACCTCGGAGATGGGCATAGCACTGCGGTAAACCCCGAAGAGAGGGGGTAGTAGTGCGGTGAGCCCCGGAGAAAGGGGGTAGCAGTGCGGTGGGCCCAAGAGACAGGTGGCTTGACCGAGAACCCCCAGAGTGGGCAGAGGGCCCCAGGAGAGGGGCGGCTTTACAGAGAGGGTCCCAGGAGAGGGGCAGTGTTCTTGCGAAGGCCCAGAGTGGGCACAGAGAGCCCCTGGAGGGGGCGGCGGTACAGAAAAGGCCCCCGGAGAGAGGGTGGCAGTACAGAGAAGGCCCCCGGAGAGAGGGCCATGAGAGTAGACTGAGAGACCGAACAACGTCTAGGGAGGGGCCATCACCAGGAGACTATGCCCTGGTTGTTCAGGGCTGTAGGGGGCCGGTCAGGAAGGCGAAGGCAGAAATGGAACTGGGACAAGCTACCTAGATCAAGAACAACAAGAATTCCTTTTTTTAAATAAATAGCGGGTAAAAAGAAGGTACCGGGTAATGTGGGACCTCTGCAAGGCATGCTAGGAGATCTGGTCATCGCACCAGACAACAAAGCTAACCTATTTAACAATTTCTTTGCCTCCATTTTTCTGAGCAGGGACCGGGTCCCCTCCCCCCACCCCCCTACTGGGCCCCCTGTAAACCCCAGGGGAGGTGCAGCCAGGCCTAGGGTCAGTCAGGATCTAGTCAGGGAACTTCTGGAGGGACTGGACATATTTTTAATCAGCTGGTCCTGACGTTCTCCACCCCAGAGTGCTGAGGGAATTAGCAGAGGTCATTGAGAGACCCCGGCACAGCTTTACAAGCACTCATGGTGCTCTGGTGTGGTGCCAGGGGTCTGGAAAAGGGACAGCATGGTTCTCATTTTCAAAAAAGGGAGGAAGGAGGACCCAGGAAACTATAAACCAGTCAGTCTTACCTCCATCCTGGGTAAGCTTTTTGAGAGAATTATCCTGGCACATGTCCACATGGGGCCAGCAGGGGAGATTATGTTAGGGGGAACCAACATGGGTTCATTAGAGGCAGGTCCTGTCAGACCAACCTAGTAGCCTTCTATGACCAGGTCACAAAATCCTTAGTTTCAGGGGTAGCAGTGAACATAGTCTTTCTGGCCTTTAGGAAGGCCTTCGACACTCTCTCTCGCCCCATTCTCATTAAAAAAAACTAGGGGACGGTGGCATTGACACCTACACAGTCAATTGGGTCACTAACTAGCTGGAGGGCTGCACCCAGAGAGTGGTGTTGGATGGGTCCTACTTGACCTGGAGGGATGTGGGCAGTGGGGTTCTGCAGGACTCAGTCCTCATGCCTGCACTGTTCAACATCTTCATCAACGACTTGGACAAGGGGGTAAAAAGCACCCTGTTCAAATTGACAGATGACACTAAGATGTGGGGGGAAGTGGGCATGCTAGAAGGGAGGAATAGACTGCAATCAGACCTAGACAGGTTCCAGGGGTGGGCGGATGAGAACAGGATGGGTTTCAACACTGACAAGTGCAAGGTACTGCAC
>NW_005842365.1:918585-922050 GCF_000455745.1 Alligator sinensis
CCACTTATCTGCCCCCCCCCAAATCTCAGCTATCTGCCTCAGTTTTCAGCCCCAAGCTCCCAGGTTTCTTTCTCTCTCTCTCTCTCTTTCCTGGCCGTCTCCTCCTTGCCACCAGGCTTTTTTTTTTTTTTTTTCTCTCCCCTGCACCAGTGACCTTGAGTAACCCCAGGGCCACTTGATCTTAAGTAAACCCAAGCCTCTGTTCTTCAGTCAGCTTCTCTTTAGTCTACTGGTTCTAATCCTGGTTCTGGCAACTTTCACTCCCTATACTTTAACTCTCTCTCTCTCTCTCTCTCTCTCTCTCACACATTTAACCTTCTCCCAAGTATCCCAGGTACCCCAAGCACACACATAAGTACCATACCATCCAGGTTAGGAACTTAACTATGTGTAGGTGGGTTGTATGTGTATGAACTGGTAAGTGTATGCATGTGTGTGTGTGTGTAAAAAAAAAAAAAAAATATATATATATATTGTGTGCATGATATATGCATTAGTGATCTGTGTATGTGTACACAGTGTGCGGGTATTGACAATTGATTTTTGTCTAATTTTTAGTGTGTATGTGCTTGAACTCGTGATAGATATGCATGTGTCTAGGCTGGTTTGAACATGTATTTGCCTGAGCTGGTGTGTGTGTGTGTGTGTGTGTGTGTGTGTGTGTGTGTGTATGCACGCACGCACCTAATCGATTTGTGTGTTTGTATATGTGCAATTGTATCACACCCTCCTGTCTAACAGCGCAATATTGAGATCCTGAGAGTTGGCCTGACCCCACAGGGCAACACAACCAGTACAGATGAGCACAAATCAAGAACAGGTCATTACAAACCAGTACAGGTAAGCACAAATAAAAAACAGATAAACAACAGATGGGTGACAGGGAGGGGTCCTAGCAAGAATTTCAGTGGGGTCATATGTTAACGAATCAACAATTATCATTGCGCAGGAATAACAAAATATAAGGAGCTATCATATAAAATCATAGATATCATATCTACCCTGGGGATCTTTAAGAAGAGGCTGGATACTTACCTGGCTGGACTCATTTGAGTCCCGTTTTTGTTTTTAGGGTGAGGTGTTTTTTTTTTTTTTTTTTTTTTTTTTTTTGGGTTGTTCTCCCGCCCTGGTGTTTTTTTTTTTTTTTTGGGTTGTTCTCCCGCCCTGGTGGGGGGTTGGGCTAGAAGATCTATTAGGTCCCTTCTGACCCTGAAACTATGAAACTATGAGACGCATAGCTTCAGAAATAAAACGTAACTCTTTAACGATTCCCAAGGCCCTGATGGGTCCTGAGGCCCTGCCAGCACTTCAGGGACCAGTTGGGGGAAACCCTAATGCCCCTTGAGCCTTTCACAACCCTGGGGTAGCCCCTAAATACAAGGGCCCTTTCCCTTTGCTTTCCTTCTAGGGGACCCCCTACTAGGTGGGAGGAATTCCCCCCCGTGGGAATCCTCTTCCCCAGCAACTCAACTCTGGGCCTGGATAGATGGTCCTCATCCCC
Organism: Alligator sinensis; assembly: GCF_000455745.1. Taxonomy (NCBI): domain Eukaryota; kingdom Metazoa; phylum Chordata; order Crocodylia; family Alligatoridae; genus Alligator; species Alligator sinensis. The sequence continues at coordinate 920,087 of NW_005842365.1, forward strand.
CTTTGCCAAGTTGCTCCTCACATGCGAGGCCTCTGAGGCCACTGACTCCCCTTGGACTGCCAGCTGCTGGTGGCCCTGTGTGCCCTCATGTGCACCAATGGCTCTGCCTTCTGCTAGGAGTTGGAGGCCCAAGCTGTGTCATGCAGTGCCTGGGCTCAGTCCACTCCCAGACCCTCCATGCAGTGTTGTCTGCACCAATCCACTGGTCCTCTGCCAGTGGCTGTAGACCTGTCACCTCGAGTGGTTCTCAGAGGTCCCAATCCCTCCCTGATCACAGCGTGCTGCGCCATCAGCACTGTGTCCTGGCCACTTGCTAGGGATTGGGGACCAGAGTTGCCTTGTGCAGCTCCCAAAGTCCAGACTCCTTGCACCGTCCCATGGACCAATCGGGGATGCAGACTCAAGCTGCTTTATGCAGCTCCCAGGGTCTCACCCCATGCACCAATCTGTGCACCGATGCCATGCTTCTCAGCAGCAGGGCTGTGGGTCATGGCCGCTTGCTGCTCCCGTCCAGTGAGGAGGGTCTTCGGATGCTTCAGGGCAACAGCTCCATCCCTGCTGGCCAGCTCTTGCCAGCTTTTCTTTTGCCCAGTCCTCTCTTTGTCCCTCAATGCAGCCACCCATGTGCTGGGCATGCTGCTCTTTTATTACTTTCAGAGGCTTCACCCCCAGATTGCAAATGAACCAATCAGATTGAAGCAGGTTGCAGACTTCAACCAGGCCAAGGTTCTCTACCTCACCTTGGGTAGGAGTAGGGCAAACCCCTTCCCAGAAATCACCTGATTGGTGGAAGTGTTCCACCAATCACAAGGAGGATTCTCCATGCCCAGACACATCAGACTGCTATTGGTAAGCCTGCCCACATGTATTCTGAGGTACAGTACAAAGTGGAAGATAAATCTGTTGAAAGCCTCTGTGGGCAAAAGTCAGAAGGGAGAACAGTGCAGGGTGCAGGGGTCATGGTGGTCATCTGTCAGGGCACCAAACCAGGAGGAAGAGGTGGACAAGGCCACTTTTAAACAATTAGTGGAAGTTTCCAAATTGCAGGACCTGCTTATTGCATGGTACTCTAATTACTGTGACAACTGCTGCAGGGGAAACATAGCAGTGCACAGGCAATCCAACAAATATTTGGTGCGTGTTGGGGATAACATTTTAGTACAGGTGGTGGAAAGCCCAACTAAGAGGGATGTTCCTCACAAACATGGAAGAATTGTTTAACAATGTTAATGTGGAAGGTAACTTAGGTGCCAGTGGGCATGTCTACATGTGCAAATACTGCTGGATGGGTTTACTCCAGAGTAAACCCACCCTGGTCAGCACAGCCAGGGGGAGTTGGAGGCTCTGGCTATAGCTTCCTGTGGCCAGAGGCCAGCGTTAAAAGGCAGCCCTGCTCTCTGACCACCTGCCTTCCTGGCCCAGATCAGCCTGCAGAGTACTCTGCCAGCACTCTGCCACTCTGTTGCCAGAGCCTGTGCCCATCATGCAATGGCTGCTCCATCCCAAGACCCCAGGAGTGAAATCCAACACCCTGGGCTCCTAGTTGTCACCCTGGTTGTTCTACCTTGCCGCTGTAGTGACTGCTACCTGGCCCAAGTCAGTCTTGGCCCTGATGGACCCCCAGTATGGCACAGCCACTTGGCCAGGGTCACTGCAGTGTCCCAGGCTCCCCTGTGCCATGCTCTTGCCACCTGTATCCCATGCTGCTGCCTGGACCTCACTGATGACATGCACCTGGATGCCTCCACCAATGCTTTTCATGCACTCCTGGGACTCCAGCCCCGCTGCCTGTGGACCCACCCAGCCAGCCAGGACCTGGGACAATGAGCAGTGACTGGAGTTGTTCTGGATGGCCCAGAACACCTTCCAGGAACTCCTTAAGCAGCTCCACCCACACTTGGAGCAGAAAGCCACCACCATTCAGTGCCCTCTCCCCACAGAGATCTGGCTGGTCATTGCCCTGC
>NW_005842365.1:922081-944705 GCF_000455745.1 Alligator sinensis
CCCACCAGCCTATGCTACATTAGCCACATCTTTGGCATAGGCAAGGCAACCACAGGGGAGGCTGTTCTGGAGTTGTGTGGTGCCCTCTAGGATGTGCTGCAGCACACCATGCTCTGGGTTCATGACCCCCTGGAGTTGGTGGTGGGGTTCCATATTCCCATCACCTACCTACCCCATGGTAACCACTGTGGCGGGCCAGTAGGGGTGCTCCTGCGTTAAGCCTCCCACCTCACTACGCCCATCCACCTTTCAGACTCCACGTGTCTCTCCAGGGGTGCCTAATCCCTGGTAGACCCCCTTTCGAGCCCCACCACTGAGTCCGGGGGTAACATATGCTGCCAGCACCCCAAGAAGGGACTGTCTGGGGCCTGTGTCCTTGGGGAAACACAGGCCTAATAGTCCTATGGGTAATCGACCCAATACAAGAACTTGGGGCACTTTCCCAAGTCAGGGGCCAAAACGGATAGTCTCCCTTAGTCTGCAGACCCAAGGGGCCTCCTAGGCATAATTAAACCCATCCCTCAATAAGCCTCCTACACCAGTCACAAAGGAGATCTTTATTGGTTACAGAGGGTAGGGTTAGAATAGGGTACAGGGTAGAGCAATATCAGATAAATCCCACAGAGCAAACTCCTGTGGCTGGCGTAGCCTTTGATCATGCATCTGAGTTACTGCAAGCTATATATCAAGTTGGATCTCAGTTGGCTTACTCACAAGTATCATCCAGAGGCAGTTGAAGAATCCCTCTGGAGGCAGGTGGTTCCTTGATCATGAGTTTTGAGAGAGAGAGCAAGTTTCAGATGGTACAGCTCTTCTTTGTTCCTGAGTATCCCTCATGGCTGCTGCCCCCTCCTCCTGGGCAGTCCTTAACTTATATAGCCCTTATGACCTCATTTACCTGGTCCAATGGAGGCCAGCACCTGTTGGCTATCAGCCAACCAATTTGAAATACATCAGTAGTTGCCGGGCAGACTCTAGCCCACCAGGAAGGAAGCCCCTTACCCAGGTATGTGATGCCAGTCATATAGGCAGAGGGAGCAGGTTTCCCCCCACCCCCCTCAGGAATGTATCCAGCTCAGGTTACCCAAAGAGATAGGGTAAAGGTATTCTGCTGGGCCCATCCTAATCACAACTGTCACATAGCAGAGTTTTTGGGGGAGAAACAAAGGTGGCTTTCTGCCACAACCACCCCTACCACAACTGGCAAGCTTTCATTCCATCGTGCTCCAAGCCATTGTTGACCATTACAGTGCTTTCACCAATGTGAGTGCTAGTTGGGTGGGCAGCTCCCATGACACTCACGTCTTCCACAACTCCATCGTGTCAGCCCTGGTAGAAAGCAGACACTTCACACCAGCAATGCCAAACCTCCAGCTGGGCACAATGCTGGTCCTGTCCCTCCTTATCAGGGACCCAGGCTATCTGCTCTACCCCTGGTTCATGTGGCCCTACACCAGCCACTGGACCCCCACCAGGCACACATCAACAGGTGCCAGGGCTGGACCTGTGGGCTGGTGGAGAGCACCTTCGGCCACCTGAAGGGATCCTGGCACACTCTCACTGTCCACCTCAGAGTCACAGAAGACAACACCCCCGAAGTCATCATTGCATCCTGTGTGCTGCATAACATCTGTGAGGCCCAGGGGGAGCTCTTCCAGGAGATTTGAGTGGAGGAGGTACAGTGGGTAGATGACGCCTGCAACTGGGAGTTCCAGCTGTGGTGGTAGAAAAAGCAATGGGCCCACGCCCACCCCTCCACTAAAGCCCGCAATGAGCCACTCACTTGCCAACTGGGTCCAGGGCACTAGGTGTGAGAGGCATTGGCTAACCACCTGCTCCTGCTCTTCCCACTGTGGGCCGCCTGGACAGCCGGCCATGGACCCAGCCCTACCACACACTCCCAGTACCGTGATTGCTATAGATAGTTCTCAGAAAAAACACTTTTATTTCCCTCCACAAATAAAGACTTCCCCTCCCCACTCCCTCCCCTCACCTGGGGGAGACAGTTTCTACTGCTTTGTCCTCAATCCTACAGCCAGCAGGCTGGGCCAGCAGGGCCCATGTGCTGGCCACACTGAAGGCAGGTCCTGTTCTGGAGCTGCATGGAGCCAGGGAAGCAGTGGGGCAGGGTCCAGGCTGGTAGGGACCCTGGGTGGGGGCTGTGACAGGGGAACCTGGCCGGTGGAGGTGTCTGCACCTCAGCCCAGAACCACTAGGGGGCCTGCTCCTGGATGGTAAGTGGCTCCTAGGGGCAAGGTGGGTCTACATCTGGGAGTGGGGCAGTGGGTGGCATGAAGGCAAATGCCAGGACCAGGATGGTGTCGAGCACCCAGCAGTCCTCCTCCATGGCCTCCATTGCTCTGGCCACCATGGCAGCCTATGACTTCTGGGCCTCCAGGTGTCTTTCCTTGAGGGCCTCCTCAGAACTCCTGGTCTGCCCAGTTCCATACCACCTTATGTGCATCCCTCTCTCACCAATGTGCAATGTCCTCCATGCATGAGGCCATGAGTCCAGCAGCTGTTCCTTCACCATTGTGACAAGTTGGTCCAGCAGCCGGGTCCTCCACTGCTGGATCTGGCACATATGCCAGGCCCCAGTTAAGTTTGGTGGTAACCCTGAAGCTGCAATGTGGCTCAAAGCTGGTGCCTCTTCCTTGATTCAGCAGCAGGACCCACAGAGCCACTAAAAGGTGATGTTTGTGAGAGTTTGAAATATTTCTGAGACAACATGTTCTATACCAGGGGGCTGTGTGGTGCCTGGCCTCAGATTATGGGTCGTGCATACACAGGTGCCCACAGACCATGGAAAGTTGGCTGGGCAGGCCCTGGCACAGGTGCCTGTTGGCTGAGATCTAGGGCTGTGCAAAACACCATCATTTCATTTTGACATCCATTTCACTATTTCAAAGGGACAGTGTTTTGTTTTGTCATTTCATTTAGTTTTGAAGCACTGTCCCATTTCGTTTTATCAAAACTGTTTCCTAGTTTTGACTCATTTTGACGTTTCACCCATAGACTATAATGGGGAATCATGAACATTCCTAAAATGTTGTTCTGCGTTGCCTGATTTGGATGCAAATTACAAGGATGGTAACCCCTTCTGAGGGCATGAAGCCTGCAAAGTTTCAAAGAGATAGGTGCAGAGGTTTCATGGAAACTGTACTTCAAAGTCTTGAAAGCAAAATTTGCCAGAAGTGGCATCCTCCTGTCATCCAGCATGCTGATCTGGGGGCTCACACCCCCAGGAGGGCTGCTGGGCTGTGCCAGACTCCTCCCAGGTGTGCAGACTCCCAGATCTGTGTTGGAATGCAGGAGGCTGCCGCTGCCACTGCCACTACCACTGCCACCTGAGACCAGCACTGGGCACAACCCGCACCCAGTGCCGGGGAAGACAGATGCTGCCACTGGCCCCAGGCAGCAGAGGCAGCCTCCTGTCATCTGGGTACAGATCCAGGGGCCAGTACCCCTGGGAAGGCTGCAGGGCTGTATTGGACTCCTCCCGGGGGTGCGGGCACCCAGATCTATGCTGTATGACCCGAGGGTGCCACTGCCACTGCTGCCTGGGACTGGTGCTGGGTCCTAGGTACAGCTCACACCCAGCACCAGGGAAGACAGATGCTGCCGCTGGCTCCAGGAAGCATCGTAAACCTCCTGTCATCCAGGCACAGATCTGGGGCCCCGCACCCCTGGGAGGGCTGTGAGGCTGTGCCAGACTCCTCATGAGTGTGTGGGCTCCTGGATCTGTGCCCCAAATGAAAGGAGGCTGCCCTGTCACCTGGGACTGGTGCTGGGCATGGGCTGCACCAGCACCAGAGAAAATTGCTGCTGCCACCTGTCCTAGGCAACAGTGGCAGCCTCCCCTCATCTGGTGTGCAGATCCAGGGGCTTGCACCCCTGGGAGAAGTCTGGCACAGCCCGGCAGCTTTCCGGTGGGTGAGAGCCCCTGGATCTGTGCCCTGGATGAGAGGAGGCTAATGTTGCCTCTCCTATCTGGGATTGGCACTGGGAGCAGGCTGCGCCCAGCAATAGACAAAATTGCTGCTGCTGCAGCCTGAGTCTCCTCTCATCCGGTGCAGATCCAGGGGCTCACACCCCCAGGAGGATTGCCGAGTTGTGCCAGACTCCTCCCGGGGGTGCAGGCCCTCAGATCTTCACCGGATGACAGGAGCCTGCTGCTGCTGCCTAGAACTGGAGCTCAGCCTGCCATCAGGAGGCAAAACACAGCCTTGGCTCTGCCCGCCTCTCACCACTGGGCTGCATTCCAATTGGCTCCACCAGCCCCAAGGAGAGCAGCCCAGTGGCAGGATGCAGACAGAGCCATTGCTGCACTTCACCTTCTGCCACTTGGCTGAGCTCCATGGGGGTGGTGGAGCCAATCAGAGCGCAGTCCAGTGGCAGGAGAAGTGCAGCCCAGTGTTGGGAGGTGGGCAGAGCTGGGGCTGCACTCTATGGGGCTGGCAGAGCTGACTGGAGTACAGAACTGGCTCTGCCCACCTCCTACCACCGGGCTGCACTCCATTAGATGGGTGGAGCTGATTGGAGCACAGCCCAGTGGTGGGAAGTGGGCAGAGCCTGTGCTGCCCTCCAATCAGCTCCTCCAGCCCCATAGGGAGCAGCCCAATGGCAAAAAGCAGGGAGATCCAGGGCTGTGCTCCCCGCTGGGCTGAGTTACCTAGGGCTGTGGAGCTGCTTGGAGTGCAGCCATGGCTCTCCACTGGCTCGCACCACCGGGCTGCTTCAAAACTTTAAACATTTCAAAACTTTCAAAATGTTTCAAGTGCCCTCATTTCATTTCAAAGATGTTTCAATGTTTTTTGTTTCATTTCAATTTCACTGTTTTGATCCTGAAACGCATTGAAATAGCTTCAAAATGAAACACATGGCAAAATTTCTCACAGCCCTACTGAGACCCCCACTCCTTCTCCCTCCATAGGGGAAGGTGGGTCGCTGTATGCTTGCCATGGGTAGCCTGCCTTGCCCACCCTCTTCCCAGGCTGGAACATGCCTGGCTCCTGGCAGCCCCTGCCGCTGTGGCTGCAGACACACTCCGCCACAATTTATCCTGCAGGCCAGCCTGTCTCCTGCAGTGCTGCCAAGCCCACGGTGCCTGAACTTGAGGGGCAGGGGGTTTCCAGTCACCTGGGATGTGGAGCTGGTGGTCCCCCCACACTCCCCACAGGGGGCCTTTACAGAGATATTCCCTGGGCCTGGTCCACCTCATGCATGCCCTGCCCCACCAAGCATGCCCCTGCTGAGAGTGTCCTGGGCACACCATAAGGATCTCTTCGCATGGACCAAGGGGTGCCCAACCCACTACACCTGCTGTTGTTGCTCTCCATGGCCCCAGGTCAACCCCATGCAGGTCAATGGGTGCTTCCAGGCACAAGGTCAACCCCATGCAATACTTCAGAATATGGCTTGGAACCTTGAGCTTTGATGGTGTGGCAAGCACTGCCTGCACTACCCCACAACCTAGATTGAGGCCTGGGGGGCTACCTGTGGGTGTGCTACACATCCCTGCTCCCCACAGCCAAGAATGACATTGCTGACATCAATGCATTCCTCCAAGTATGAGAGACCCCATGCCTGCCTAGCTGAGGGGAGACAGGCTGTTCAACAAAGTTTTGCCTTCCCTCCCACCTTCCTGCATGCTGTGGGAGCAGGGAACCTGTGGACAGGAGCATGGCCAGGTCATATGAGGGGGTCAGGAGCAGACATAGGGGTGGGGACAGAGATGGAAGGCCCTCCACCCATTGAGGGGCTTAATGGGTAGGTGTGGCAGGCATGCCCAATGGCATGAGTTTGTTGCTGTTGGCAATGAGGACATGCAGTTCCTTGTGGTTTTCTGGGGTGCACGGGCACAGTGCCTGGCTGCTCAGGAAAAGGCCCCATCCAGCAAGGGTCTGGAGCTGCTGAGGACTGGCAGTGCCATAGCCATCCTGGCCTCCTGAGAAGGGCTTCACACCAGAAGCTGGTGGGGCAGGGACTGGCCAGGGATGCCAGAGATACTAGACAAGGCCAAGGGTGGGGAACACAGCAGGACTGTTTCCCGGCAGCCAGAGGTACCCTCCCGCACTGACACCTCATCATGGGTGCCAGGCTGTCGCAGAGGCTCAGGCAGGCTTTCTGTGCTGGAGTAGATGCATGGCCCCAGGAAGGGTCCCAGGGTGCAAAAATGTCATCCAGCTTCCACATAAGGGGCATGGACTTGTTGGCAGCCCTCAACTCACCCCACAGGCCATGAGGTCCACTGTTCTCTCCTGGAACTAGTTCTGACTCTAGGTGGTGGCATGTGCCATTGGGGATAATGCCAACATGGATCCCTTGATGGCTTACTGGGCCTCCACACAACAGTCCAGGTGTTGCCGTGCCTGGGCAGGTGCCTGCAGCACCCAGTGCAGAGGCACAGCATGGGACAGGCAGTCTCATGGGGATGGTGTGCCTGGGACCAGCACTGGGGTCCAAGCAGTTTTCTGCAGCTGGCCTGTGGTCACTGGAGCAGGACCTGGTGGTCAGAGGCTGGGGTGCTGCCAGTCCTGACAGGCACCCACAGTCACAGCACACAGCACACAGTGATGGTGTGGGCCAGCCAGCCATGCAGTGATGCTGTCCCAGGGACTGGGGTCCAGACAGGCTGCTGCATCTGGCCTGGGGCCTCTGCTGTAGGGCTGCCCCAGCCCTGGGGGTGGAGAACTTCCAGCCCCATGGCCCTGGGACTAGCCTGCAGTTGTCCCCTGGTGGTGGGGCTTACTGAGAGCAAATTTACCCCCAGTCAGTGTCTACATGTGTTTTACTGTGCAGTAACTACTCAAGAGTTAATTTGCTACTTGTATTTGCAGGTAGAAAATTAACTCCAGAGTAGGCCAAATTATTGTGCAGTAAGCATCTGCACATGTAGATGGTGATGCTTACTGTGCATTAATTTGGCCTACTGCACAGTAAAGCATAGATGCACCCAGTCACCATGAAATGATAGTATTCAAGATTCTAAGGGAAAGAAGGAAGGAGAGCAGCAGAATAAGGACACTGGACTTCAAAAAAGCAGACTTTAACAAAACCAGGGAACTTATGGCAGGTACCCCTGAGAGGCAGGTCAGAGCAGGATAGGAGTCCAAGAGTCTAGTTGTCTAAGTACAAGATATTTACTGATGCATTCAGGAAGAAGGGATATGGTGTAATGGATCAGGTCCTGATTGCTGGGGCACTTGGAGAAAGGGACGCAGCAATAAACATGTCCTGAGAGTCTGCAGAATACTGAGGCACCACTCAAAGCAGATGAGTCACAGCAGATGAGTCATAGTATCTGACAGCATTAGATAGTCACTGGACATCTATGTAGAGCATACTACAGGCCATCGCTAATATGCAACGAGTCAAGTGAGCCCATCTGGCAGAAGTGAGAGCAGGGGAAGACTTTTGAAAGGGTGCTAAACCCTACTGAAAATTCCTGACTGTGGCATTTGTATTCTGCATGCAGAAGTCATTGTCTAATAATACCTTAAAATCTTACAACTCTGTACTAATGTGGTTACCAAGCATGTGGTCCTGCTTCACTTTTTACCATGGCATTGCATAGAAATTTTCCAATTATCTCACCCCAGGATAACCAAGACTGCATGACTAGCTGTATGTCTGAGATTGTGTTAATATACAACAGCTACATACCTGTGTAGCCACCATGTGCAGTGTCCAGCATTCTCCTCCAGTTCTACCAGGCCATGTAACAATTAAGCTGGGCAGCCAGATGCTTCTTACTCCTCCTGGAAGGGCAGAGGGTCAGTGATACCCACCCTCTCTTTGGGTCTAATACAGCACTCAAACTGAATGGGTTTGAGTTCTCCCCCAGCTGTCACTAAGCCATCCCCATTGATGGGCATATGTGGATACAATTGTGCACTAGGCTTCAGGCATATCTGGCCTCTGGGCACCTGAGATCATGCAGAGGGATGGGGAGACAGTTGTTACTGATGCTGCCAGTGTGTTGGTTCACTTCTATTTACCAACTTGTCTCAAAGGGTGATGTTGATGGGATGGTTTGCTAGGATGGCCTTGATATCTTGATGTTGATGACATCCAAACTGCCACGTCCTGATGACTAGTAAATCTTCTACTTGGTGATCCTGAATAGAAGGGACTCTCTGGTGCTCTCCTGTCCTTTCTGGAACTGTTCTTGGGTCAGGGTCAGAGGGTCTTTGTGGTCTTCCTACCTTATCTCCTCAACCATGATGAAAGTCTCTAGGGTCACCCAAGCATCAGCAACAAAATGATCTTCTATGGATTCATCAATGGCTAATATATGTGACAGTTCCTTGATATATGGGTGTGTAGCTCACAGTGCACCCAAGATAACTTTGGCACCACAACTCTCTTGTACTACGCATTGAGTACCTTTGCCTTCCCATGGCACTTATGCCAGTCACAGTTGTCTCTGTGATCTGCTATCTCAGATGTGATCCATTCATAAACTGTCAGTTACAATGGCCCTCCCTTAGCCAGTACTGGCTGGTCTCCTATCCCCAGTTGATGAGGAAGTCTATGACCTTCATTTGCCTCTAGTTTATGGAGTGTTTAGCACAGGCAGGGAAAGATAGTCATGCAAATTCTGTGTACAGACCATGGTTGTGGTGCTGACTGGATCATTACTGCTCTACACTTGAAAAACCAAGCTCCCAGGTTGCAGTCCAGCAAATGACAGGCCTTTGCCCCAGCCACAAGTAGGGAAGTCACTTGCTAGGCAGATCCTGTGACTTCAGGGCAGTTGAGTTTAGTGAAAGTCACAGTGATGGCTCCGTGGAGTATTGCAGGGGTTGACTACACAATGGTGTGGGATGTTGGCAGACTGACCAAATTCTTGTCTCACTCTGCTAAAGGATGCAAATGCAATTCCCAGTGAAACTATTCAAAGCTGTTCCTATTTCATCCAAGGTCAATTTTGAAGTGGATTGAGGTGAATCTGTAGCACTTCTTTGTAGCCCTTCATTTTCTGGATAACTTTAAAGACACAATAAAGTACTACAAATTTCCATTCCTAGAGAATACGAGACTCCTAGTTATACCAATGGCATATCTGTCTGACCCATATCAGAATGACAAATGAGAGAGAAACCAGAAAGTGAAGCTCAAATAGCTTCCCTAGTGATTCCAAGAATTGCCTTATCTGGATTCATCAAAACTAGCAAGAAACAACTTGCTGGTTTAGATTCTACAGGAAAGGAAGGGAGGCCATGAATTCACAGTGCAAACAACTGAAAGTATTTCTCACTGGGCATGTCTATACAAGATGTTTCCTGCACAGTACACTGATTAACTGTGCAATAAACATCTTTGCACTGTAAACCTCTACACATGTGCCCCTATTAGGCTGGAGTAAGCTAATTTACTCTGCAGCACAATAGTACTTGTAAAAAACAGTGCATATGTAGATGCCGGAGGAGCTGGCTGGGGCACAAGGGTCCTTTAGTGCAGATGCTGCCTGCTGGCTATCCCCACATTAAAGCACCCTCCTGCCACAGCCATCCCTCCTCAGCACATTTTGCTGGGTTGGGACAGCTCCTCATTGGCAGGATGACCCCCAGGGCCTCCTGGCAACTGGGGATGCTCTACCTTGGCTCAACATGCTGTGATCCTGGGTGCACGTGCAGATGATAAGCATGTGCAGCTGATAAGCACGTGCAGCTCCAGTGCTTAGGGGTGCACATTAATAGGCATGTGTAGATGCACCCACTGACAGGAACTTAATACCCACAGCACAACAGCTGTAGTAAGAAAGGCAATGGCTGTTATACCACATACATAGATATTCTGAATCTTTTAAGAAACTGGAGTAAAACAGGGGTGCCAAACATGGCTGACAGGCCAAATCAGGCCTGCAGAGAGAGGTGACCTGACCAGCAGGGCTTCTTTCAGGCTGGATGACCCACCTCTAGATTGGGTCTGTAGGGCTTTTTACCATGGCTGCCAATGACTGTCTTGGTGTGGGCCAGCACTCAGAAGGTTAACCACCATCTCTTGTCTTCTCCCTCTTATCAAATTTCTGTTTTTCAGTCACTGTTGGGGACTAAAATTGGAAGTAGCCAGTAAAATGAAAAGGGCAGGGGCAAAAAGTGACTCCATTAACCCTTTGGATGCCAGTCATGCTAACACAGTGATTCTGGCCACCGTAGGGTGAAAACTCATGGCCCAGATCTAAAGATGCGTTGCCTATCCCGTGAAAAGCCAAGCATGCCTATGGATTGCCACCTTGCTGCCAGCAAAGAATATGGCCCTCTGGCTCATTTGATTTTGACACCCCTCACCTAAGAGTTTAGGAAGTCTCAGTCCATATCCTAAGGTTTGCTGAGGCCTAAGGTCCTGTGCCAAAATCTGTGCTGTGTACTATGATCAGGAACCAGTTATTATGGTTTGTAAGCTCCTTGTAGTCACTTCTGGCCTGTCCAGCTTGCCAGAATGTTTCTATAAGGAAACGTAAAGTCTTGATTTCCCTCACATTGTCCCAATTCCATGTCATGTGCAGATATTCAAAACAGTGTCACTGGGTTTTCTCTGCACTGGCTCCTTGTTGACCCTTTTCGGGGTAGAAAGGCATTTTTAGAATGGCTGCTCCTTTTCCAGGCAAGTTTCTTACAGCTCAGCAGCGCATTTGGCCAATATTTGCTTATGATGATCAGAGAATTTATAGAGGTGTGAAGTTGTCACTTGTCACAGATTCAGATGTGTTAGATCTGTGCTGAACCAAAAAAAAAGTTTCAAGTGTTTAACTGAAGATGGCCTATTTCCCAGAAAGAAGGACTCTGGATTGATATTAACCCTGAGAAGCCAAGCTACAAGAATTCTCACTTCTCACCAAGACAGTGAATGCTATTAATCTTGGTCTCCTAGGGCCTCCAACATAGGGCCAGTGCTTTATTCTAACACAGTCTCATCCTTCTCTTCCTATTCAGAACAATCCTTCATTCAGTTCCTCTGCTGAATGGAAATGTGAGAAGGTATGACAACTTCACTGTCCTTGCCTTCATTTCTTAGCATTTTGCTGCTTTCTATCATGGAACTCCTTGGCCTCCATGCCTTTGAAGCTAGTATATGCTGAACTTTCTGCTGCTTGTATACACAAGCTTATCCCTATTTGTTTCTGGGTTGGAGCAGTGAGTAAGTGCCAGGAGCAAGAACTGATAGCTCTTAAAAAAAGAGATACTTTTGTCATGGTGTTATCCTTAGAGCAAGGAGAACAGGCATGCATGAATCTCTGAAGAAAATAGTTTAACCCTGTGATGGCCAACTTTTTTGATGGGTGCTTAACACAAGTTAAGCCTCACTGGGCGCATCTTCACAAGCCATTTACTATGGAGTAAACTATCTACCTTCACTGTAAACGTCTCACATCTACACATGTGGTTCTATTAGGCCACAGGAAATGAATTAACTCCACAGCAGGGTAGTAATTGTAAACACAAGTACTACCCTGTGGTGGAGATTTTTTACTCCACAGCACTGCATGTGTAGATGCTGACACAGCTGGTTGGGGCATGAGGGTAGCTTAGTGCATGGACAGCCTGCTGGCTAGCTGTACACTGAAGTAACCTCATGTCCCAGCATGCCCCTCTGCAGCACGTTGAGCTGGGTCAGAGCATTCCCCGGACTAGCAGGCTGACTCCCCCGGGTCCCTTGCCACCCAGGACTCATCTGCCTTGGCTCAATGTGCTGCAGTTCCAAAGACACATGTAAACATGGTGCCCAGGATCAATAATATCTGGCACAATATGCACCAGAGCACATTGCTCCATGCTAATAGCATGTGTAGATGTGCCCAATATTTCTATGAGTGCCATTCTGATTCTGCTGCCCCAGAGGCATACCTGATAGAGTATGCACAGTGGAGCACCAGAATAGAAGCAGAGGGGGCATAAGTCTGTGACCTTGTGGAGACATGTAGTGGCAGGATGCTGCTTGTAATAGGAGGTGTCATTGGCAAGAGCTAGGTTACCCTTCCCTGGCTCTGCAAACACTGCAGTTTTATATGGTGGGTTCTTAAGGATCCAAAGCTCTTAACTTGACAGCAGCTGCAGGGTGAAGGAAGTCTGAACCTGACTCTTGGCAGTGACACCTTGTCACAGAAATGTCCTGATGCCTCTCCACCCTATGGGGCTGAAGTCTCAAGCCTCCCCTGCCTCCATTTTATCACCCCCTGTATAGAGTGGCCAGGGCTCACATGCCACGCCCAGTGCTTGGCTCTACCACAGATGCTGTGCATAGGCCACTCCTGTTTATTATTTTGCAGAGCTTGGTCATAGAATTAAAAGGAAAAATAAAGTCAAAGGATATAGTGGAAACATTTGAAAGACATGCAGAAGACCACTGCTGTGTACTGGTTATTCAAAGGTCTTTAGGCAAGGGAGTCTTAGGTTGGGAGTTCAATCTCCTTTATCAGCTGAGATAGCTTTATTATTTTATGGGCACAGCTGTTAACAGGTGTCTTTACCCTGTGACAGCCTCAGCTGAGGCACCTAAAGATGCTTTCAGGGATGGGTTTGCCATGTCTCAAGGACAGTTTCAGGGCCCACACTTCTCACAGGATGAAACAAGAAGGGCCCAGAGATGGAGCAGCACTCTGGCATCTGCAGGGCCTCATGAGATGACACCTTCAATGCAATGCGAGGCTAGATCTACTTAGTTCCTCCAGCAGAGCCCAGTTTACAGCCAAGCAGGTCATCAGGTTCAGTCTAAACCCCACTCCTGTCTTCTCCCCTCTTCACTTATAGCCCTGCCCCTGCCCCACATCTGCCCCTGCTCCCAGGTGTTTAATTTTCAATCCTAGAAGCCTTTGGGTGCCATACACAGCAGCAGCATGTGCCACTTGTGCCATTCATTCTGCGGGTTGGCCATCCATGAATTTACCTATCCCACTCCTGTCCCTCCACCCCCCAAAAAAATCACAGTAGCCTTGCCAAAGTCCTAGAAATTACCCAGGGGATTCAAGACTTAGTAGATTCATTGAGGTGAGATTACACTACAATTAAATCATGTTAACAGCACTTAAAAATTGAACTGTCACACATTCATCCTCATTAACAAGTACTAAGTGTCCTTTAACACACCAACTGCTGAAGCTTCCTTAGCCTGACGAAGGGTTTTTGAACCCAAAAGCTTGCTTAATAACTATTCTCCAACCATTTGGGTTGGTCTAATAAAAGATATAAAATTCACCCAAAGAACCTTGTCTGCCAAGTGTCCTTTAAGTCATTTTAAAATTTAGCCATTTTGGGTCAGGGTCATTTTTGAGCTGTGCTACCTAGCTAGAATTAAGTTAACTTCTTGGGATTCATTTGAGATAAAACCACAAATTTGCAGTCCTCCAGTATCCTAGGAGGCACTGCTTTCAGGGTGACTAGCTATTATGCAAGATTCTATGGTCTTTGACTGATAGCTGAGAGCAGCTGGGCAACAGATGGGTGGAGATGGGGTGAGTGAGAAGGGAGGCAAAAGGAAGCGGGGAGGGAGGACAGAATTGGAGGGAGAAGGCAGAGGTGGAAGGGGGGAGTGGATAGGTCAGGAACTGCTGGGCTGCTGCCCCCTCTGCCCACCAATTTACTCCCCAACACTTGCATCATTCCCTCCACACCTGAATCACTCCCATAACACCCCAATTGTCCCCTCTATGTCCACCAACCCCTCCACCCCCAAATCACTCCCCTGAGGTTCCTTCTCTGTATCTGCTACTGGGGTCCCTGTAGAACAGGTCACTCCAGCCCCTGCCAGGCCCTCCAAGTGAAGAGAAGCAGCAGTAGAAGGCAGGGGGGCAAGGTGCTGCCAGGCATCTGCAGGGCCTGCTCAGGGCTGGATATGGGTGCGCAGGGGTGATATGGCCTGTAGAGAGCCTGAGAGCAGGAAGGGAGGGGGACCTCACCCCTCCCAAACTGCTGCTATCACCTCTGTTCTTGGCTGACTGGGGTGGTAGGGCAGCGATCAGTGTGGATGGACCAACTGAGGGGTAGGGGGACAATGCAGGGGTGAAAGGGCTGATTGTGGCATGAAGGCGGGATCTGGGACCTGATTGAGGGCTGCAGGGTGATTTGGGGGATGGGGGCAAGGTTGGTGTGGGGACTTCCTACCCTCCTCCTGAGGCCATATTTGAATATAACCCTGGTGAGCATGGAGGAGACTTGCAGCCCCTAGCCATGTCCCTGGTCACCTGTTCTCTAGCAGCAGGTCTGAGCAATGCACATTAGAGAGCATATTAACACTGAATATGTGACTGATTACTAGCACTAGTTAACCTTAACACAGATTAAGGTCCCTTAGAATTAGCACCCTTAGTTTCATGAGACAATAAGTTTACAGGTAAAGTCATGTTTGCCATTGGGAAGGAGTTTTTTCAAACATGAAATCATGCTGTTTTCCCCAGGTGTTCCCCATGGAACCTGAACTGGGGTGGCTTCTCTTGTTTTTTCCTCCAGTCTTCTCTCACCTGTGAGCCAAGTCTGTCACCATAGGTGAAACACCAGCATTAATGAAACTCAGAACTTTTTTTAACACAATTTTTAATTGAAGCTGAAATTGCCAAGTTGTTATTGTTTGCAATAGATTTCATGACTGTTCCTACTGAAAAGGAAATCAAAGTTGTTTTTAGTAAAATAACACTTCTAGTAACCATTTTGGTAATTCCTATGAATAGGTTTTTTTTAATGTAATAAAAATATTTGTGAATAACAAAACACTGAGTGAGACTCAAACCTTATACAACTAAAAGTGTGTTGACTTTTTGTATTTTTTTATCACAGGGAAAGGAGAAAATAAGACAAAGAGCAAAGTGCAGGAAGCAGAAAGTAGAGCAGCAGATCAGGCAGGAGAAGAGGATCAAAGTGGCATTCAGGAAAGCCTGTATTTAATTTATGGCCCCTGCTGCTTTGGAAGAAGGTATGATCTCCCAAATAATCATTATGGAGAAACCTTCCTATGCAGGCAAATAGTTCATGGCTACATCAAGGGAAAAATCGGCAAATAAGGGCTAAATTGTGCCCTGTAACCTAGTTTTCAGAATTCTTCATATTATTTATTGGTGGATTTGATTTACACGATGCCCTCCCTCAAAAGGCTCAGGGAGGTTTACCACAAAAACAAGTCATAAAAAAGCTAAAATAATAATTCCCCAAATAATACTCCAAAACCTAATCCCATCTGTTAAAAGCCTGCCCAAATACAAAGGTCTTATGCTACTTTGGAAAGATCTCCAAACTCAGGCCCTTCCAGGCCTGAAGTGAAAGAGAGTTCCAGAGCTTAGGGGCAACTACTGCAAATAAGAAATTCTTGACCTACTAATATCAAAACCCCTCTCTGAGGTCTGTTTCCCAAAATCACCATAAAACAACATTCAAGTTAGGTTCAGGGGACAATCTAATGTAGCAAGGAACAGAGCCACCTTCACAGAGGGATGGTATAGCTACCAAAGGTTAGTGAAACTGGTTCCACAGGCTTCTGTGGGCTAGGCCACAAATACAGTATGGCTGCTAGAAATGGTTTAAAGTGTTTTAGTTTCTTTTTTTCACAGGAAATATCTGCTGTCCGCAGAAAATGTTGATAGCTTATTGGAAAAGCAAAACACCCCAAAACCAAAATAGTCCATTTGCCTTATCCTCCCATTCTCCTCTAATAGCTAAGCCTTCTATCTGGACTACCTTTCCCACAATGCCTTACAGACAGCGAGTCCTTTGATGACCTCCTCCTTTTCACCAGAAGGAGAGAAAGTAGGTTATTTTTGCTATGTAGTCTGATCAGTGAGATCAGCAGCAGAGCACAATAGGAGCACTAAAACACTTGAACTACAACTTTCCTGAGTCATGGCAGTCCTATTTTGAAATGGGATAGTCTAGTAAGTGCTATTTCTATGAAAAGTCCATTTTTACAGGAAAAAATGACTAAATTTAATAATTAAACCCAGTATATCTTCATATCACCCTAATATCAAAGCAAGAACTGCTATGCTGTAAGCGATGGAAGCTAATGATCCTTTGTTTGTCTACCTGTCTACCCTAATTGTTTTGTACATCAAGAGATCTCTGAGCAGGCAGATATGTGATTATGAGTCGGGACCCAGCTCTCAAGTGAGATGCACGGGTGTAAGCCCATCATGCCCCCATGAGCTTGGGCCTCAGCAGACCCCTGCAGGACCTCTGACTGGACCCCAGCATGATTCAAGAGGTAAGTGGGGCCCACGGTGGGTAGGCACTAGCCAGTCGGGCAGCTGAGCGGAGCTGAGGAGGGTTACACCCCCCATGGCTCCTACTTAGCCCAGTGCCTAGGGAGCCATGCGACTGGAGCTGCATGAGCAGAACGAGCAAACAGGATCACTTTGGACCCAGTGTGGGAGTTAGCATGGGAGGGTGAGCAGGAGGGGCATGAGGCTCTAGGCAGTGAACCTGAAGGGAAGGGTTTGCATACTAGTAGCCCAGACTACTACATGGACCATGGTGGGAGGGATCCATCACACCTCCAAATTTCCCCCTGCACCTGGACCCCCCTACACTGGTACCACTGGGGTCTCCACCCAAATGGAGCCTAGGGTTCTGGCCTCTACCCAAACAGAGCCTGCAGTCCCTGCCGTCACCTGGGAAGAAACCACAGCCCCAGCTTCTACTCAGACAGAGCCTCTGGCTTCCTGTGGAGGCTGCCTGACATGAATGCAGGCAGCTGGATTTAGGAGCACTGATACTTCCCCTTGTGGGGTGTGCTCAGCGGTGGAGGCCCTGGAGTGCTAGATTAGAGAGATGTAGGCAATGGTGCAGAGGCTGCACACCATTAGGGATGTAGAACAGGATGCCTACTTCCAGTATCTCCATCAAAAGAATGAAGTGGAAGAAGTAAAGCTGGCTAGTGAAGCCAGGGTGGAAACAAAGAACTACCACAAAGTCCAGTCATGCTCTAGGCAGTGAGCCTGAAGGGAAGAGTCTGCAGGGGTTGCCTGGATGAAGGTAGTCTCCTGTTCAAGGAGGCACTGCACTAGGGTGGCTACTTCTCTGGAGTTGTGCAACTGACATGAACCCCTTACATCATAAGAGCCAGCTAAGCCACTGGCTCCAGCATATGGGGATGCAGGGCCTTTGGCAACCACACCCAGGAGAAGGCACAGATTAATCATGGTAGGTGACTCCATCTTGAGGGGCACAGAGGGAGTGAACTGTTGCCCTGACCCCTTAGCCCATGAGGTCTGTTGTGTCCCAGGGGCTCATGTCTGGGATGGGATGTAACTGAGAGGATCCTTAAACTCATCTGACCCACAGACCATCACCCAATACTACTCATCCACATGGGCATAAATGACACGGCTCAGAACAGTCCTGGCAAAGTCAGGAGTGACTACAGGGCTCTGGGGGCTGGGCTTAAGGGGCTGGGGGCACAGGAAATTTTTTTCTTCAATCCTCCCAGTCATGGGTTGTGAGCTTCAAAGGGAGAGGTGTATCACAGAGGTCAACAGAAGACTCTGGTGATGATGCCATTGCAAGGAGTTTGGCTTCTTTGACCATGTTCCACACTTCAGGGAGAGAGGCAGCAGCTTGTTGGGGAGGGATGGCCTCCACCTCACCCTGACAGGGAAGAAGCTCTTCTCAGTCAGGATGGCTGACCTACTTGACAGGGTTTTAAACTAGAATTGCTGGGGTAAGGGCAGTCAATAAATAGTTCTAGTCCAGGTCACAACAACCACAGTATTAACAGGTTATGTAGCCCAAGAGAACCCACTCCAAAAACAGCCCAAGGAAAGATCACATCTCAGCACACAGGGAAGCCCAGGGCTTCCCATGGCAGGCTCAGCTGCCTGTACACAAATGCCAGGAGTTTAGGAAAAATACAAGAGGAACTGGCCCTCCTCCTGAGTGACAATGATTATGATCTTGCAAGGATAACGGAGACCTGGTGAGACTCCACCTATGACTTGTCCATAGGTATAGAAGGATATACCTTGTACAGGAGAGAACGTGCTGGGAAGAGGGTGTAGCTCTCCACGTGAAGGAGCAGTACACTTCCCTTCAAACTGAATATAACAACCCAGAAGGGTGTCTTGAGACCTTCTGGTTTAAAATAGGGGCAAGCATGTGGAAGGAGATATAACTGTAGGAGTCTATTACAGACCTCCCAACCAAGATGAAAAGCTGGATTGAGAATTCAATAGGGACCTGACTGAGGCTGCATGTTCCTGATGCTTAGTCATCATGAGGGACTTCAACCTCTCTGACATCTTGTGGGAAGAGCACAAGGCCATATCTGGCTGGTTGTGTAGCTTCCTCACTTGCACTGATGACCTCTACCTAATGCAAGAGGTCTACAAGCTGACTAGGGGAGAGTCACCACTGGATCTGTTTCTGGCAAACGGGGATGATCTGGTGAGTGACCTGAGCATCAAGAGATAGCTCGGTGACAGTAACCATGAACTGATCGCTTTCTCTGTTCAATGCAGGGCAGGTAAATGTCTCAGTAAAACAGAAATCCTCAATTTTGGGAAGGCTGACTTTCAGAAATTCAAGAGACTGGTCAGCCAGGCACTAAGGGACCATAGCCCCTTAGAAAGGGGAGTCCATGAGGAATGGTTGTTCCTTAAGAGTGCAATCCTCAAAGCACAAGGAAAGTCCCTTCCATCCTGCAGGAAATGCAGTCAGCAGGATGGGGAGACCCTTTGACTCAATAGAGAACTTTTGGACCTCCTAAAACAAAAATAGAAGCCAACACCAGATGGAAAATGGAAGGCATTATCAAGAAGGAGTACACAGCACTAGCCCACACCTATAAAGAGCAGACTAGAAAAGCCAAGGCAAGAAGCAAACTCAGGCTAGCCATGGGAATCAAGGACAACATAAAAGTCCTTCTTCAGATATGTGGGAAATTAGAGGGAAAACAAAGGCAACATTGGACCCCTGCTAAATCAAATGCGGCAGCTGATGTCTGACACTCAGCAAAAGGCCAATCTCCTAAACAATTACTTTGCATCAGTCTTCCACCTGTCCCAAGGGGTCACTCTGTCAGAAAAGACACAAAAAATCCAGGGGGAGAGATGGTCCCACAACTGACATAGATCAAGTAAGGGAACACCTCAAGAGGCTCAACATCCACAAGTCTACAGGCCTGGATGGAATGCACCTGAGAGTCTTGAAGGAGCTGGTGGACACCACAGCACACCCTATGGTGAAGATTTTTTAGAACTTGTGGTGCTTGGGAGAGGTACCAGAGGACTGGAAAAGAGCCAACATGGTCCCAATCTTCAAGAAAGGAAGGAGGGAAGACCCAGGGAATTACAGACCAATCAGTCTGAAATCAATCCCTGGAAAGATCCTGGAGAAAATTATCAAGGGTTCCATTAGCAGCAGGCTAACAGAAGGCAACCTTCTGAGTGCTAGCCAACATGGCTTGTTGCTGGAAGGTCTTGCCTGACCAACCTCGTCTTCTTCTATGACCAGGTGACATATTGCCTGGACATGGGAGATGAGGTTGATGTCATATATCTGGATTTCAAGAAGGCCTTTGACTTGGTCTCCCATGATGTCCTCATGCCTAAGCTGGAGAGCCATGGCCTTGACCATCTCACAGTCTAATGGCTGGGAAACTGGCTTCGGGGTCAGACCCAAAGATTATTAGTTGATAGGAGCAAATCAACTTGGCATAAGGTGACCAGTGGTGTTCCTCAGGGCTCAAGGCTCGGGCCAGTACTCTTCAACAAATTCATAAATGATATGGATTTGGGCATCAGATGTGGACTGGCAAAGTTTGTGGATGACACTAAACTATTGGGGAAGATGATCACACTGGAGGATAGGCTGGGGATACAGGCTGACATGGACAGGCTCGCAAGGTGGGAGGACCAAAACTTGATGGCAATTAACACAGAGAAGTGTAGGGTGCTCCATCTTGGGATGAAGAACCAGCATCATACTTATAGGCTTGGCAGTCCTACACTCACTAGCACGATGGCTGAAAGAGACTTGGGGGTCTTATTGATCACAAGATGAACATGAGTTACCAATGCAATGCCGTAGCCACCAAAGCAAACCAAACTCTGGTATGCATCTGCCAAGGCATCTCAAGCAAAATGAGGGACATCCTCCTCCTGCTCTACTAGGCCTTAGTGAGGCTAGAGTACTGTGTCCAGTTTTGGGCCCCCCACTTCAGGAGGGATGTGGATAAGCTTGAGAGAGTCCAAAGGAGAGCCACCTGCATAATCAAAGGCCAAGAGAGCAAGCTTTATGAGGAGAGGCTGAAGGATATGGGACTTTTCAACCTGGAGAAGAGAAGGCTCAGGGAGGACTTGGTGTCAGCCTATAAGTATATAAGGGGGGTGCACCAGGATCTGGGAGACCAGCTGTTCACCAGGGCTCCCCAAGGGATAACTAGGTCTAATGACCACAAAATTCTGGAAGGCTGATTTAAACTGGACATAAGGAAAAACTCCTTTACAGTCCGATTGTCCAGGGTTTGGAACAGACTGCCCCCAGAGGTGGTGCAAGCACCTACTCTGGACTCATTCAAAAGGCATTTGGATGCATATCTTGCTGGGGTCATTTGATCCCAGCAGGCTTCCTGCCTATGGAAGGGCAGGCTGGACTTGATGATCTTGTAAAGTCCTTCCCAGGCCCTAATATCTATGAAATCTATGACATTTCTAGTTTCATAGTTTCATAGTTGGTAGGGTTGGAAGGGACCTGAGCAGATCATCAAGTCCGTACCGCCTGCCATGGCAGGAAAGAGTACTGGGGTCAAATGACCCCGGCCAGGTGTTCATCCAGCCTCCTTTTAAAGACCCCCAGGGTAGGAGCCAGCACCACTTCTCTTGGAAGTTGGTTCCAGATCCTAGTCGCCCTGACAGTGAAGTAGCACCTCCTGATGTCTAGTCTGAATCTACCCTCTGCTAGCTTGAGACCATTATTTCTTGTCACTCCTGGGAGCGCTCAGGGGAACAGGGACTCTCCCAATGCCTGCTGGTCCCCCCTGACTAGTTTGTAAAGGGCCACTAGATCCCCCCTCAGCCTTCTCCTGTGAAGGCTGAACAGATTCAGGTCCCTTAGCCTCTCCTCGTAAGGCCTGCCCTGCTGCCCCCTGGTCATGCGAGTGGCCCTCCTATGGACCCTCTCCATGCTGTCCACATCCCTCCTGAACTGGACACAGTACTCCAACTGCGGCCTGACCAGTGTTGCATATAGGGGGAGGATCACCTCCTTGGACCTGCTTGAGATGCATCTGTGGATGCATGACAAGGTATGGTTGGCCTTCCTGACTGCGTCCCCACACTGTCGGCCCATATTCATATTGGCCTCAATAATGACTCCAAGATCCTTTTCTGCCTCTGCACTGACAAGAAGGGAGTTCCCCAGTGTGTAAGTCTGCTGCTGGTTCTTCCTCTCCAGGTGCTGTACCCACGCACTTGTCAGTGTTGAAATCCATCCTGTTCTCATCTGCCCACCCCTGTAGCCTGTCCAGATCCAATTGAAGACTATTCCTTTCTTCTAGCATTCCCATTTCACCCACATTTTAGTGTCATCTGCAAATTTGAACAGGGTGCATTTTGTCCAAGTCGCTGATGAAGATGTTGAACAGTGCGGGCCCGAGGACTGAACCCTGCAGACCCCACTGCCCACATCCCTCCAGGTCAAATAAAACCCATCCACCATCACTCTCTGGGTGCAGCCCTCTAGTCAGTTAATGACCCATCTGACTGTGTAGGCATTGACATGACAGTCTCCTAGTTTTTTAATGAGCATGGGGTGAGAGACAGTATTGAAAGCCTTCCTAAAGTCCAGAAAGACTATATCCACCATGACACCTGTATCCAGGGATTTGGTGACCTGGTCATAGAAGGCCACCAGGTTGGTCTGACAGGATCTGCCTCTAATGAACCCATGTTGGTTGCCCCTAAGCATAGTCTCCCCTGCTGGCCCCTCGTGATCATGCGCCAGGATAATTTTCTCAAAAAGCTTCCCCAGGACCGAGGTAAACATAACGGGCCTATAGTTTCCTGGGTCCTCCTTCCTCCCTTTTTTGAAAATGGGAACCACATTGGTCCTTTTTCAGTCCTCCGGCACATCACTAGAGCACCATGAATGCTCATAAAGCTGCGCCAGAGGTCCCACAAAAAACTCTGCTAGTTCCCTCAGCACTCGGGTGGAGATCATCAGGGCCAGTTGATTTAAATACATCCAGTCCCTCCAGAAGTTCCCTGATTAGGTCCTCGCTAACCCTAGGCGTCAGTGTGCCTCCCACAGGGTGTACAGGGACTCCAGTGGGGGAGATGACCCGGTCTCTACTCAGAAAAATGGAGGCAAAGAAATTGTTAAATAGGTTAGCTTTGCTGTCTGGTGCGATGACTGGATTTCCTAGTGTGTCCTGCAGAGGCCCCACATTACCTGGTACCTTCTTTTTACCCACTATGTATTTAAAAAAGGACTTCTTATTGTCCTTGATCTGGGTAGCTAGTCCCAGTTCCATCTCATAGTTTCATAGTTTCATAGTTGGTAGGGTTGGAAGGGACCCTGAGCAGATCATCAAGTCCGACCCCCTGCCATGGCAGCAAAAAGTACTGGGGTCAAACGACCCCAGCGAGGCGTTTGTCTAACCTCCTCTTAAAGACCCCCAGGGTAGGAGCCAGCACCACTTC
>NW_005842365.1:945274-969872 GCF_000455745.1 Alligator sinensis
CCTGTAACCTGTCTAGGTCCAATTGCAGCCTATTCCTCCCTTCTAGCGTGCCCACATCCCAGCACATCTTAGTGTCATCAGCAAATTTGAATAGGGTGCTTTTTACCCCCTCGTCCAAGTCACTGATGAAGATATTGAACAGCATGGGTCTGAGGACCGAGCCCTGGGGGACTTCACTGCCCACATACCTCCAGGTCAAAAATGACCCATCCACCACCACTCCCTGGGTCCAGTCCTCCAGCCAGTTAGCGACCCATTTGACTGTGTAGGTGTCAACGCCACAGTCCCCAATTTTTTTTAATGGGAATGGGGTGAGAGACAGTATCAAAGGCCTTCCAGAAGTCCAGAAAGACTACATCCACTGCTATCCCTGCGTCTGTGCCTTGGCCTTTCTGACCGCCCCCCTATAGTCCCGAGCAACAGAGGTAAAGTCCTCTCTGGTGATGGCCCCTCCCTTCCAATGGGTGTACACCTCCCTTTTAGCTTGAAGACATGTCTGGATGCTTTTGGTGAGCCATGGGGGCCTTTGCACCCTCTTGCCCCCTTTGATCCATGTAGGGATTACCTCTCTTTGGGCTTTGAAGATTGTCTCCTTAAGGAACGACCACTCTTCTTGGACACCCAACTCCCCCACCTCCGGGACCTCAGTGTCTCCCCCATTAATCTTCTTACCTCATTGAAATCCACCCTCCTGAAGTCCAGGGCTGTTGCCTTGCTGCAGGCCTTCACCACCTTGCACTGGATGGTGAATTCCAGCAGGCAATGATCACTGTCACCCAGGTGGTTGAATTCCCGCATTCCCCCTTCCAGGTCATCACCCATGGCCAAGACCAGATCCAACAAGGCATCTCCCCTGGTGGGGCTGTGCACCTCCTGGTTTAGATGGAGGTCCTGTATATCAGCTAGGAACCTACATGAGCAGTCAGACCTGGCTGACTGCTCCTCCCAGCAGATGTCTGGAAAGTTTAGGTCGTCCATGATGACCACATCATTTGACATAACTGCCTCCGTGAGCTGACTTAAGAATTCCTGGTCTAGCTCTTTTCCTTGGTTGGGTGGTCTGTAGTAGACCCCCACCATTAAGTCCCTTTCTCCCTGACCTCCTCGTAGTCTAACCCGGAGCACTTCGGTCTGCCCCCACTCTGACCCAGTGCTACTCATTGAGGATGTGTATTGCTCCTTGACATAGAGCACCACACCTCCACCTTTCCTCCCTGTCCTATCTCTTCTGTACAGCCTATAGCCCTTGATGTTTGCCACCCAGTCATGCGTTGGGTCCCACCACGTTTCGGTGAGCCCCACTATACCTGGGTTGGTGTTAGCTAGCAGGAGGGCAAGTTCCTCCTGCTTGTTCCCCATACTGTGAGCATTAGTGTAGAGGCATTTGAGGCTTCCTGAAGATGCATGCACTGCCCCCCCCCCCCATCCCAGTTCTACCTAGGCCCCTGTTACTTACCTGGGTATTTGTTCCGCTCGTCATCAGTCTAGGGTGGGCTGCTCTTGCGGGTGCCGCTTGGTTTGGTGTTCCAAGGCTTCCTCCACCCTTGTCTTCCCTTTCCACCAATGAGCCTAGTTTAAAGCCCACCGGAGGAGATCAGCCAACCTTGAAGAGAACACATGCTTACCTTTGGGGGAAAGGTGAAGCCCATCCCATCTGAGCATGTCTCATCCTGATGTGTGGGTCATTGTCTAAGAAGCTGAAGCCTGCCTCGAGACACCATTTCCGAAGCCTCAAGTTGACCTCTCTGATGCAGGTCTCATGTTGTCTTCCATGTCTGCTCACTGGTAGGACAGAAGAGAATACCACCTCTGCCCCTATCTCCTTCAGCATGCCTCCCAGAGCATGGTAGTCCATCATCAGGTGATCGGGGCTTCTCCTGGCTGCATCATTAGTGCCCACATGGATTAGGACCATGGGGTAGTAATAAGTGGGGTGGATAATGGCTGGAATCATCCCCATCACATCCTGGATCTTTGCTCCAGGCAGACACTAGACCTCGCATGTTGATGGGTCCTGGCGACAGATGGGACCCTCTGTACCTCTCAGGATGGAGTCACCTAAGACAATCACTCGACGTTTCTTCCTCTGGGTCTGTTTAGCTCCATCAACCTGTTTGGAGTGTGGAGAGTGTGGAGTGGCCTCCTCTCTGGAGGTTTCTTCTTCTCCTTCCTTCTCCTGCAGTGTCACCATGGCCTTGTACCTGTTCTCCAACCAGACTGGGGGAACTGGTACTGCTCTGCTGCGAGCAGCCCTGGCTCTGGAGGGGACCGTCTGCCACTCTGTTGTGGACAGCACCTCCCGGGGTGCTTCTCCCTTGGATGCATGGCCCTGCAGGGAGAAATTGATGGATCCCCAGATGGCAGCCATGAACAAGACAGTGAGCCCACACAATGAGTGCACTGGCAGGCAGACAATGTTGCATGAGGATGTGTCTCACTACTACATACATGTGGAGAAAATTGCTGAAAGGTCACAACTGGCCCTCTGCAACTGGGCTCGAATCCCCCTGGGCACCTGCTCTTCTTGACAGAGCCTGTTGTTCTGGCTGTCTGGAGACACATGGGAGACACAGGACTATGGCAAAAGCCATTATTACAGCAACTGACAGTAAAATATCATTGCTTGTAAAGCTATTGGGGGACATTCCTGCCTCTGAGTTTCCATCAGCTGTGATGGAAACACAGATGCTGCTGGATGCAGAAGTGGGAATCTTACATAGCACCCCATGGCAAGATAGAACTTTATAATAACCCTATACCTGTGGCCATCCTTGGAGTGCACCCGCAAGAGCACAGTACCTCTGTTTATCTTTCCTATTATTGTGCCTTTTGTACAAAAAGAAAAAAAAAAAAACTTGAACTACTACAGTACTGATCAATGTTAGGTGCTTACAGCAAACAAGCTTGTTCAGTCAGTTCCAGGGATTAATCCAGGCAGGCATGTGCTCAGTATTTTGATGGGACACATTCCCACTACCCTTTAGGTATTGACATGAGAAAGAGCCATCCAAGGAGTCTTTCAGAGAACAAATGTGACTACTTCTGTACTGAGACCCTTCGGGTTGTCTTTTTTAAGAGCACCCAAGTGCTTCCGATTCTTCTGAAGTCCTGACACAGCAAGGTTCTTTAGAACCAAAGAAACAGCCTGAAAAACAGAACTGGTGTCTGTTTCCTGTCATATGTGCAATGGCCTGAGAAGAGACAATTGATGACTTAGAAACTGGTCTGGAAGAAATACAGCCCAGGGGGGCATATTTCATAGATTTCATAGACATTAGGGCTGGAAGGGACCTCGGAAGATCATCGAGTCCAGCCCCCTGCCCAAAGGGCAGGAAGTCAGCTGGGGTCATAGGATCCCAGCAAGATAAGCATCCAGTTTGCTCTTGAAGGTGTTCAATGTAGGCGCTTGAACCACCTCCGGTGGCAGGCTGTTCCAGACCTTGGGGGCTCGGACAGTGAAGAAATTCTTCCTTATGTCCAGTCTGAAACGGTCTTGTAGTAGTTTATGACCATTCGACCTAGTCATCATCCCTTGGGGCACTATTAACCACAGCCAAAACAGATTCCTGTGAATGTCAGGTCTGGGGATGAGCCTTGCCTGCCTGCCAGGAGCCTCTGTCAGTCTGCTGCAAATGATACAGCAGTCAGTCAGTCAGTCAGTCCAAAAACACACACAGGCCGACACTATGCAGAGCCATTCAACAATGCCCTGTGGGGTCAAATGACACATCAGTGCTTCTTTAGTCAGTGCCTCCAGCCAGAGCTGACCAAGGTCCAGAATTTGTCTCTACTCCTCTCTCTTATGCTGTTGCTGGCACATAAGCTCCCTTTCTGAGCTTTCAAAACAAACATTGATGGGGTCCCCTATAGCAAATTAGAAGATACCTATATATGGGACAGCCCTAAGAAAGGAACCATTCCAGACTGTAACTGGGGCACTGGGGAGACTTTGAGGGAGAACTTTTAGAGGACATGACTGATGCAATGGGTGACCTACATGGCTCTCTTAATGGGTGTGGATAGTGCCATGCCTCTCCCATAGAATGAGATCTTCAGTAGTGTCACATTGCCATACCTCCTTCCACATAATCAGCTCTTCAGTGATATTACTTTGCCACATCCATCCTATGGGTCTTGAAATTCTCTAAGTCAATGCTAAGTACAATGACATCAAAAGAGTAAAGATGCCAGTTCTCTCTGGCTCTAAATGCCTCCATGGAAGGTAAGGGTAAGTGGCCCCATCTATCTGTGACCTTTTTTTTTTCAATTACCCATAATCCCTAACATTAGGAGAAGGCACCAACAGTTATGTATTGAATGTAGAGGCTGAACAGTATTATGTGCACAGTATTGTGTGCACAGCTTGATGCTCTGCACCTTATTCATTTATACTCGTGCTTGAAAATTGTTCATTCAAATACAAAATTAAGCCCTATGGAATAAAATTTTCCCTTAATAGCTTCCTGCAGGGCTGGAGATGTTAACACTTTGTCCTTGGAGCCATTTAATACAATGTTTTTGTTCCCTAGGGAGGACATTTCCATAACTGTGGATTTTGCTATATTCACTGGCTTCTGTTTCCCAGGAATGGGAGCAGGACTAAACAGAAAGTGAGTATGTATGTAAATAATACAATAAAGTGGAAACCAGTTTAGGAGCACAGAGGTGACATAATCCATTCATTTGTCTCTGTGTCCCAACAGCAGACCAGGCAACTTTGTGAGTGACTAAGGCCTTTGGCTGCTTTGGATTGCACCAGGCAAACGCTCACTTGGAAATGCAGGTGCTACAAACATGGAGGAGGTTAAACTCCAGCATCCACTGACTTCACAGTAACTCAGAAAGGAGCCTTTAGATTGCCACACCCATCCTACAGAATTCAGTGATACTGAGTTGCCATGCTGGGAAGGATCCTTTAGAAGATGAAAGGCTCCAATATCCCGGGTATAATAAATAGATCAGCTATTTCACTGAACTCAGGTTATGTCAGAGCTGAAAAAAACTTCAGCAGGTTGTCCCCATCCTCCCTGACAGTGTGGAATACCTTTATCACTTGTGCTCTAACAGAGCTGCCAGTGTCTAATGGGCATGTAATATGATGAACTCCTCCATTAGGGATGCTCAGCCTAGGCACGTGGCATACCTATTGGAATATGTCCCTCTTTTTGTCTGGCACTCATCTGTAGTCCTTGTCTTCTCATCTGAGTTAGGTGATAATCTTCTATTCCGAGTCATTGAGGGCCTCTTTATTTTTGGCCAGGTTCATGGGCAGCAGAATCTTGTCCAAAGTCTTATTTTTTTACTGTCAGCTTAATCAAGGAGGGTGAGGTGCCTCTCCTTGAGGTCCAGGAGCCTGTCCCAGAATGCCTTATCAAGCCAGTCCCTCTTCTGTCCCTCTCCAGCTCACATGCAACCCTCATGCCCGCATGCTGCCACTCATGTTTGATGTCCTCAGTGGGCCAAACCCACAAGCCTGACAGTTGCTCTTCTGCCACAGTAACCAGTCATTCCAGTAGCCAGGTCCATTCCTGGGTCTGCTGCTGCCAGAGCCAGCACATATGGAGGGCCCTGGCCAAGACTGGTGTTGACCCTGACGGTGCATCCAGCACACCCACGCAGCCTGTTCCTGGCCCTAGTCCTGGCCCCACCAAGGCAGCCCCCCAGTGGGGGAACCACAGATTTGCACAAGCAGCTGCAGGGTGACCCAAAGCTGTGGGGCTGGGACACTCCACTGCCGGCCCTTCCAACTCAAGCAGCAGGGCTCTCTTTCTGGTCCTCACCAGCAGGCATGGGATGAAGTGCCAACTACCCAAGTGGGAGAACCTGAACTTTGAGAACTGGGTGCAAGACCTGGCTTGGGTGGTGGGGGCCCTCAAGATTGTGGCAGCCTCCCATTTTCATGGCAAGGGGTTTTTTCCTTCCTTGCCTTGGGGGCTGCAGCACAAAAGGCGGTGAAGAGGGGGCTCATGGTGGAAGGTGAGTACATCCCTCTCAAGCCCCTAGAAGAGCTGGGGACCCCAATATATCCCCAACTGGGCCCTGCTCCCCCAGCTCGAAACCCTGGGGAGGGCTGTCTCCCTGGTAGTGGCCCTCTTGCTGGGGTGTCAAGAGCCTGGCCTTGAGACTGTGGGTGCTGAGGCTGAGCCCACAGTAGGTCTGGCAGTGAAGCCCGCTCCCTTCAACTATCTGGGGGAGACAGGGGCCCTGGGGCTCACCCTGGTGAGTCCTGAGAGGGGAGGTCTTCTCTCCCAGGACCCTGAGGCAGGCACCAATGCCACCCCAGTGTCTGAAGAGTTTCCTCGCTCTCCCAGAAAAACCTTGCTACCAGCTTGCCCTATGGTTTCACATCAGAGAGGGTTGAGGTGGGGTCCCCTGGATGATAGGCCAATCTTGTTGGGGACCCCATGCAGACCCCCTGACAGTGGCTGATGGGTGGCAAGTGGGCTCACTCCCACTCCTGTGTTCCATGTAATCCCCTGGAGCGTAGACTCACTAATCTACCTGTGGGTCTACCTGTCCCCCCATGAACCCCTCCCCACTGGAGAAATGGAGTACCAGCTAGAGGCAAGGGTGGTGGAGCAGCTCTGGGCATGGGCAGGACTGCTGTGGTGTCTCTCCCTGTGCAGGAGATTGCTGGTGTTGAACCAGCTGGTCCTGTCTGTACTCTGGCACCACTTGCACACCCTGCCAGTGCCCCCTGAGGTCCTCACTGGGCTCTGGAGATGGGTGCTGGAGCTTTTCTGGCCAGGACAGCACTGGGTCACTGCAGAGGTGCTGAGCCTCCCCTTGTGGGAGGGCGGCAGGTACATCCTGCATGGTTTGCCTGTGCAGCCAGGTCCTGATGTTCCACTTTCAGGCCCTGCAATAACTGTTATATGGTGTCAGTGGCTGTGAGGGCTTCCAAAGTTCTATCAGGACCTCCTCCGGGCCTGGAGGCTGGTCTCCACCTCCAGGTTCCCCTGCAACATTCAGGGCACTGACCTGCTCATTGACGAACTCCCAGCTGAAGGTACCGGTGGCAGAGGCACCCTGGTTGTGACAGAGTTTGATCCTGGGTGGTGTCACCCATATTGCAGACCTCCTAGATTATGATAGGCTGTGCTGGCCCAGCAAATGGTTCTACCCATGACATGTGCATTCTGCCACCTAGTCCAAGAAGTGAAATCTGCTTTACCTCCAAATGCCTTTGCCTTTGTTGACCAGGTCTTGCATGATGGTGATCCCCATCCCCCACTGTGTCCTCCAGGCAACTGGAGTTTGTTGTGGGGCTAGCACCTTATCCAGCCTCACGGTGCTCCCTACTCCACCACCTGAGCCAGCTGGAGGACACCAGACCGGTCCATTTTTCCACCGTCCATCACCACCACCTCTACATGCTTGTGCACTGCATGATTCACCATGCTGTCCTCGCATCCTGCTCAGACACCAAGTGGAGGGACCTACTCGGCGAGGGTGTGGCTGGGGCATAGCAGTGGATGAGACTGTCTTCCACCTTCATCCCACAAGCCACTGGGGACCTCAGCTGGTGGCTTCTCCATGGAGCCATCACCACGGATGTGTATGTGGAGAGCTTTACAGTCACACCGGTCTCCTTCCCCCTCTGTGGGCAGAGGGAGAACCTGGTACACATGATGCTTGAGTGTGCCATGCTGCAGCCCCTCCACCTCCACCTCCAGAACCTCCTCCTGAGATTCTAGATGAACTTCACCTGCCACCTTTTTTTAAATTTTGGGGCACCCTATCCATGTCCCCACCAAGTCCTGGGACCTCCTTGTCAAGCTCTTCCTGGCCCTGTACACAACCAGGAAAGAGGCTCTGACCAGGAAAGTACCTGGGGAATGTGGGGCCACATTCCTCTCACTGGTCTGTGCACATTTCTAGGCAGAGCATCAATGGACAGTGTCCACCAGCTCCTCAGATGCCTTTGGGGACCAGTGGGTGCAGCCCAGAGGGCTCTGCTTAGTGTCCCCCTCAGGAGCACTCATTTTCATGTCTTGACCCTTTAACCCACATGACAATCCCATCCTTTTTTTGCCTTTGTTTTCCCAAGAAATATTGTATTATTTACCCATTGGCCCCATAAGGGGCTATTAGTTAGCTAGGTGGGCCTTAGGGCCCATGATACTTGAATAATACAAATAGATAGTAGCTTCTAGGGAGAGAGTTGACCACGCCGCTTCTTGACTCTGGCTGCTGCTCCTACTGCTTGATAGGTTGACATAGAAGGCTGCTGCCACTGCTGCTACTGCTGCTCCTGCTCCCTCCTGTACTGCCACTACCCACCCCCCCACCCCCCAGGAGGAGGAGGGATTCCCTGACACCCTGCCTTGCACCACCCTGCACCACAGCTGTACTGGACTCAGCAGTCTCCCTTGTCTGTTTTGCCCTTGTGTGGTAAGTCCTGTGATCCACTCCCCCTGCCCTGGTCTTCGTTGTGAGGCTGAGTAAGCCAGCTCGAGTCTCCCCAGCTCACTCTTGTGTGTGTGTCCCCCTCCCCAAACTTCCCCAGGCATAGCCCACCCAGTTTCCTGTGGGGCTGTAGCTCAGTGAGCTTCAGCCCCCTACCCCCCTCCCTCCCCCCACAGCCCCAGCCTGCCCCTATTGAATTCACCAGCCCTGCTGTGATTTTTGTTTTTTTCTTTTTTGGTTTCCATCTCCCTTATGTGAAGCAATGGCAGAGAAGAAGCATTCGGCGGGGGGGGGCAGATTCCCCCACAGAACTTCCTGTAGAATCTGCTGTGGGGGCAGATTCCAATCAGGCCCCTGAGGGGGCGTATGCCCCTAAAACCCCCACCCTGGGGATAGAATCCAACTGAGCCTCTCTTGGGTAGACAAACCTGTAACCCCTGCTGTGGGGAAAAGTGAGATTCTAACAGGGAGCCAGTGGGGCCAGGGAGTCTCCCCTGGCCAGGCCCCTCCCAGAGGATCAGGGACCTAGGGCAAGGACAGTGGGAAGGGCTTCTCTTCAGCCTCCTCCACAGCTGGGGGTGGGTAGGGCAAGGGTCCCACTCCCAAGCCTAGATTACTGGTGCTTGAGGAGATCAGGTGCACTACACCAGCCAGCACACCCACTCAATCTGTCCCTGGCCCTAGCCCTGGCCACACCAAGGTGCCCCCCAGTGGGGGAACTGTAGCTATGCACAGGTGGCTGTGAGGTGACCTGCAGCTGTGGGTCCTGGACCCTCCACGACTGGCCCTTCCAGCTTGGGTGGTGGGCCCCCCCTTCCAGCACTCACCTGCAGGCAAGGGGTAAAGTGCCAACTACTTGAGCGGGAGAACCTTCACTTTGAGATTTGGGTGCAGGCCCTGGCTGAGGTTGTAGGGGCCCCCAAGGTTATGGTAGCCTCCTGCTTTCATGACAAGGGTTTGTTTTTTTTTCCTTGCCTTGAAGGCCACTGCACAAAAGGCGGTGGAGAGGGGATCCTTGAAGAAAAGCCACAAATTATAGAAACTAATCAGGTTTCTAATTTGAGGTGCCTAGTAGGGATGTGGGAGGCTTCAGACACAGCTTCAGATCTGGAGAAGCTTCAGATGCTTTGAGGTCCAAAGCAGCACATCTGGGTTGGAGTGTGGCCTTGTTAGGCTTCCTGAAGTGGTTTGGAGCTTCCAAAGAGCTTCAGAGCCACCTCGGAGATCTGGCCATAGGGTATAATGGGGAAACAATCAAATATCTATAACTTTGTTGTTTTTAGTCCAATTTGGATGAAATGTTCAGAGATGGTAGACACTACTGAGGGTATGAAACTTGCCAAGTTTCAAGATGATCAGTGCAGAGGAGTTGGGGCAACTGTACCCCAAATTATTGAAAGCAAAACTCATGCAAAATCATGCAAAACTTCAGGGGGGGTAGCTCTTGCTGAGGACACAAACCCTGCCAAGTTTCAAGAAGTGCTGGGGTTTGGGAAGAACTGCCCTGCAAGCTGCAGACAAGCAAAACTTGTGCCATGGGTGCTTGTGGGACTGACCGTGTCTGGCTTGGGACGGGGAGGGAAGACACTACTGCAGGCCTGGCTGCTAAGCTACTGTGTTACCAGTTACCAATCAATCAATCATGATTCACTCAGGGACCAGCTCAATACACAGGACCTAGCTACTACATAACGACCTAACCAGCATCAATTAGCACCTACAAAACCAGGCTAAGGAGAGGAAAGAATCAATACAGACAATCAACTGCCCCAAATCAGATACAGTCTTGGCGCAGTTTTGCCTGCCAGCAGCTAGAGGCACAGGGCCCTAGAAACCCCCTGCACTGATCTCCTTGACAGCTGGCAGCTGTCACAGCAGGGACCACCATCCCTGCAGCTGTCACCCCGCTGAGCCGTAACACACTCAGTGTCACTCATGGCATGTGTTTTTCTTGTCCACAGCTTGAGGTACAGCTCCCCGCAAACCCCTGCACCTATCTCATTGAAACTTGGCAGGCTTTGTGGCCTCTATAAGAGCTACCAGCCCTGCAGCTTTGACCCCTCTATGGTGTAACACACAGCCGTGACATGAGTTTGGCTTTCAAGAATTTGGGGTACAGTTCCCCCCAAACCCCTGCACTGATCTTCTTGAATCTTGGCAGGTTTCATGCTCTCAGCAGAGGCTACCATTACTGTATGTGTCATCTAAATTGGGCAAAAAACAACAAAGTTATAGATATTTCATTGATTCCCCCATTATACCCTATGGCCAGATCTCTGCTTCGTCCGGATCAAGGCGGAAACCTGGTCCGGAGCTCCAGATTGGATCACAGCCATCCAAAGTGGCCAGATTTGAAGCCAGATCGGATCACTGCTGACTCACACAGGCCTAGTGTCTAGTCTAATCTAATGTAATCTAATCTAATCTAATAATGATTTTACCTTGATTTAGGCAGTAAATAAACTAAGGCCCAAATCCCATTAAATTCTCTAAGGCCTTTAACTTGGGTCCATTTGTAGTATTACAAGTGCCTCAGCACTTTGTAGTGCCAAAACATCAGATTCCTGTAGGGATTTATATACCCTCAGCTCCTTGGCTGAGGAACCACAAAAACACTGCAAAGCTGTGCTTTCCAGCCAGAGGACAATAGGGATACCTTTTGCTTCTTTACCCAAAGGGAACCTGCTAATCTACACATGCTAAGAGTAGGCTAATCTACACATGCTATTAATACAACGCAAATAAACTCTTGCATAGTTCATGCAGGAGTTTATTGAATTCAGGGTTTACCCATGTTCCCAGGACTTCAGCACATTGAGCTGAGGCAGCCCAGCCCCATCTGGCAGAGGATCCAGGGGGTTGGCCTGCTAGCCCAGAGTGACTCTGCCCTGGCTCAAAGTGATGCAGAGGCAGGCAGCTCCCACACTGTAGCACCCTTGTGCCCCAGTCAGTCCTGGTCACTGTCTGCACATGTGTTGCAGTGGAGTAAATAACTTTGTGGCAGGATGCTACTTGTGTCAGGTAGTACTATTCTATAGCAGAGTTAATTAGTTTACTCTAGCACCTGAGAGGCACCTCATTAGCACCTCAGGCATAGATAGGGTGGCCATTGCAGAGGACAGTCCGGTTGTCCTCTGTCCTCTATTGATGTGAAGCCAGACACCTTTATGTCCTCGATTTTTGTCTTGAAGAGAAGGCATAAAGTCATCTGGTTTTGTATCAGTAGAGGACAGAGGACAGAGTAGCAGAAAATCAGACTTTCCTCTATGATGGCCACCCTAGGCATAGATGGTGATACTTTACTGTGGAGCTAATTAGCCAACTCCACAGTAAAGTACACATGTAGATGCCCCCAGAGAGCCCAATCACTGAAAACCTGCTCTCCTCCCTGGTAGAGAAGGGGGACTGGGCTGTCTGTCAGCCTCTCAAGGAAAGTAGCACACTGCTGCTCCAGCTGCCTGAAACCTTGCTGTCCTCTCCAAAAGCACAGAGAGGAGAACAATAGCTTCCCCAGTGCTCTGTCAGGAACAGTAGCAGTTTTTGCTGCTGCTGCTGCTGCTGCTGCTGCTAGGGCTTCAGATGTCTCCAGGGCCCTGTCAACAACAGCATGCTTCTCTGCTACTGCCATTGCCACTGTAGGGGCTTCAGATATTCTGATTGCCCCTGCAGGAGCAGCACTGATCTTCACTTCTGTGATGGTGGAGCCCCAACAGGAGACCCTTCAGAACTGCTGCTTCTCCAAGACAGCAGTATCTCTGTGACAGTGTGCTGTAGTGATCAACATTACAGCCCCAGGTCTTTTGGTTGGGCTGCAGTTTTTCTCCAGGTGGATTGACAGGGAACCAATTGCTCTTCCTTCCTCTCCTCTCTGTAACAAACCCAACAGAGGTCCTGGCATAAGTGCCTCCATGTTGTATACATCATTGTTAAGAGTGGAACCCTAGTTAACAATATCTGAGGGCATCCTAGTTAGGGCAGTCTTTAAGCATTGTTAATAAATTCTTCTAGAGAGAGGCTCTTTATGATCAACTCTTCCATTAACATATACCCAATCAGGTTGTACCTAGATGTATGTTATTAATTGTACACATGTGATTAAAACCCTAGGGACCTAGGGGAAGTAAGGAATCACAAGCCTGAGCTGTTGGAAGGACTGGACAAGAGATGAGTTTCTGGCCTATGCCCATCCTTCTAGGCATGAGTATGCTTTTTCCATTTCCATTGCCTGATATGAATGCTAGTTAAATTTATGCTTAGATTTCCAATAAAGTGATTCCCTTGAGAAGAGGTGGATGTGTTCTCTCTTTATTACAGGGCCCCAAAGTAAGCCTACTTTGTCCGAATTTGGGGATAGAGGGCTTCCCTTCACACTCCCCCACCTCTGGCCAATGAAGTACTAACTACAGAAA
The DNA here is from genome assembly GCF_000455745.1 of Alligator sinensis. Lineage (NCBI taxonomy): Eukaryota > Metazoa > Chordata > Crocodylia > Alligatoridae > Alligator > Alligator sinensis. Next base: position 958,093 of record NW_005842365.1, read on the forward strand.
AGTTCCTACCCTAGAAGTGGGTTGCCTCTGTGGCAGCCTATAGCTGCAAGCTCTAAAAGCCTCCAGTCATTTTGTGCCCTGGGAAACATTGCATAGGAGCCTGGTGGAGCCTGTTTGCTTCCCAGGAGCACTGCAGGCCCTGTGTGACCCTCTGGACAGGATACAGGCTACCTCTGCCTGTTCTGTCACCTATCCAGAGCTGGTTCTTGGCCACAGGTGGCTGTTGAAAAGGGCTGCAGCCTGCTACTTCCCCTGCCCAACCCTGATATCTCCTCAGGGCTGTTTGTTGGCTGTATCTGGCAGCAGGGCCAACACCTGCCCCATGCTGATGCTAACCCCCAGCAGTATGTCCTGTGCTTGCAGGTGGTGTGATGCATTGACTTTGCTGTGCAGCTCCAAGTCCCATACCATGCCCCTGCACTGGGTGCTGCCGGAAGCTGTCTAGGGCCGGCAACACAGGGACAGCCACATGGGAGCCCAGAGAACTAGTGTGGGATAAGCATGTCATCCTTCTCCTCCTCCTTGATGAGGCCTGGTCCCACCCACGTGCTCACACCTCTGCCATCCACCCAGGTCCCCAACTGGATCCAGGAGGAGACAGGTGACTTTGTCACTCTCTGGAGTGATATGGAGATGCTGAGAAACTTTGACCAAGGTGGGCACTTGAACATCCACATTTATAAAGCCGCATCAGGTGAGAGTGAGGGCACTTCCAGTCAGTGTAGCAGTGCCTGCACCCAGGTCAAGGCTTTGTGGGCACAGTAGGTGGCCATGACTGACCACAATCATCACCTGCAAAACCATGCCCTTTATGCAGCAGCTGACCAACCTTTTGGCACCCCAAGAACTAGGCTGCAAACTCCTGCATGAGGAGCCGCATCAGGTGAGAGTGAGGGCACTTCCAGTCAGTGTAGCAGTGCCTGCACCCAGGTCAAGGCCTTGTGGGCACAGTAGGTGGCCATGACTGACCACAATCATCACCTGCAAAACCATGCCCTTTATGCAGCAGCTGACCAACCTTTTGGCACCCCAAGAACTAGGCTGCAAGCTCCTGCATGAGGAGATTGCTATCTATCACTGGGCAGTGGAGACTATAGATGATGGCCACTGGACCCTGGACACCCTCCTGGGCCTGCAGGTCATGTGAATGCCCTCCACTGCTCAGCCTCCATCCATGGCCCTGCAGGGCTCCTGGCAGTCACCCACTGCTCCACATCAGGCCCCTGCCTGGGCCTGGGAGGAGCCCCTGGCTGAGCCTTGCCCTGGGTCCCACACAACCCTTCTGGGCCTAGTCCCATTGCTCACTCCAGTGCCACACAACCAAGGACCTGGAGGTGCCAGGAGAGGCATCACAAGTGGATGCTGGCCCTGCACTCAGGCTGCCAGAGAAGGAGCCACCCACCCTGGAGAAGTGTGATCTGCCATCACCCCACAATAAGCCCACTGCTCATGGCAGTTGCTGCAGCCCCTGAACCTACAGGGGAATGGTCCAAGGCTGGAATGCTGGCTGCCCATCCCTGGTCTCTTCCCCCTAGCCACCCTCACCCCACAGCCCCCCACTCTGGGACTCACAAACAGAGACTGAGACTTTTGTAAATAGTTTTGACACTGAGGATAGGTTTTTTTTTTTAATTGTTGGAGGGTGGGGAGAGTTTTGGAGGGGCTTTGTTTGTTGGGGATGGAGGGGGAGTGGGCTCTGTTGTTTGAGGTGGAGGGATCTCTGTGTGTTGGGGAGGGAGGGGCAAAGGGGCTGTATGTGGTGAGAAGGGAGGATGAGAGATGAGAGTGGGTGTTGTGAGGGAAATAAGGGTTGTTTTTTTTTGTTTCAAGCATGTGCTTGGCCTAAGAGTGGAGGTAGGGATAGGCAGGGTGTGTGTGGGCAGCAGAACAGGTGAGCTAGGGGGGAGAACACTCCAAGAAGTGGTTTGCCAGAGTTTCCTGCACCTAGTTCCCTGGCCCTTGCTGGTGGGTGCACAGCTCACCTGGAGCCTCACTGGGGGAGACCCAATGCTAATGCTGCTGCTGCAGGTCATGCTCCTGCCCTCAGGCCTCCAAAGCCAGGTGTACTTCCTCTGCCCAGGCCTCCTGGAACAACTCTCTCCAGTCCTTGCAACTATTGTGCAACACACATGCCTACAGGGTAAGATTGTTCTCAGCCACTTCAAAGTGGGCTGCGAGGGACTACCAGTGGACTTTGTGGCAGCCAAAGATGCATTCAATAAGGGCATGTGTCCAGCTGAGGCACCAATTATGAAGCACCAATTAAAGTGGGCTTGGCAGGGGTCCAGGTGCCTGGTGTAAAGCCTCATCAGCCACAGGAGTAGAGGGTCTTCTTGTCTTCGACCAGCAGAGGTAGGATGATGCCGACATCCAGCTGCAGGTCCTCCACTCCCAGTGCAACGCACCCACTCTCCACAAGCACACCGAGTCCAAAGTTCCTGAATACGTGCATGTTGTGCACACTGCCCGCCCAGCCAGCATTGCCATGGGTGAAGGTCCCTTGGTGATCAAAAACTGCCTGCAGGACAACCAAATGAAACCCCCTGCAGCTATAGTAGGGCCTGTCTGCATGGGGTGGTCAGGTGACTGGAATGTGCATCCCATCCAGGGCCCCGGTACACTGGGTTAACCCGTGCATGGAACCCTATAATCAAACATGGGGGTCATAGATGCAAAGGACAGTGTCTACCCGGATGTCCTGGAGGGTGCTTCACACCTCCAGGATGGGATCCCCTGTGGTGGTCTTGCCCACCCTGAACAGGTGCCCTGCATACCTCAGGCTGGTGGGCATGGCCAGTTTGACTAGCGCCAGGGCCAGGCAGATGTCACCAGGGAGGGCTGGGTGCATGCCAGAGTCCTGGTGCTCCAGCTGATGAAGCAGGTCAGCAAAGGTGGCCTGAGTCATCCTGAAGGCATTGACCCACTGCTCATCAACCAAGTCACATTGCACCAGGCACTAATACCAGTCCCAGCTGGTGCAGTGGACCCATAGACAGTGGGGCTGAAGGGCTAGGAGGGTGATGGCCCTGGCAGTGGCCTCCTGGAGCCCCTCATAATTATGGCTGGTGGCAGCAGCTATGCAGTGGTAGGGGCCCTGGGAGGGTGTGCAGTGGTCAACCAGATGGCAACTGTGTGTGGGGCACCCAAGCAGAGAAAGATGGCCATAAGTCAGGTGATGGTGACCATGGTGGGCCAGCAGGATAACCAAGGTGTCCAGGAGGATTGGAGAATCCTTTCCCTGGATTCTAGGGATAGGAGCTTGGGCAGCCATAGCTAAGGACCACAGATGCCACATGCTGTCTGTGTCTATGCCATGCTGCTCGTCTGCGCGCTGGAACTGGCTGTGCAAAAAGCACAGAGCAGGGGTGGGTTTTAAAGATGGCTGTGAAGTACTGGCAGCTGGGCCTGGCTTCAGACATGGCTGCCAAGTTCTGGCAGCTAGGGCCTGAGGCTGGAGCTCCTCCCAGTGGCCACAGGAGCACATGGCAAGGCTTGAGGACCTAGCACTAAATTTAATACCAGATCACTGCACATGTAGACTGTGATGGCCAGAACAAGAGGGGTTAAATAAAAAAATATATGCTTTTGGAAGCATCTGGTAATTATATAAGCAGTTAAGATTAACTAATGCAAAGCTTGTAAGTTTGCAACCTGCAAGTGGAATTTGTCTGTCATAATTTAACCAAAGTGTTGAATCTAACTGTTTGCACTGATCATGGGACCACTGAGCCCCAAAAATAAGCAGAGCTACAATATTAGCTGATCTAACAGGTTTTGATACTAAAGAAGAAGCCATAACAAGATCTGACCACCTAATAAAATTAGCACATTCCAAGGAATCCAGGAATAAGAAACTAAGGGCGGAGTAATGCTAATTTCAAACCTCAAAGTAATGTGGTGTAATTTGCTTATTGGGTGAACCCGAGTTTGGGTGGTAACCTTACATGATAATTTCTAACACCTTTTGATCCCATAGGGTAACAGCTATAGGGCAAGATTGTGAGTGGCTCTGAGCTAGCAAATTAGCATAAGATAAGGTATAAAGAAGTACGTATGTCAAGTGACCAGCATGAAGGACGGGACAGAGGACCATTGTTGTACCAAGCCTGGACCCCAGACTCCTAGTGTGAGTGAGGACCAGATCCTGACCTAGGGATCTTCCCAGTGATCCTTCGGACAGTGTTGATCGGGGATGCCTGACTTTGCTGGAACAACTTGGCGTGCACCTAGCTTAAAGGGACTACCAATAAGTTGCCAACCCCATGTGGGAACTCTTTGTCATTCTGTCTATCTGTTGTTATCATTCACTATTAGCTCTTTATTACTGTAGTATCTGTTTGTTGCATTAAACTTTCTGTTAACTGTTGTATGCTAAGCTATAAGTAAATTTGCCTTTACTTCACTCCCAACTTGCCTCCTCGATCCCTAACCCAGCAGCCTCACAGCTGATACACTCATAGTGCCTAGCTGGCCTGTGACAGTAGACCCCTGCCAAAAATCACTTAATGCACATTAGCTTAATGAGCAGTAAATCTAGTTGTGACTAATTTTACATGTATGTGCACCCCAGGATGTCCAGTATGATAGGTTCCACCCCAGGATTTGGCCTATGGATTAAGTTTCAGGTCAGTTTTTACTCTGAGATCCAGTTCCCACATTTCCTCTAGATTAGAAGAACTTCAGCATGATTAGATTGAGTCACATCTAAACTTTAATCACAAGCTGCTGGCATTTGATTTGTAATCTGCAGCAGTGTTTGGTAGCCCTGTAATTCTGCACAAAATAGAGGCATTCTATCCTGTGAGAACACCTGCCCTGAGCCATTGAGTAATTAATCTGCTGTTTTGCTTCAGCTATTTCCTGCATAGAGGCAGGAAAAACTGTAGGTTTTCAAAAAGATGGTCTTACCATTCAGGTTTTTTACTAATCATGGCATGTGTGGTGGGGGGAGGGAGAAGCAGGCAGGAGAGAAACAATATTTTCATCAGGCTCTATGCTGAGTACAGTTCTTCTCTCCTTCCAGTGTCCATAGGCATTCACCACCAAGTTGAACATCTGGACTCCTCTTACAAAGTAAGTAGACAATGAGAACGGGGTCCCCAAAACCAATGCAGGAGACAGCTGCCAAAAGGAAATTAGGCTAAAATAGGCTAATGTGCATTAAAGTTGTTCCTTGAGCAGCAGCTCAGCCGGATGTTGGCTTTTCATCTGCTAGCAGCAAACTGCTGCTTCTTCTGCATTTCAGGGCCAAGCTCTTACTTCAGCCAGCTGTGAGTTGCCCTGTTGCTGCTGCTCAGGCCCCTGCAAGTAACAGAGCACCCTGTGCACCCCGTGCTCTGTTACAGCATTGCAATACAGTTGAATTCTCTATTAATGTATGCAGGGACAATATTGCCTCCCTATTCCTTTTTGGTACTCACTTCCACTGTTTCAAAGTTCATACTCCCCATTTTAGCCACAGCATTGCTTGGAAGCTTATATTTGACTAATTTCCACTATGGTCCCTAACACTTTTCAGTAGCTTGAAGGTACAGACCCTACTCTGCCAGTGTGTCTTAGAGCCCCAAACAGCTTTTTCTCCAGCTCTATTATGAAGCATGTCGTTCACCCCTTGAGCACCAAGATATGTAGATTTCTTTTTGGTGGTGGCTTGTCTTCACTTATATTTACTCTCCCACCAAACTTTGTGTCTTCTTTGAATTTGACTAGTAATGGCTTTCTATTTTATATCAGATCATTGATAAAGATACTGAATACACTACGACTTGGAAATAACACCATTGCTGGACCTCAGGACCTCAGTGCCTGGTGATTCGCATGTACCAGACTGCCTAAACCAGGATGCTGCAGAACTTCCCAGAGCCTTTGTTTGTCCCAGCAAATTTGTCATGCTAGGAGCCTCTACCCATCTCAGTCGCATGACCTGATCCTAAAGATATTCTGAAGGCACATCTCCCAGATTGGGGCTAACATAAAAGAGAGATGGGGAAAAGAATTTCTGCGGATGATTCTATATGTCCTTTTATAGCACCATAGCCACATGTTTAGTGCACTTCTATAGGAGAGGATAGACCTGTTTTCTAGTCCCTACCTTTTTCTGATTTGTATTGAGAACTGGGATTCAAGTGTCTCAACTACCTTGTTAGTGCCACAACTCCCAGGCTGTTTTTGGTTATAATGAGGTACACACATACAGAGAGAGAGAGAGAGGGAGAGAGGGAGAGAACCTCTTTTTTCTTTCTCTTTCATGAAAAAGCCTGACGTGGCTCAGGCCTCTAACTCCAGCAGAAAGTTCATCACTGAGAGTCCCAAGTGAAAAGAGGTGCCTACATTTCTTCAAGGCACCTCTAAGGTGCCCCTTAGCATTTCTTACTGGCTGGCTTAGGCCTCTCCTTACTCTGTGTTGTGGCTTCTGTGAATCCAGTTCCTAAGCGTTTAATACTCTGCATTCATTGAAAGGGGAGCCTGGGGCCTAATTCAAATTTAGGAATTCCACAGGGCACTTTGGTCCTGAAGAATTAGGCATTTAAGTGGTGAAGTCATTTTGTTGCATTAACTCCTCATGACTGGCCTTACCTCATAGATACTGTAGACTGAGTCATAACACTTTTGGGACCAGAAAATGTCCAAGAGACTGACCAAAGAATTTGCTATGTCATTTGTCCCTTTAAAACCAAGTTGTATCAACACAATGTTTACAGCCCATGTGAAGTGTTTTGGATTGCTGGGGCAGCCTTACCCTAGAAATCAACAATTAATCCCCCCTTTCTATATGTAAGAAGCACTTCTCATTCTTAATTTGCTCAACAGTGCCCTAAAAAGCTGCATTTTCCTACTAAGTGGAGTATCAGACAAAGTGGGCACGTTTATATGAGATGCTAACTGCACAGTAACCTAATAAATAATAATGTGCAGTATCGTGCCACAGCACAAACAGTGCTAATATGTTACTGCACAGTATTATCGGGCTACTGTGCAGTAGCATCACTAAAAAGACGTTCACCATTGCTACTGCACAGTAAATCCAGTAACTGTGCATTTATTTAGTTTTAATATACAACTTATATTACATTACATTTTAATATACAAATTATACAAATGATTATACAAATACTAAATTAAATGTGCAGTAACTATTGCGCATTAATGAACATGTAAACATTGCGCATTAATGAACACGTAAACGCACCCACTGGTTACTTAATAGGTGTGTATTGCCTTATCAGATACTCAACATAGAATGTCTGAGAGTTATACCAGTCAGGAGCTATAACATTTCTAAATTTGCTTCCTCAATAATGTTTTAAAGTTCAGGTTCAACTTGCATTTTCAAAGTACCTAATGTTCCATGCCTCTGCTTATTAAGTATCAAACATATGGTAAGTGCACACAAGAGGCTGAATGCATGTAGGAAGATAGTTATATGCATTTCATCCTGGGAAAAAGGCAGGGTGTTCATCATCCTAGGTGTTTCTTTGTTCTTGTAATACACCCATGCACAATGAGAGTTGCCCTGGTAAACCTGTGGTATACTAAAAATGTATACATATGACATGCATCCCTGTCATCAAAGTATACCTTTTTCTACAGTCAAATATGTTTCCCAGCAGCCCACAAAATCACAACACAAAAATTAAAAACTATAAAAATGTAAAGGAAAGACTTGGAACATACTCAGAAGTATTTCTACTATATGTTCTGACCAGAATACTGCACAAGAGGACCCAAAGGAGACCTTTTTTCTCAGCCCCCAACCACCAAGGTTCAGAATGGATTTGGAACAGCATCATTCATACTGGGAGTCATCCATACTGAGGTTCCCCTAACCCTAGAATGTATTTGTATTAATCAAGTGAAGTTAAATTTTGCACACCACTTAATGCCATGTCTCTGTCTGTTCAATGTACACCACTTCACAATTGTTGCACTTTAACATTCCAAAATGTCAAAGAATGTTCAGCTATGAACACATATTGCCATTGTTGCAAGAGAAAACGTTTTCTTGCAGGACAGAGCATGAGTATTCAGATGCCTGCCACTTGCCATAAGACAAATCTCCAAAAATGTTTGTAGAATAAGAGGTAGATTCATAGATTGTAAGGCTGGAAGAGACCTTGGAAGATCACTGGGTCCAGCCCCCTGCACCAGGCAGGAAAGACAACTGGGGTCAGGTGACCCTAGCAAGGTAACTGTCCAGTCTCCTCTTGAAGATTTCCATGGTAGGCGATTGCACCACCTCTGGAGGGAGCTTATACCATAGCCTGGACACTCTAACGATGAAGATGTGTTTCCTAATGTTGAGCCTGAAATGGTCTTCCAAGAATTTGTGGCCATTACTTATGGTTTTCCCCAAGGATGCCTTGGTCAACAGTTGTTCACCGAGACCTTGATGTATTGCCCTGAGGTAGTGATAAACTGCTACCAAATCCCCTCTCAGCCTTTTATTTTTCAGGCTGAAAAGTCCCAGGTCCCTCAGCCTTTCCTCATATGGCTTGCTGTGCAAGTCTCTGATCAAATGGATGGCCCGTCTCTAGACCCTCTCAAGCTTTACCACATCCTTGTTAAAGTGTGGTGCCCAGAACTGGATGCAGTACTCCAACTACAGTCTCACCAATAATGAGTAGAGTGGAAGAATCACTTCCTTGGTTTTGCTGGAGATGCATCACATGGGCTGTAAACATTGTGTTGATACAACTTGGTTTTAAAGGGACAAATGACATAGCAAATTCTTTGGTCAGTCTCTTGGACATTTTCTGGTCCCAAAAGTGTTATGACTCAGTCTACAGTATCTATGAGGTAAGGCCAGTCATGAGGAGTTAATGCAACAAAATGACTTCACCACTTAAATGCCTAATTCTTCAGGACCAAAGTGCCCTGTGAGAAGACTGAGAGGAGATCTGGTGGCCGTCTATAAACTCACCAGGGGGACCAGCAGAAAATAGGTGAGACACTGTTCCCCCGGGCACCATCTGGGATAACAAGGAATAATGGCCACAAATGGATTGAGAGTAGGTTCAGGCTTGATATCAGGAGACATTACTTTACGGTTAAGGCTGTCAGTCTCTGGAATGGGCTCCCAAGGGAAGTAGTGTTCTTCCCTACCTTGGGGATCTTCAAGAGGAGGATGGATAAATATCTGGCTGGGGTATTATGATCCCAGTACTCATTCCTTCCCAGGGCAGGGGCTTGGACTTGATGATCTGTTTAGGTCCCTTCCAGCCCCAGAAACAATGAAACTATGAAACCTAAAGTACTAATACTTTGTCCCACACTATTGTAATGGACATCTGAATAGTCCTTCAGGCATCCCACAATATACAACTTTATCCCCTATCCTCGCCTCTCTTGAAATATTTGCTGCCACTCTGCCACTCTGACCTTGACAAAAAGAAATCTACTGCTGAGAGGTATTGGGCTCCATCTGATGTCTTTCTCTATTAATTGCCCTGCAGAATGACTTTCCAGCCATTTTATTCTCACCGCACACTCACAATCAGCACCAGAGTCTGCAGCTACCACACCACCAACCACTGGGAACACCTGGGACTCGTACAGCACTTCCATTACCCCACAAAGTCATGCATTATCCCTCTACCATGATTCTTCAGTGCACCAAATTCAGTGTTCTGAACACATGTGGCAGCAACTGAATCAGGGATAAGGTAACATATCTCATTGCCATCTGGGGTGAGATAGAAAATAAGTGGGTGTTTCAGTCAAGCCACCAATACAAGGTGATCTATCAGTGAATCACAAAGGAAATGGCAGCCTGGGGACATGACCATAACTAGACCCAGTGATAGTCCAAGTACAAGGTATTGAAGCAGAAGTTTGTAAGGACATGTGTCAGCAACTGCATGTTGGGTGCATGCACAATTATGTGCAACCACTACAAGGAATTCTCCTGTATCTTCTCAGCCAATGATATAGTCATGTCTAAAAATGCAGTGGACACAGCATGCACTACCCAGGTGAGTGGTGAGGACTTCAACACGACCATGGTCAAAGAGATATAGCTCTCACAGGTCATACAGCAGCCTGCATAATGAGCTAGATCAGGGATTCCCAGTCCATCCTGCTGAATTATGTGGATTTCATGGCTATCCACCAAAGCCATATGGACTCTGAAATGGACCTGGGCTTAGACAATAAGGGTCTGAAGTTTCTTGCTATCCCCCAATGTTCAGCACCCCAGCCAGATGTCTCCCAGCACAGACCCAGTGCCCCAGAAGACCCAGCCCATGACAAGACAGATCCTGAGGATGGCCACGTAACACTTGGGTTAGGAGAGCCCAGGAAATGAGGAGCCAGAGCACTCTACAACCCAATGGCATGCTGTTGCACCAGTTGAACTGTGGCATCTTGTCCCTTCCTCTGCTCCCCACCTCCCCTGCAAAAGCCACATAGCCAAGTTAGCAGCTACTTCAGGGCAGACACAGCAACCTCCAGTCATCGAGCCTCTTCTCTCCACTGGGTAAAGTCTATGGCATCCCAGATCGTGCAACCTGTGATTATGCAGTGCAGGTTGCGCATTAAAATACTGTGTGTGGACAATCTACTGGCACCAACAGTTTTCTTCTTCCCAGTACTTCACCATCATCATCCACTAAACCTTCACTAAAAGACTTGTGGTAAGAGTTTTCTAGGTGGTGCCAGCAGGCCTGAGAAATGAGAAGGCGGTAGCCAACAATCTCTGTACGAGCAGCCTAGGTGTGGCAGTCACATGACTCTTACTTGGTAACAGGAACATGAGGTCCTACTGAGGTGACCATATGGCCCTATTTAGGGAGGCCCCACCTGCCCAACCTGAGGAGGCCCCTACAAACGTTGGGATAAAAAGGCTCGGCTCTCACTGACTCCCGACTGGTTTCCCATGATCAGTAGGATCTCCTTCTTAAGTGGGAGAATAAATCACAAAAATGAATAGAGACTGACAACTGGATACTGGCGCATTTGTATACTACTTGACTCAAAGCTAAAATTGAGCTCCCAGAAGAACTGCATTAGTAGCAAAAGAGCTATACAGGTATCAGATAGATATCACTGTCTTATCCAAGACTTGACTACATGACAGAAGTGTGCTTAAGAGAAAAATAATACATTTTCTACTGGTCAGGCTACAAGGCAGACCAAAACCTACATGGGGGTAGGACTTGCAATAGCAAACTCCATCGCTAATATACTACCACATTAACCTGTGTCAATTGTTGAACACCTAATGACATTGTGGATGCCACTATCCCACAACAATTTTCTGGTAATAATAAGTGCCTACCCCCAACACTATTTTTCCCTGAAGAGATGAAGCCTCAGTTCTACAGCCAGCTCAGTGACACTCTAAGAAACATACCCAACAATGATAAAATCCTATTACTTAGTGACTTCCATTCATGCATTGGAGATTAGGGCCGTACAAAATGTCACCACTAGTTTTGTTTCAAGGCTGTTTTGACCTGTTTTGAGGTCAAAACATCAAAATCAAAACAACCTTGAAACAAAACAAGGCAAGTCGAAATGTTTCACTGTTTTGATGCTGTTTCGATGTTTCACCTATAGGCTATAATGGGGAAGGTTGAAACAGACTATAACCTTGTCATTTCTGGCCAGATTTGGGTGCAGCATGCATGACTGGTAGCTCCTTCTGAGGGCATGTTGCATGCCAAGTTTCAGGAAGATAGATGCAAGGGATTCAGAGAAACTGCACCCCAAAATCTTGGGAGCCAAACTTGTGTCACATGTATGTGTTAAGCCACAGCAGAGTCAAAACTACAAGATTGCTA
>NW_005842365.1:970229-987487 GCF_000455745.1 Alligator sinensis
GGAGGGAGGGGAAACTACTGCAGGTCTGGCTGCTAGGCCTGCTGTGGCCATGAAGCCTGCCAGCTGTCAAAGAGATAGGTGCAGAGGGGTTCTGGGGTCCTGCAACCCTAGCTGCTGACATGCAAAACTCGTGACATGGGTGCTTGTGCAACAACTGCCTCTCATCAGGCAGCAGGACTGAAGATCCCCCAGCACTTGTCAACAAGACCTGGGTGTAATAATTGACCACAATATGAACAATAGGAACATGAGCCGGCAGTGTGATGCTGTAGCCAGCAGGGCCAACAATATGCTGGCATGCATCAATTGATGCATCTCCAGCAAAACCATTGCAAAGAATTGATTCTCCTGTTCTACTCGGCTCTATTCAGCACTGGTGAGACCGCAGCTGGAGTACTGCGTCCAGTTCTGGGCTCCACACCGTAACAAGGATGTGGTAAAGCTTGAGAGAGTCCAGAGAAGGGCTACCCATATGATCAGAGACTTGCACGGCAACCCATATGAGGAAAGGCTGAGGGACCTGGGTCTCTTCATCCTGAAAAAGAGAAGGCTGAGAGGGAACTTGGTAGCAGCTTACCGCTACATCAGAACCGTACATCTAGGGCTTGTTGAACACTGTTCATCAAGGCACCCTTGGGGAAAACTAGGAGTTATGGTCACAGTCTGGACACCCTAGTTGTGAAGTAGTTTTTCCTAATGTTGAGCCTGAAACCATCTTCCAGGAGTGTCAGACAAAGTTGCCTTTCTTCTCATCCACCCTGCTGGGTCTTGCTCTCGCTGACTGCCTGTCATCTTTGACAGGCAGTGCAGGGAAGATGAAAGTTAATTTTCTAAAATTTTTAGAGGCCCCGTAGGCTGGATAGAATGGGCTAGTTGGCTGGATCCAGCCTAGGGGCCATATTTTGCCCACCCCTGGTTTAAGGCCTGAGGGGTCAGGTCTGTTTGTTGGGCCATGAGGCCCTATAGGATTACAAATGAGTGACACCTTTGAGACATGAGCATGGCTATAGGTACATCTGGAGGCCATGATTATAGCCCCATGGGCACAATTAGGGCCAGGAGCCCATATTTAGGGTCTATATGTCCCCAGTTTCCCAGAAAGGTAGAAAAGCCCTGGGGACTGTCTTAAAAGGGAAACACATTGTTTAGACTCTTAAGGAGACAGGGCTAAGGAGAATCCACAATGACTGATTGTGAGGGTAGAGAAGCCCCTTAGATGGTGTTTAGGGCCTAAGAAGCCTTGAGGATTAATCCAGGAGGCCTGAAGTCCCCTGTCCACCTTCTATTAACTGGTCCATTAACTGGTTAATTTTGCAATTACCTGGAGACCACCTACATGTGCCAGATAGCTATTACACAATAAAAAAGTTCCAACCAGCTATAATAGACCTGAAAATTGTGTATTAACTTTATAGCTTGTTGCTATTGAGCTTTACTTTGCATATGTAGCAGGGCTGGGAGCCCTGATACCTGATGGGGCTCCCAGCCATGGTGGATGCACCATGCCCAGTGGAAAAAATCCTGAACCCCAGGGATCACAGCAGTCATGATCCCCAGGGTCATTCTGGCTTCTGCAGGGGATTCTGGCTTCTGCAGTCCCTAGGGCTTGGGGGTGCATGAAATGTGTGGACCCTAGGCATCATGGGTGACATGATCTCTAGGACTAGGGGGTAAAAGCCCTGAATCCTGATCCTGGATGCTGTGATACCTAGGGATCTAGGGCACAGGAAAACCTCAGGCACAGAGGATCGTTGCAGAGGCAATCCATCCTGCCCAGGCGGACCATAAAATCACCGTGCAGGTGATTCTCCCACCCAGGGCTGGGGGAAACCCCTGGGTCCAAAGGATCACAGGCACCTTCATTTGCATTAGATTCCATTTACCTGACAGATTAGGGGCAGAAATTTATTTTGGCTGGAGGGATGCTTGATGATTTTTGGTGAGCTGTTGAGGGCTGCAAGGGTAGCCCTGCCACCTGATCATCATCCAGTCCCACCACCTGACCTTTGACACCAGAGGTGTTTTTCCTTCCACATTGCCATCTTGGAACCAGAAAAAAACAACACATCATATACTAAAAATCAAACATCTACTATAACACATTTTAATTTCAAAAAATATTTTTGTCATGATTTGTGTGCTTGCATACTTTATATACCTGCAACTGCATAATAGCTCAAAATAAAATATCACTCTTCTATAGTGGGGGGGGGGGCAGGGATTTTTGGAGGGGATTTATGGGGGGGCCACCACACGCTCCCCTTGCCCCATGACGCACAGTCCCTGCTACCTGCAGCCCCATGTGCTGGCACAGAACCAGCCCAGTCTGGTGCAAAGTCCTGAGCCATGTGGGCTCTGTGTCACTATGTCCAGCTCCCGGGATTCAGTCAAAGCTGTGCGCTGCTGGGGAGCTCTGCCTGCCATGGGCCAGGAACACCCCAGGGCCCGCTGCCTGCTGCTGCTGCCAGTGCCAAGGGCTGTGCACCATGGTGGGGAGGCCCACACCCACCCACAAACCCCACAGCACTCCATTCCCCCTCATGCAGGCAGGAGCCCTCCTCCCCATTTACCAGCTGTCCAGCCATGCACTACCACACTTGGTGCCTGCACACAGGGCTCCCAGCTAGAGTACCAAGAGTCCCACAGAGGTGGAAGCACAGAGCCCCCCCAATCCAATCATGTGTGACCTTTGAAATTCCATGGATCCTGCTGGCTTTTAGAGGGACAGCTGTGAGTCGCTAATAATTGTTTTTTGGAGGGGCCCTGGGGGCTGCACATAATGGTCCGGTGGACCAGATGTGGCCCACAGGCTGTATTTTGCCCACCCCTGTGCTAGATGCAGTGAGATCATATGAATCTATGAATCTATGAGATCAAGCTGCAGAAGCTATAAAGCATGTGGCCTAATAGCCTAGTCTTCACATGGAGATTTATCTGACCTGAGGCCAGGCACTAGCTATGTTTTTATTAGTAACATGTATCTACCCAGCACAGCTCTTGAGGCTTGCTTGTCACACAGAGATACAGAATGGATGAGCTCTGGGTGATCATAGGAGAAGAGAAAGGCATGGTACTGGAATTGGCCCTGGCTGGACTTCTGAGAAGAAAAGGTCTGCTGATGAAGCAGCAGCCTGCAGAAAAGGTGCAGGGTATTTAAAGAGTCTGGCATGACTGCTTCAACTCAGATTGCTGCCTTGATTACTGTTGTGTGTTCTCATCAGAAGCAGAAAGGTTTGATCAAAAGAAAATTATTTCCAAATTGGAAAAGGAGGTTTTATCAGAGTGGCTCAGATGATGTAAAGTGGCTTGGCTTACGTATACCATTAGAACTGGAATTCGTGGCATGTGTGCACATCCTTAGCATATAACTGGGGTTTATCAGGAAAAAGTCTCCTTGTACATTAGTGTATTGCAAACACAAAGAAGTACCTGGGATGATGAACATAAGAAACAGAGCAATCTGCCTTCTGTCATGTCCATTTTGAATGTCAAGACTGAATTCCCAGGCTGTGCCAGCCCTAGGTTGACAAATAAGGGAAAAACCTGCAAGGAAGACCACACTCAGTGGGAATTGGAAGCCTGCAAGGGAAAGGGGTTATTTTTTAACCCTTCTTGCAGCCTCAGTGGTCAGCATGATGACACTTACATACTGCCTACCCAACATCACATATTGCCCTGAGCCTTCAGGCAATGTAGTGAGGAAATCTCTTACTGGACCTTGCATTCAAAGGGAGGGGATGGGCCTTCTGGGGAATGCTTAACAGTCTAAAGCAGAGCTTTCCAAACTTTTCATGTTGGTGACACACTTTTTAGACATACATCATTTCGCGACACAGTAATTCAGTTCCGGGGGAGGGGCCAAGGGAAGCAGACGCGAGTAAGGGAGCTCCGCGCTGCCCTTCCGCAAAATTTTCTGCATTTCGCGCAACACACCTACACACTGCCACCGACACACTAGTGTGTCGCGGCACACAGTTTGGAAAGCTCTGATCTAAAGTCTTGGCATGCACTCATAAGAACGAAATCATTAACCACCAAAGTTCAAGGTATGTGTGCGCACAACCCATATTGCCTCCTGCACTGGGAAAAGATGTGTACAAGGGGTCAAGGGTAAGGAGTAGGGCAAACTTAAATGTAGCATTTCCTAAAATAGTTGAGTTTGACTTTAATGCTAAAATCATTTTTATATAGTCTTTTGTATATAGTCTTCATACAGGTTTTGTTTGTTTTTCGTTCTTGTGTTTGTTTGTTTTGTTTTCTTATGGAGCTCCCCAAGTCTTTAAAGGCAGACCATAGCAAGTTTGGCCTGCCCCAGCACTTTGGACATTCTGGCTGAATGTCCAAAAGTGTTTTACGGTAATTACTGAAAACAAGGGTGATAGGTGTGAGGTGGCTCAGAGATTACTTGAGCTTGAGCATGCTGCAGGTACTTGGGTCAGTGGTTTTGTGCACTGGTATATGTTCCAAGTTATCTGACATGACAAAAGTCCAATCCAGCTTGCATATATAATACTTATAAAAAAAACCCAGTAAGGTTTGAAGACTGGGAGCTTTGATTAGACTCAGTGAGAAGGCCTTCTGATGGCACCCAAAGGCAGTGTGTAAAGCTCATGTGTGGTAAACAAAAAGAGACTGGATTTGGAACTTAATGGAGTACAACACATGTCAGAACTTAGGCTTAAGTGGTAGAAAAAATTATGAAGGTATTTTACACAGCAACCTCTATGTTAGGGGTAGACGATGTTTTTTGGCCGGAGTGCTGAGAAAACCTCACAATGCCTACCTTGGAAGGTACTGGAGTGCCAGCATTCCAGAAAAACAAAATGAGAGCAGGAGGTACATGGAAGGATGCCCTGCTTGTACCCCTTGCCCTGCAGCCTTGCTGCCCTGTGCCCCCAGCCCTGCTGCCCCTTGGCCCCCACCCAAAACCCCTTCCCCCCCCCATCCCTGCTGCCCTGTGCCTTTCACCAAAAGCTCCTGCTCCTTGCCCTCTACCCAAAGCCCCTGCCCCCCAGCCTGGCCTCTGTGGCTGTCAGCAGCTACTCAGAACTTGGGCCACCTGCAAACATCTGCTGCCTCTCTGTCCTGGCCCCCCAGCTGCCTCCCCGCCCACGCCTGGGGAGGCAGCACATACTGGCAATGCTCCCTGCTGTGCTACCCTCCCCACTTCTGGAAAGCAGCATTGGAATCCAGCACAGCAGGGCACAGCCGGGGGGGGGAACGCACAGAAAGCTGCCTGCTCTGAGCTCCCTGCTGCCCTGCCACACTTCCCCTGTGTGCATGGGAGCAGCGTGGGCAGCAGTGCAGGGTTGTGCCCCTCGCCGCTGCCTCCGCCTGCAGGGGAAGTGTGGCAGAAGCGGTGAGGGCAGCACAGTGAGGAGTGTTGCTGGTATGTGCTGCCTCCCCAGAGCTGAGGGCCAGGGCTGGGGTGGAGAGGCAGCAGATGTTTGCAGCTGGCCCAGGGTCTGGGTCACTGCTGAAAGTGATGGAGCCCGGGCTGCTTGCAGCAGGGCTTCCATGGGAGCAGCCCAGGCTCCATGACTATCAGCAGCTACCCAGAGTTGGGGCCAGCTGCAGCCAGGAGGCTACAAACAGCTGCTGCCCTCTCAGCCCCAGCCCCAGCCCCCGGCTCTGGGAAGGCACCAGGTGCTGACACTGTGCCCATTGGGGCTAGGGCCAGGGCTGGGGTGGGGAGGTAGCAGCTGTTTGTAGTCTCCCAGCTGCAGCTGGCCCCAACTCTGGGTAGCTGCTGGAGCCCAGGCTCCTCCCAGCAGGGCTTGCAGCATCCCAGCTGCCTGATGGGAGCATCCCAGGCTCCTGACTGGCAGCAGCTACCCAGAGCTGGGGCTGGCTGCAGCCGGGAGGCTGCAAACAGCTGCTGCCTCCCAGGCACCAACGTGTGCTGAGGAAAATCACCTTGCATGCCATGCTTGGCACACGTGCTAGGGGTTGCTGATCCCTGTTCTATGCAAAGGACAGGTGCATTGAAAGGAACAAAGGAAAGGAAAGCACTTTCATTTGGATGCCACCCTCACCACCTCCTGTGATCCTAGAAGGCACCTTATTTATGATGGACCTACATCATGATCCTAAGAGATGTCATCAACAGATCAGACCAGAGAAAGGAACTGGGATCACATCCCCTCCCTCCCCCCACCCTCCCTCTATCAACTTCTGTTGAATCCTGAACATGACCTGTAATATAATATGGTTTGAAGCCTCCCTCATGTCTCCCTTCCTACCTTCTCTTTGCTATCTCTCATCTTTTCCCCCTTCTGTTAGGAGACTAAATTAGCCAGCCAAGACTATTTGTCTTCCAGTACTGCTGAGAGGCTATAACCAGTGAAGCAGAAAAGCATTGTTTTAAACAGTGTTGCTGGTCTAAGCTTGCCAGGTCTCAGCACAGCTAATAACAGCGTGTGCTAGCTTGTGTCTCCAACAATAAAGTTAAAAATAGTCTGCACCAAAGACAGAAGTTGCTTCTTCAATTGCTGTTCTACTTTTGGCATTTCTCCTATCTTATGCGTTTGTGTTACTCATGTTTTGTTTTAAAGGAAGCAGGATCAGATTTCAACAATACCAGCAGCAACATCCCAGAAGCATTTCAACTACTTTTATAGTTATTATCACCTTTAATATCATAGTTATTATCACCTTTAATATCATCTAAAAGACTTGTAAGCAAGAGATTGTTTCCTATAGAACCTCTCTAGAACTAAAGTGAAAGTGAATATGGGATATTATTAGAAAGAAAGACTTCCTTAATACTTTATGATATACTTTAAAACTGACTTCTTTTTTCCATGTCTTTAATAAAAAGATTTTAATGGTGATTGTTACCACAGGAGATTCAGGCTGAGGTCTTGGCTCTGGAAACATCAAATCAATTTTTAAATTGTTGAGTCTTGTAGACAGGCGGGGTCATGACCGAGTCACACCTTTCTCAGATGTGTTTATTCCACTAGGGGCACGTCTAGACATCACCATATGTTGACATTCCTACGGCAACCCATTTTAGTACTTCCTTTTGAAAGTACTAAAGCACAGAACACTAACTGCCCATACTGTGCCATGTGCAGAGCTCACTGTTAGATTTTGCTGCTACTTCACTGTAGTAGTGGGCTAAAATGGGGGACCATGCCACTATGGCATGAAATATCTGTTGATTACATGTAGACTCATTTGCTCTCTATTTGACCATAACATGCTACACGGAGACCTACGGTGAGATGTAGACATGCCCAAGAAGTAGCAATAGGTAGGGGTCTACCTAAGTCAAGGAGGCAGCTGACCGATTTTCCAGGGAGATCATGGAGCCAGCTGACATTTTTTAAGGCTGATCGCAGTCAGCCAGCCCACACCTCTGCTTAACCAAGGGGGCCTGGTGTCCCTGCCCCTCACCACTGATTGGCTTTGAGGGATGCCCATAATACAGCACCTGCCCTCACTGCCAATAGGTGAAGAGGGGTAGGACAACATGACATTCAGCCTTCTCAGCCAATCTGGCAAAGGGAACAGTGCCAGCCATCTTGGGCTCCCCTGTGTCCTTATGGCCTGCCCTTCCCCTGTCCCTCCTGGTGGGCTGTGCATGTGGGCCACAGTGCCATGAGGACTGCTGTCTCTCTCTGGGGATCCAGCATTTTATTTCCAGTAAGTTTCCTTCTCCCTCCTTCTCCCCATCCCTATTTTGCGGGCAATGCTGGATTTTGTATTTTCCGTTAAATCTGTGAAATTGTAGTTTTGGTAGGTCCCTACCAATAGGACAAGAAAATGTGCTAGAAAGGCATCATTGCCCTAGTGGTCTGAGAAGATGTGACTGCTTCATCCCTCCCATACTTAATTTCTCTCATGATCACTTCCACACATTGGTTCTTGCTCAGACTTTTCCATTAGATTACAGAGCACCTTAGCACCTCCAATTTTTTTCCCCATGAATGGACTCACACATTATAATCAAGTAACTGCCTAACAGGGGTGTGAGAAATGGGCATTATTCAATTTGGATTGGGATTCAGTCCAAAACAGGGGCAGTGATTTGATCTGTTGATTTGAATCACTGTCCCTGATTCGATTCGGCTGAAACCAGATCTGAAGATTCAGTGCTGGTTCAGAGGATCGGTGATTTGGCCATAGACACAGCTTTAAATGTTGTTTCTACATATTTCAAGGTACCAGGCGTGGCTCATGAATTCTGCAGTGCTGGGGTGGATGGAGAATTCCACAGGAGCATGGGCTTATTATCAAACCCAGAAGTGGACCAGAAGTACTTTCAATCCACTTCCAGGTCCACCAGGGAGCGTGCAGTGGGGTATTACCACATGGAGTATAAGATGTAACAGCTCATATCATACATCCACATAGGGTTTAGAGCTGGAAAGCTCTACCAGTCCAGCAGGAACTGGTTCCATTTGAGTTGTAGCACATAAGTTGGCACCAGGAGAAAGCTGTTATCTTAGGAGGATGGATGGGGTAGAATCTATTCAGTGGTTTGTTTTTTTTTCCTGGAAATTCTGGCTGTTCCTGGAGGGCATCAGCCACTTGGGATGGTTGTGGAAAGCTAAGTTGTTTCTCTAGCTTCCTCTGGGAGTTTGAGGAACTCTGGACCATCCAGTGACCTCAGAGGGAGGCATGAGCCTCTGGGGGCAGATGCTGTATCTGGCATGGAGATATCTGCTCTGTTACATATCCTCTCAGAGTGCTATATATTCCATATACAGTGCAGGCAGCTGTTTTTGCTGGCCTTAGAGTCTAAGGCCAGCAACAGCAGCTGCCTGCACTGTGTATGGTCTAAGGCTTAGATCGCTCCTGTTCAGCAAGTCCTTTGGCTGAGGAATGCAAGTGAAGGTGGGAAATGGTAATGTTCAATAGTTTGTGTCAGAAAATCTGAATTGAATTGCATGGGGAAAAGACCAGATGCTTTAAAAAAAAATTATAATTATATTTACACAATCTGATTATACTACAACCCCACGTTGGCTGTGAAGCATGGATGTGACCAACCCTGATACATTTATTTGTTTACTAATACTGATTAACCCAGTGGTGGGGGCTAGGGGTTAAGGCACCCTGACCCACCTTTCCCCGGGGTGGTAACTGGCCTGGCATTTCCTGGGGGCTCCTGCACCACTGAGAGCCCCACCAGGCCACCCACTCCCGGCAGGGTGCAGTTTTAGGTCATGCCCAGGACCAGAAGCTTCCTGACCATCCCCTATAGCTCCTCCCTTACCTCCAGATGTAGATCTGCAACCCTCTGGCCAGGCAATGTTGTTGCCTGCCTCCAGGCAGCCAAACTGCCCTGTTTATATAGACAGCCCCTGACTCCAAAATGGCTGCCTTCATCAGGCACCCGGTGGGTGGCCCCAGCCCTTTAAAGGGGCAGGCACACACAGTCCCCTGCCACAAGAGGACAGATGTAAACCGCCAAAGAAATATTACAAATTGGATTGATATACCTCAAAATTGACCCTAGATGAAATGGGGATGACTCTGAAGTACTTCACTAGGAAGCCATGCAACTGGTCCAAGCTGAAAGTCTGTGACTCATTCCATAGTGCACTGCTCAAAGGCCATAGAATTTTCCTAGCATGAGACCTGCCTATTTACAAGTATATGCAAAAGCATGATACACCTGCTGAATTATTTGCTGAATTATTACCTTGGGAACTTGGTTTGTCATGTGCAAAGCAGTCTTGATAATTCAATGCCACACCAGTGACCTGCACCCAGAACATCTGCATCTATGAAACAGCTCATGAACTCGTGGACCTCCACACCCACTCATGAGGAGACCTTCCAGCATTCATTGCAGAAAAGCCATTGTAACCAGCTCACTTATAAATGTATCACAGCTCATGGTTCCTGGCTGTCAGCACAGGTACTGGGGACAGATCCTGATGAAAAAAGGCAACCTGCAAATTTAAGGAGATTGTCAGATGCACTGGGGACATGGGTGCTAGTTGAAGACTTGACCACCCAACTTACTGCAAAATCACAGTGGTTGCCAAAGTACAGGGCAGACAGGAGTGGGTAGTCAAGTTTTCTGCATGGTAATGTATCATCTCAAGAGCTGGGATAGAATATAAAAAGAATCCAGAAATGGAATGAAAAGACTTAGTTAGGAGTTCATCACTGATCATCAAATCATACAAGTTTAATAAAGATCTCTGGTGTTTTCTTAAATTTTAGAGCCAACACCTACAACAAATGCTGTGCCCATTGTGCAACTTTTGAGGTTCCATCATAGGGTGTTTGTACACAACATGGTGTTTGAGCCTTGTTAATTTACCACACCTGAAAAACTTATAGATTCATAGATTTATAGAAGTAGGGTCAGAAGGGACCTTGTAGATAGATCCTGAAGTCTGAACCCCTGCGCTGGGCAGGAGATAAAACTGGGCTCAAATGACCCCAGCCAGGTAGACATCAAGCCTCCTCTTAAAGACCCCCAGGGTAGGAGCCAGCACCACTTCCCTTGGAAGCTGGTTCCAGGTCCTAGCTTCCCTGACTATGAAGTAGTGCCTTTGGATGTATAGTCTAAACCTACTCTCTAACAATTTGTGGCTGTTATTCCTTGTTACCCCAGGGGGTGCTAGGGGGAACAAGGTCTCTACAAAATCCTGCTGGTCCCCCCTGGTGAGTTTATAGATGGCCACCAGGTCCCCCCTCAGCCTTCTCTGTGAAGGCTGAACAGGTTCAGGTCCGGTCCCATAGCCTGTCTTCGTAGGGTCTGCCCTGCTGCCCCCGGATCATGTGGGTGGCCCTCCTCTGGACCCTCTCAGTGCTGTCCACATCCCTCCTGAAGTGCGACACCGAGAAATGAACCCAGTACTCCAGCTGCGGCCTGACCAGTGTTGCATAGAGGGGGAGGATGACCTCCTTGGCCCTGCTTGAGATGCATCTGCGGATGCATGACAAGGTACAGTTAGCCCTACTGACCGTGACCTTGCATTGTCAGTCCACGTTCATCTTGGAGTCAATAATGACTCCAAGATCTCTTTCTGCCACCGTGCTCTCAAGAAGGCAGTTTCCCATCTTATAAGTGTGCCGTTGGTTCCTACTGCCCAAGTGCAGCACCCTGCACTTGTCAGTATTGAAACCCATCCTATTTTTCTTAGCCCACCCCTGTAACCTGTCCAGGTCCTGCTGTAATGTTCTTCCCTACTAGTGTGCCCACCTTACCCCAAACCTTGGTGACCTTAACCCATGTTATTGTGGTATGGTGAGTTTCTGTTTGCATGCTATGTATTTTTGAGAGAGTTAAGTCTTGTGTGTCATTCCTCGCAGATTCCAGCAGGAAGAGGCAAAATACCAGTCTCTCCCAGGAGGATGGAAACAAGGGCATGGGAGACCCCTCCCTTGTTGGGACCTGGGGTGGAGACAGCCCATCCCCACAAGGAAAGCCCTAAAGACATGGTGAACTTACTTGTTTCAGGCCAGGGACAGATAGATTATCCGCACTGGGACAGCACACCCACGTGGTTTGTGAGCCAATTTTATTTACAGCTAAAAGTGGTGCAGGTGGATGATGTCATCCCAGAAAGCCGCCCAGCCGAAATAAAAGCCAGCATCAAGGAGGCAGTGGCAGAGGCACAGTGGGAAGCAAGCAGTAAGAGTGCTTCCCACACCGGGAACAGACTGCACTGGCTGCCACTGAGGGACCTGGGGATGGACCCATCGGAGGGGTCTGCAAGCAAGTAAAGGGACAATGATGGCATCAAGGGACTGCAAGAATCACAGATGCTGGGCCTGTGAGTGGGGATGGGTCAAGGCCCTGCTCCCCTTTTCTTTTTTTGTTAATTTCTTCCTTTTTTTTTTGTGGATTTCCCAGAGGGGCCCCGAGATTAGGGTCAGGGCCACGGGCACTGCTCAGGGATTAGGAGCAGCTGGGGTAGCACTGCAAGCAGCAGTGCAATAAAGGGAGACCCAGCTGAACAGCAGGGATGGCTTAGCATCCTAAAGAGACCCAGGGCTGGTAGAGGTCATCAGGAGCCCAGCAGATGAGGAGGGTGCAGGAGTTAATACCAGAGGACAAGCCAACCAACCATGAAGTGCCTGTCCTAAAGGCTGGTGCATGGATGGGGTGTAGGGGAGGTGGAGTCCCAAGAATACCCACTGGGAAGTGTGACCAATCCATGGGGGACTACAGGAGGGAACCCCACCATTGAAACAAAGTCCAAAGTCATGGCAGATGAGCTTCGGGGTTTCCCTTGAGGAGAACATGAGCCCTTGCTGAGACTGCAGGAACAAGTGCAGTGGCCAATCCCAGGCACATGCTTCAAGGTGGCAAGGAAGTGCCTTCTCAAGACTAGGTGGGCACATAATCTGTCCCCAATGATGTTTTTCCTAATAAATTACAGCAGGAGACACATGTAAACAGGCCTCCATTGTCCCCATGCCCTGCCTCCACTGGGAGTCTCCTGCTAATTCCCCCCCAACACCCCCCCCCCCAGGCACAGTCACCCCAAAACCCTGTTACTTGCACCTGCCTAGACTTCAGCCAGTCTCCCACTAGGTGAACCCCCATGGTGATCCTGACAACAAGTTGTGTGAATCATTCCCTCCCATCCCTTTCCCTCCCCTACCCCCATGTTACAAAGTAACGAGAGTTTATATATAGGAATTATTTATTTTTTTTACTATATAAATAATTGATATGATATCAGAAGTGTACAAGGTTGAGATTAGTGGGTGGGTGGGTGTTGCCGCCATAGTTGGTTGGTGACTGCAGATGATGGTGGTGGCAAACTCTTACTTTTCTGGCATTTTAGGACTACAATTTTCCAGCATTCCCAAGCTGCCAGGCTTGGAACAGTTTCCATGGGGATGCATCAATGGTGCTGCTTCCCCTGCTCCCCTCCCCTGCCCATGTTCCACTGTGAATCTGTCTGTGTAGTGTGATATACAGCTTTTGGAGGAGTGTTGTGAAATGTTTTTCAAATCATGGGTTGTTGTTGGGCTTGGGGTGGAATATACAGCTCCCTTGACCACACTCCTAAGGTGGACTTTAAGTTCCCTCAGGAATGTATCCAGCTTAGATTACAACTCAGGATCACATGAAGAGATGGAGCAGAGGAGTGACCATGATAACCAAATTGTCAGGTAGCAGAGTTTTGGAGACAGACAGGGATGGTAATCTGCCACAGGCAGTGTCCACTAATATAACTGGGGAGATGGTAACACCATGGATCACTGTCTCTTTGATGCATAATGTCCTTTCTCCATGAGGCCAGGGACCAGGGAGTTTCTGAACATGTGTGTCACGTGTGCTTCCAGCCCACCCTGTTAAAAGGTTCATGAACCAGGCCCGGTAGGCCACCACAGCTTGCAGAATCATGAAGGCAAATCCTTTCCTTTTGTGAAAGATCTCCCTCTTCGCGAAGGGCACAGCACTGGGGTGCAAATGCTGTCTAAAGCCCTCACACAGTTAGGGAACCCTATGTCATTGAAGCCATCTATGACTTCCTGCAGATTTTCCAGGCAGGTAAATTTGTTTGCAGTGATTGTCCTGTAGCAGCTGGCATACCTCACAACTTGCCACCCCAGCTGTGCAGGGAGCCATGCTGAATTGGTTCGTGATGTAGCAGAAGCTGGACAGGGTGGCCAGTTTCATGCTGGCCATTGCCACTCCCTTGTCTGGCAGGATGGCCCAACACATGTTAGTGTCCTGCCTTGCAATCTGGGGCCCCAGAATTGAAATGTTTTATCATATCATCTCCCTGGTCATTCAGAACGTCATCAGCCACTGCTAGTTGTTCCAAGTGGTCAGCACAATTCTCAATCACCAAGCTGCTCTTCTGGGTGCAGACCATGAGGATGCTGCTTCTGAGGTTTCTCAACAGCCCAGTCATCTTCCACTACTTCACATGCCTCTTGGTTTTTCCACTCCTTGGTACATTTCCATTTTCTTTTTTGTAATGCTAGGAAAGCTTGGATCCACGCTAACACTGAATACCCTATCATCCTCATCCAGCAGTGCAGCTTATCTTGTATTACTCTCAAGGCCAGCAGTAGTTCAATCAGCAGCACATTCACCACCACCTCCTCCTCCTCCTGATCACCCATGTCATCCAGATTCTCCATGTCCGAGGAGTCTTCACTGAGTTGTTCTCCATTCTCTTCCCATTCCTCACACATTTCATCCTTATTCTTCATTTGGCCCATCTCTGTGATCAGTGGGGGGCAGGGGGTTGAGCTGTCTAGCTGCATTAAATAAATGACCACTGCTTTTTCAACAAGTAACCCTGGGGCACTGGGGGTTTGTGCAGCCTTTATTTGGTCCTGAGATAAGAAGCAGAAAATGCTGTGGTGCATCAAGTCTTTGTTCAAGACAACTTGTAGGGTTGCAAACATAAGATTTTGTCATAGCCCTCTCCTGTTAATATAGGACTAGCCAGCTGAATACTTTTCTGAGGTCAGCAAAAACAGACTGTGCTTCTGCAATAAAAGTATTGTATTCAGCAATAACAAAACAGCCTTCATTGTGGGGCTAACTAGGGGAAGATATGTCAAAACACAAGCAGGCAGGTGTGATCAATTCTTGCAATATTCTGGGGCATTGAGCAGCCATCCCAATGGACAACGGCCTTATGTAGCCCATGCTCAAGCCAATCAACAATATTTTCATTGGTAAATGAGGTATTTCATCACCTTTGGGTGTTGTGAGACACAGGTGATGACTTCGTAATCTTTGGAATTTTCGTGGCATGTGTATAAAGCCAACACCCAAAATTCGCCAGGGACCTGTCATGAATCACTTGCTGTTGACCACAAATTGCTTCACCATGTCTCAGAAAGCCAAGGCCAGCAGTATGGAGGTGAAGAAGCAGGAGGCTGATACCTCCAAAGGCCCAGGGACCCAACTGGACCTGGGAAGTACTGCAGGACTTAATCAACATTTGGCCAGAGCAAAGCATCATAGACAAGCTGGAAAGTAGGAGGAATAAGCCTGTTTATGTCTCCATTGCAAAAACAATTCAGGTGCAAGTGCACAAGTGTGACTGGACCCAGGTCCAGTGCAAGATCAAGGCCTTGAGATCTGCATTTTACCATACCAAGGATGCAAACTCTTGTTCTGGCGCAGGGCACACAATTTCTCCTTTCTATGACCAGCTGTCCATCATTTTCTCCAAAGATGCAGGTGACACTCTGGGTATGCAGTGTTTCAGGACCAGGGTTATTAGGGAGGAGAGCATACCGACAAAGGCAGCTCCTTTTGTGGATGAACATGGGAGCATGTTGCAGCTGTATGGAGACTGCTCCTTGCTCCTGGATGACAGGGATTGCCAAGAAGAACAGAGGTGCACCATTGACTTGATTCCAGTGCCCCCCTCTGATTCCGTGGACTAGCACAGATGATGAGGTAGAGGAGGGGGAACATCAAGAAACTGACATGGCCAATGTGGTTTGTTGTGTTTCCAACAACACTCAATCATCATTTTATCTTGCTGAGATTCAAGAAGATCCAGAGCCAGTGACTTCTAAGTATCTGTGCCTCCTGCCACTGGCAGGCACTGCTCAGAAATGTGCTGGTTGGGTTTTGGGAGGGAGGAGAATTCGTGTGTCACTGGAGGTGGGTCGCTGTGTTCTTTCAGTGGTGGTGGATGAATTATATACACCGTTCTCTTTTGGGTTTGGATATCTTGGAATGTAACAGACTACATTTTTTGCTTTAATTGTTTACAGCTGGAACAGGCAGTGGCAGCCATGGACATGGTTCTGAACTGGGCACTTTAAAGTTTTGGGCAGTATCAATGGTGCGGGGTCTGTTTCTCTACCTGCATGCATTTTCTCCACTGCAGGATGATGGTGGTGGTGAATAGTTTCCTCCTCTTGGGGGAAGGAAATGGCACAAAACCAGGAGAATTTTTTCATTTGTTTACCAGCTACTGTGCCTGATGGCAGCTGGGAACGTGCCCCCAAACCTCCAACCCCAGCTCACACTACAACAGAGTGCTCAAGGGATATGCGCTGCAGGCAGTGACCCTCCCGAGAAAGCTTGCTGGAGGTTTTGGCAGATTTGTCATGAGCCAGGCTGTCATGTGCAGATGCCGGGTGAGATGAACTCCATGAGTTGATGGATTCCAATGATGCCCTCCTCGAGGAAGTGTGAGACCACACGCAGTGGTTGGTAAACATGGCCATGGAGTAGTGTTGAATACCAGAGGTCACATGACTTGATAAGTGATATCCTGCAGAAATTGCCAAAGCACCTCTTTAAAAACCAGGTGCCATCCCAGAAAGGGAAAAGTAGCTCCATTCGACTTGCCTCTGTCCAGGAGGAAGCCAGAAGTATTAAAGGTGAGCCTGTTCCCCCAAATGCAGTGGAGTCAGGGGAGGGCTGTACAACTGCCACCAGAACCAGGGGGCCACCACTGTGGTTTCGTAGATTTCATAGACCTCAGGGCTGGAAGGGACCTCAGAAGATCATCAAGTTCAGCCCCCCTTTACCAGGGGCAGGAAGTCAGCTAGGGTCAAAGGATCCCAGCAAGATAGGTGTCCAAATATTTCTTAAAAGAGCCCAGAGGAGGTGCTTGCACCACCTCTGGAGTCAGTCTATTCCACGCCTTGGGGACTCAGGCAATAAAGAAGTTTTTCCTGATGTCCAGGCTAAAATGGTCTTGGAGAAGTTTGTGACCATTTGACCTTGTCATCCCTTGGGGTACCCTCATGAACAGGCATTCCCTCAGATCCTGATGTACACCCCTTATATACTTAAGTCACCTCTGAGCCTGCACTTTTCCAGGCTAAAGAGTTCCATGACTCTCAGACTCTTATTATAAGGCCTGTTCCCCTGCCCTCTTATCATGTGCATGGCTCTCCTTTGGACTCTCAAGCTTTCCCACATCCTTTTTAAATTGTGGAGCCCAGAATTGAGTGCAGTACTCCAGCTGTGGCCTCACCCAGGCCAAGTACAGTGGGAGGATGACATCCTGGGATTTGCTTGAAAAAGATCTATAGATGCAAGCCATAGTTTTTCTTGCCTTACCAGATGTGGCATTGCATTGGTAGCTCAGTCCCTTTCAGCCATGGTGTTAGCAAGTGTAGTACTGCCAAGCCTATAAGTGTGAGGCTACCACTTTCGGGGTCCGCCCTTGGAGCCAATTCCCCAGCCATCAGACTGTGATGTAGGCAAGGCCGCAGTTGGCCAATTTTCAGCTAAAAAGAGTATTTTTCAGCTAAAAAGCAATACTTGTTCTTTGCATATTTTCATTGGGAGAAGAATCTTTGGAGTTAGTAATCATTTTCTCTGAATTCCCTAC
>NW_005842365.1:987497-988084 GCF_000455745.1 Alligator sinensis
CAGGCACATGCACAGACACACACACATGTACCACCCTGCTTCATTCTGGGGGAAAAATCCCTCCCTGCCTCCCTGTTGCATCCTGGCATGAGCTGGGGCCTGTTAGGGGAAAATTCCCTCCCTATGTCGCTGTTGCCCCATTCCCAGGACACTATCACCCAGCTTCTGTCTGGGGGGAAGCTCCCTCCCTGTTTCCCTGGGCTGGGGCTCTTAGGGGAAAATTCCCTCCCTAGGTCCCTCTCTTCCCATGCCTGGGGCCTCTTATACCTGGCTTCTGTCTGGAGGAAAATTCCCTCCGTTGGTCCCTGTTGCCCCATGCCTGGGCCCTTATCACCCTGCTTCTGACTGGGGGAAAATTCCCTCCCTGTCTCCCTGTTGCACCCTGGGCTGGAGGTTATGGTGCCTCCTACCCTCCTTTCACCAGGGGAATCCTCAGTCCTGGCATTTCCTGGGGCTGCCATGCCACCAGCAGTCCCACAAGGCCTCCCAACCCTGGCAGAGTGCAGTTTTAGTGGTCATGCTCAGGACCTGGGGCCTCCTCTTTCCCCACAGCCTACCCCATACCTCCAAGTTCATCCTGGCACAGG
>NW_005842365.1:988094-989733 GCF_000455745.1 Alligator sinensis
CATGGTCTTTCTTTGCTGGCTGGTGATTCAGTGAGTGCCCCCTCCAGCTCTGAGAATGGGGCATGAAATGGTTTTAAAAGAATGAAAAAGGAAATAGGCACATATGAAGTGAGGAGGATGGCATTCACTCCATCTGCACCTCGAGCTCAGGAACTCCAGCAGTGGGAGGTTCACCTTCAGGAACACCAGCTGCTCCACCAAACCAGAATCCAAGCAGGTGTGGTAGGGTGGACACCCTCTCTGTTGGAACACTGGTCAGTGAACAGGACAGATGTTCCCAGGCAGATCCTGCTCCATCTGGCTGTATCTTGCCCAGTAGGCTGCTGCATACACTCCCCTTCACCCTTAGGTCACACATGGGGGCCAGCATGTGAATCGTACTGGACCACAGGGGATGAAGTCATTTCCTAATGCCCTACTTCAGCTACCTCATCAGTGCCTGCATATCTGGTGACAGCAGCTTGCCGCAACCAGGAACATTGATCCTCTGGAAGCTCTCCATTTGGCTATGAAGTTCCTTCACTACAGGGATCACTTGGATAAGGAGGGCATCACCAGCACTGAGGGTCTTGGTGGCCTCAATGAAGGGCTTGAGGACCACCAGGATCTGGGAAATGGGATCCCACTCAGCTCTCTTAAAGGGGCAACTGATCTCAATCTCCCCAAGCAAGGCCATCTCATGGATGGCCTTCTGTTGCTCCAGCAGCCTCTTGAGCATCAGGTATGTGGCGTTCCACCGAGTCTCCACATTCTTCATGATTTAGTGCTGTTGGATGTTTGGCTCTGCTTGTTTGTCCCAAAGCATCTTGGCCCTCTTGATGCTCTGGTGGAAGTAGCCTGCCACCTTTCTGCATTTGGAAATGAGATTTCTGGTGGTGCTGGCATCATCACTGGCAGCCCTGTCCCCCTCCAAGGCATCCCTGACTATGTGGCGGAACTTGTGTGCCACACAGTGGATACCAACAAAGTTGGCATTGTGGACCACCTTAACCATACTGGCCACATTGTCGGCGACCATGAACCCACAGGTGAGCTTTCCCTGCCCAATGAGCCACCCCTGCACCATGAGGTTCATGAACCCCATGATCTCTGTTGCTATGTGGGACTCATCCATCACCTTGGCTTAAAGGAGAGACCACTGATGGCCTGACTGGTTGCACGAGTGCCCTGTGAGGGAGAGGTATGCATTATCTCCACTCTGGCTGCGCCATATGTCTGAGATGAAGTGTAAGACCACCTGGGGACCTGCCTTGCATAGCTCCACCCTCAAGTACTCCCTGCATGCCTCATACAGAGAGAGCACTACCATCCTGCTGACGATGGTACATCTGGGAACATCTCCAAACAAAAAAGGAGGTGTACACCCGTTGGAAGGGAGGGGCCATCACAAGAGAGGACTATATCATGGTAGCTCAGGAATGTAGGGGGGCAGTCAGGAAGGCCAAGGAGGAAATGGAGCTGGGACTAGCGACCCAGATCAAGGACAACAAGAAGTCCTTTTTAAAATACATAGGGGGGCAAAAGAAGGTGCCAAGTAACATGGGGCCTCTGCAGGACTCGCTAGAAAATCTGGTCATCTCACCTGACGGTAAAGCTGACATATTCAACAATTTCTTTGCCTCCGTATTTCTGAGGAGGG
>NW_005842365.1:992184-1004438 GCF_000455745.1 Alligator sinensis
GGTCCTTGGGCCCGCACTATTCAACATCTTCATCAGTGACTTGGGCGAAGGGGTAGAAAGCACCCTGTTCAAGTTCACAGATGACACTAAGATGTGGGGGGAAGTGGGTACGCTAGTAGGAAGGAGCAGGCTGCGAGCAGATCTAGATAGGTTACAGGGGTGGGCCGAAGAGAACAGGATGGGGTTCAACATTGACAAGTGCAGGGTACTGCACCTGGTGAGGAAGAACCAGTGACACACCTACAGGCTGGGTAACTCCCTTCTTGCCAGTGTTGAGACAGAAAAGTATCTTGGAGTCATCATTGATGCCACAATGAACATGGGCCAACAGTGTGGGGACGCGCTCAGTAAGGCCATCCATACCTTGCCGTGCATCCACAGATGCAGCTCAAGTGGGTCCAAGGAGGTGATCCTCCCCCTCTACGCGACACTGGTCAGGCCACAGCTGGAGTATTGTGTCCAGTTCTGGGCACCCCACTTCAAGAGGGATGTGGACAACATTGAGAGGGTCCAGAGGAGGGCCACCCGCATGATGTGGGGACAGCAGGGCAGACCATACAATGAGAGGCTACGGGACCTGAACCTGTTCAGCCTTCACAAGAGAAGGCTGAGGGGGGACTTGGTAACTGTCTATAAACTCACTAGGGGGGACCAGAAGGGATTGGGGGAGACCTTGTTTCCCCTAGCGCCCCCCGGGATAACAAGGAATAACGGCCACAAGTTGTTGGAGAGTAGATTTAGATTAGACATCCGCAAGAACTACTTCACAGTCAGGGTGGCTAGGATCTGGAACCAGCTTCCAAGGGAAGTGGTGCTGGCTCCTACCCTGGGGGTCTTTAAGAAGCGACTTGATGCCTACCTGGCTGGGGTCATGAGCCCAGTTTTCTTCCTGCCCAGGCAGAGGGTCGGACCTGAAGATCTGCAAGGTCCCTTCCGACCCTACTTCTATGATTCTATGATTTCTTCCCCTATCTATAGTGTCAATGGCCATCATCTGATAACCTACCTTATTAATGAAGATCAAAGTAAAGAAGTATTCAATACTCCATAAGAGCTGTTACTAAAATGCTGTCTGTGCTAAGTAATAGGCATACGCTTTATCTGGTCTTCCTCATACTTCTGACATATTTGAAGAATGTTTTTTATTTTATTGCCTTTACTAGTTGCATCTCAGTTTGTGCTTTGGACTTCCTGATTTTCTCCCTGCATGCTCATATAATATGCTTATACTCCTCCTTAGTAATATGACTGAGTTTTCAGTTTTGTAGGATTCCCTTTTTGATTCTCAACTCATAGAAGGGCTTGCTGTTTAGTCAAGTCGGTTTCCTCATACATGTCTTATCTTTCTTCACATTGGGAAAGCTTGTTTTTGCACCTGAAGGTAGCCATATTAAGGATGCAACCAACTGTCCTGGACTCCTTTTCCCCTCATGTTTGCTTTCAAGGGGCACGTCCAGACAAGCATGCATGTGCCCCTTGCCCCATCTTAAAGGGGGTAGAGGTGGGGTAAGAGGCATGTGCGGGAATGGAAAAATGTTCCCCGCACTGCAAACTTGCAGTGCAGGGAGAAAATTAGGCCCCTGGATATCCAGGGGTTTAAAAAAATGAGAAAAAAAAAGCCGGGCAGGGCATGGTCCTGAACCATGAGCATCCCAGAGTGTCTCCATGGTTGTCCCCTTACTCTGGTGCTGAAACACGCAGCCGGGCAGGCTCCAGTGCTGGTGAGTAAGGGGTCAGGGGAGCTGGAGGAGGGGGGAGGGGACCATGAGGGGACCCCTGCTAGCCCCACCAACTCCTCCAGCTGCCCCGATCCCTGCCCTGCCCAACCCCTCCCCCTGCCAGCCCCCAAGACACCTTCCCAGCCCTTCCCCCCACTAGCCCCACAGACCTCCTCAATCCCTGCCCAGCTGGGTCCTGCCACCTTCAGGGCCCCTGTGCTGGACCTAGGGTGGCAGGACCCGGTGCAATGTGCGGTCCCTGCGTGCCACGCCAGGTCCTGCCACCCTGGGTCCGGCCTGGCCAGGCAGCACAGGAGCCCCGAGAGTGGCAGGGGCCCGCCACGCCCCACAGCCACCTTGTCCTGCCACCAAGGGCCTGGGCCAGCCAGGCAGCAAAGGGACCTCAGGGCTGGCAGGAATCAGCTGGGCCCAGCACGCAGTCCCCGCATGCCATGCTGGGTCCTGCCACCCTGTTCCCAGCTCAGCTGGGTGGCGCAGGGGCCCCCAAGGGTGGCAGGGTCTGGCTGGGCCCGGCACGCAGTCCCTGCACACTGCGCCCAGTCCTGCCACCCTGTGTCCCACCTGGCCAGGCGGCACAGGGGCCCCGATGGTGGCAAGGCCTGTCTGGGCCTGGCATGCAGGAACCACATGCTGCACCAGTTCCTGCCACCAAGGGCCCAGCCCAGCTGGGTGGCAGAGGGGCCCCAAGGGTGGCAGGTCCTGCCACCAATGGCCTGGTCCAGCAGCAGAGAGGCCCCAGGACCTGGCTGGGCCCTGGGTGGGGGGCTGGGGCCCTCCAGGATGCCTGGGACCCTGGGAGAGGGGGCTGGGGCCCTGCAGAGTGCCTGGGACCCTGTGTGGGGGGGAGCTGGGGCCCTCCAGGGGGAGCTGGTACGCTGGGCAGGGGGGGATGTGGTCTTCCAAGGTGCCTGGGACCCTTGGCAGTGGGGCTGGGGCCCTGTGAGGGATAGGGGCTGTGGCCCTCAAGGGGGGAGCTGGGGTCCTGTGAAGGGTGCCTTCCATGTGCTGTGTGGGGGGGATGCACCCTGTAGGGTCCAGGGGACCCACCCCTCCTGAGCAGCCCCCTCACAAGATCCCCCACACCCAGTCCTCCCAGCAATTGCCCCACACATACCCACATAGCAACCCACATCCCTCCGCACACACCCACACACACATCTGCCTTCCCCCACACCCTTTCCCACCCCTCACAATCTGCCCCACACATACCCACATAGCAACCCACATCCCTCCACACACACATCTGTCTTCCCACACACCCTTTCCCACCCCCTTCCTGCAAACACCACATCCCCCCATCACACACCCATCATGTGCAAAGAAAACCAAAAGTACACGTCAACACATATAGGTATTTAGAATTGATTTTATCCTGATGATAGAGACACTGGTAGGCTTCCACATTTCTTTAACATAGTAAATATACCAATAAAGCATTACCCTGTCGCTGTCTCTCTCTCTCTCTCTCTCTCTCGCTCTCTCTAGATATCTGTGTTTGTGTGTGTGTAGAGTGGTCTTTTTTGTTAATTGTGGAAAAACATGGATTTTGGGATATTTTAAAAAATGGATTTGGGATGCTGCTGCAGCAGTCCAGCTGGCACAAGGGGTAGTGTACCCAGATACCAAGTGACCGGGCCCAGAAGCTCCTGAGAGCATGTAGCCCTGAGCTGCTTGCCAAGGCAGGTTTTTGTACTGCTGGGGCCAGGACAGGGCAGCAAGTATCCCTGAGCTGCTGGCCAGGGCAACTTTTTATATTGCTGGGGACAGCACAGATGCGGGCCCCAGGCTCTAGCTCCCCCTGGCTGCAAATCTGGGAGGAGCCAGGCAGGGTTATTTTGGCCCAAGTAGCACAATTTGCTTCATAATGAAGTGCATGACAAGCATGTGCACTGAGGCAAAAAGCCCCGACTCAAATTTGCACTGCTTCTATTTGAGCTGCTGTAAGCACACATGCTTGCATGTGTGGATGTGCCCAAGGGGATCATCTCCACCATTTTCCAGAGTTTGTTTTAATTGTGTTAAAGGCTTCTTTTAAGAAATCCAGTATCTTTATTCTGCTTTTTCCTTCCTACAGAAAAGGACCTTGAACTGTATCATTTCATGGTTACTGTCACCCAATTTATGTTCAGCCTTCCTATGCTTAACTGACTCCTCCCTGTTTGCGAGCAGAAAAAAAAATTGGGAAGGAAGTTGGCCTCTCCACCACCTTAGCACACTTCAAGGATGTGATAGACTATTTGTGCACTGCTGCATTTTCCTCCCAGGTGATCTTCCAGTCCCCCATGAGAACTATGTCCTATGATCTGGAAGCTGTTTTATGTGTGTGTGTGTGTGTGTGTGTGTGTGTGTGTGTGGGTGTATATACACACACACACACCCCCACACACACACCCCCCACACACACACACACACACACACACACACGCAGCAAAAGCTCCGTTATCTGGCACCCATGGGAAATGTGGGGTGCCGGATAACCAAATGTGCAGGTTATGTGAGAGGCGTCTTTGCCTGGTCAGGCAAAGTCTCCCCTCCCGCTGCATCCAGCACGTCCACATCTCAGATTAACCATGCCACCCCTCCTGACCCTCCCCTGGTGTCAGTGTGCCGGGGGAAAGGGAGGGGGTGCTCTGCGCAGGCTGTTTGAACCTGCACAGGATGCTTTCCACCAGGCTGTGGGATGTGACAAAACCGGAAGTCCCCGTTCCGGTTTTCCTTTTGTCGCATCGACTGGTGTCAATTGCTGTGCCGGTTAATAGAGCATGCCGGTTAATGAAGTGCTGCTTAACACAACTTTCTCTCTCTCTCTCTCTCTTTCTCTCTCTCTATATATATATGATTTTAATTTTTTAAAAGAAAGCCTCATACCTCTCTTTCTTCTGGTTTGGTGATCTGTAGCAGACACCCACTGTAACATCGCCCTTGCTCTTCTCTGTTTTTACCTTGACCCAGATGCTTTCAGTAGTGTGTGTGACTTACTGTAAGCAGGTTGCTAAGCCTGCTTGGCTTCTCCAGGTTATTTTTGTTCCCTAATGAGTTCGTCAGCCAGTCTTCCCAACTAAAACAGTCTTTAAGCAACAAAGAAGAAACAAATAAACTAAACCAAATAAACTAAACCAAACCCTTCTGTCTTGCCCAGGGCATTAGAGGGGAGCCCTTTAGCTCTGGCCCCAGCAGAACCGTCTGACCCTTTTTTGTATCAAGTTGTTAAGCTAAAAGCTTGCTTCCTTCTCTTCTACTTATTCTTATGGAAGCCTTTAAAAAACATGCAGGACACTGCCCGCATATCCAAACACCCTGTAGCTGGGCCTTCTCAACAGAGCTCAATACTGGTTCTTTAAGGGACAGATCATCTTGTTACACTTGCATCCCACCTTATACTGCACCTCATAACAAGCTTACACCTCTTGTCTTAGAAAACAACACTACCACCTTTTTTCTCTGCCCTGCCTGTCCCTCTGGAACAAGTTATAACCCCCCATGACAGTATTCCAGTCATATGAACCATCTAAACAAGTCTCCATTATCCAAATTACATCACAATTATGTGCTTGTACTACGACTCCCAGTTATTTCTGCTCATTTCCCAAGCTGAAGTACACTTAATAGGATAGTAGATTGTTTTTCACAAACATAAACTAGGCAGAAAGCCACCAAGCTGATTGTTATTGAGTTTAATCCCATCTTCCAAGATGCCCAGGCAGAGCCAGGGCCTCAGCGTGGTATATGATTTTATTACAGTACCTTAACAGTGGAGAGACCTTGTATAATTCAAACACAAAACCACCCCAAGGAAGTAATACGGACTGGCAACATTTCAGAAAATTTGCCAGGGAACAACAGATACAGCGCAGACTCCAGCTTTGAGACTAGATATGGCTAATTATCTGATTATAGTGAATGAGGGCAGCAGAGTACTAAGACACACCACAACAGCCTCTCTAACTCCAGGCATTCAAAAAATCATGAGTCAGGTCTCAACAACCATTACATTAGTTTAAAATAATGAGATTTTAAAAATTAATAAACTTTGGGACCATTTGCCTCCAATCCTTCTTAGCTTTTAGGAGCCATATTTCCAGCTTTTCTATGCTGGGACAAGGGCAAGGAACTGATTTTATTTTCAGTTGATGATGCAATTTCATATACAGTCCTCTGACTCCAGCAACTGCAGCTTTAAAAAAAAACAAAACAAACTATTACAGTCCTCTTGATAAAAGCCTAAAAAGCTGGAAACACTCCTACAGCCATGGAGGTTTATGAGAAACTAGGGAACATTTTGGTGTGTTTAGATATAGCTGGGACCACTGATCCCAAACTCTGCAAAATGCTTTATCTAGGAGCATTTTATTTGAGGAGTACTGTGCTATGGATGAACTCCAAAATCTAGGGCCCTGTTCTGTTTCTCAGCAAAATTGCAGCTCTAACCTTTACACTATCCAATGCGTTCAGAACTATACAGCTGCTCTAGATACCCTGCTGGGCTTCTAGAAACATAAGCTCTTCTGAGCTCTGAGAGGAATAGCTGAGTGGGAGCTGGCTAGTTGATGCTTTTTGTAGGTCAGCTGCCTTTGTAATAGATGTAACTACTCTGGTTTTTTCTGTTATTTAGGTTCCAGTTTGGGCAGCTGCTGAAGATCAGTGAAGATCATCACAAAGCCCAAAGTTTAATGAAAGTTTAATGTACTTTAACTCTAGAAAATGAGTTCTTCATTAATTGTATCTTGTTCTCTTCCAATTAAAAATTTTCCATGCTTCCAATCAGAAAGCAGGAACAATGGCTTGGACCAATCATGGGTTCTTAACAATGAATAGCCCCTTAAACAGTTCACAGACATTACATAATGAGAGGTCTGTGCATGAAGCCCTCAGTGAACTGGCAAGCAGGTTTCACCCTCAGCTACTCCTAGTTGGTTCACCTCGCTCCCTGTGTACTCCAACAGCTTTGCAAGCAGAAATCATGATTTAGGGGCAATGTGTTTATTAATGTATGTAGCAAATTTGTAATGTAATGCAGGTTACTTTTGCAACCAACCAGGGAAACAGAGACAGTCTGCATAATCAAAACACTTTTGCTACACAGCGAGCATCCTAGGTTTTGATCTGGTGAAATAAAAAGGTTTCTGAGCCAGGTATGTGATCAACCATTTATTTTTCATGTGACAGTTCAGGTTATAAAAAAGTAAATAGATGATAGGCCTTCAACCAGGCCAGAACTATATAAGCAAAAATAATTTTGCCTCTCAATATCAGCATGCCTCCCTTCAAAATAGCCCATGGCCCACACCCTATTTTGAAAGCTCAAAGCTATAAAGACTTTGTGTAATGAACTATTATTTAAAATACCCAAACATCTCAGAGCTATGGATGCTCTTATGCAAAGGACACCAAGAGGATATAAAAGCAAACAACAGATAGGGAAGGTTAAAGTATTCAATGTCTTTTTTTCCACTTTGGTACTCATAAAAACGCTAATTGTTACCAAATATTAACACAATTAATTTTAAATTGGGAGACAAGAATGTGGGCGAAAATAGGCTACATAAACTAGATATAGTTGAGTCTGAAGGACTTGCTGTAATTTACTAAATAAAAACTAGCTGACACAAAATCTGAACCATCAGCAATTATCGTCAAGTCATGGTGGGCTATAAGAGGGCAAACATAGTAACTATCTTTAAAAGCTAGGATACAGGAAATTATAGACAAGCCAGCTTAACTTAAAGCTTGCTGGAACAAAGTTTTAATCAAATAATTTGCAAATACCTATGGTCAGGGCTTATTCCACCTATGAAGTATGTTAATAAACTTAGGGTAGCATCTTATTCTTTCCTAATAATCTAAGTGGCCAGTTTTGAATGTATACATGACATTTTTGGTTCTCATAGGTCCATGGATATTCTGTTCCCAGACAAGTAGCTTTGCATACATAGACAACTATGTACCTACACATAGAAGTTAGTACTCTGCCCTGGGCTGTGGGGACACATGGTACAGGAAAAGCAGCTGGCATATCAAGCAGCCATTTAAGTGCTGATTCTTGGTGGGAAAGAAAAGGGAGGTGACATCTGCCTATGCAACAACAAACCTCTGGCTGCTGTTCCTACACCATATACCACCACTGCTACTCTGCCCTTCTTGCTGCTGGAGTCAGAGCTGCAACAGGGAAAGTGTAGGCTGTGGGGTGAAGGAGAATGGGGCAGGGTGGGAATATACACCCCGTGAGATTGCAGGTGCTCCCCCTGAGAGCGAGCACTTTCGGCTTAGGTGACGGGCAGGGGGGAGGCAGGCGGAGTGCTGGTGTCCCCCCTGAGAAGTGCCACCACTTCTGGGCTCAGTGTCCAGCCACGGGGGAACTCCCCCTGTGTCCTCTACCCTGGTGGGCGATTGGCTATGGGGGGACCGCCCCCCCCACTCGGCGCTGATGCTGCTACAGCCACCTGCGGGCAGTTCCCGCTCAGACTACGCTCACTGCAGATGTCAACGTGGCTACTTGTCACCGCCACACCCAGTTGCCATGCTCCCCAAGCCTTGGGAGGCACACATTGCCTATGTCCAGGAATATAGCAGTACTAGATGCAAAAGGACCAAAAATGGCCATTTAGATGACCAAGAAAGAACAGAATGCTACCCTTAGCACGTTAATGTGATTCTGTTCTACTCTGTTCAAGTCCCTGAAAATCCAGTAATGCCTCTACTTTTGTAATACACCATCCTTAAGAAGGACTCACAAAAAAGCTGCATGGAGGATCTACCTACCATTTGTATTTAGAATTTTTCAGGAACTTGTACAAGATAGAACAGAATTGTGTGTTGTCACATAAGTCCATTTCTACACATAGTTGGTGAAATAGAATATGATCCTAAGAAGATAATAAGATGATAAGAAACAAAAAGCTTTGTCAGAACAAACAATGCCCAACACACCTACAGGCTCAGTGGCACCAAACTGACTAGCACCATGAATGAAAGGGACCTGGGGGTAATAATAGACCACAGTATGAATATAAGCTGGCAGTGCGATGTTGTAGCTAGCAAAGCAAATAACACTCTGGCATGCATCAATCCAATGCATCTCCAGCAAAACTAAGGAGGTGATTCTTCTGCTCTACTCAGCACCAGTGAGATCACAGCTGGAGTACTACATCCAGTTCTGGGTACCACACTTTAACAAGGACATGGACAAGCTTGAGAGAATCCAAAGAAGAGCCACACATATGATTAGAGTCTTACATGGCAAGCCATATGAGGAAAGGCTAAGGAATCTGGGACTCTTCAGCCAGAAGAAAAGAAGACTGAGAGGGGAACCTGGTAGCAGCTTACCACTACACTAGGGGAGTACATCAAGGGCTTGGTGAGCAACTGTTCACCAGGACACCCAAGGGCAAAACTAGGTATAATGGCCACAAACTCCTGGAAGACTGATTCAGTCTCAACATTAGGAAAAACTTCTTCACAGTCAGGGTGTCCAGACTGTGAAATAAGCTCCCTCCAGAGGTGGTGCAATCAACTACCCTGGAAATCTTCAAGAGGAGACTAGACAGTCACCCAGTTATCTTTCCTGCTTGGTGCAGGGGCTGGACCTGATGATCTTACAAGGTCCCTTCCAGTCTTACAATCTATGAAACCCTGTTGAGTGTAACTGTGAAGAGAAATGGGCAATAAATAAAACACTCACCACAGGGAATGTGTCTGAGTGGGAGAGAGAGATGAGAACAGGAGGAGAGCGATGCTTCCGGAGCAGCTGCTCTTTAAAGATACAACAACCCCACAAGGGGAGGGGCAGGGCACGGGAGGAACAGGCAACAGAAGACATCACCAGACAGAAGGCTTGGGAGGACAGCGGGGACAAAAAGAAACCCCAAGGACCAGGCTTGAGTGAAGAGAAGAGCTCAAGCAAATCCAGTTAAGCTGGGAAACACTGGCAAAGAAAAGCCTTAAAAGGTAATACTCGAGCAGCGAAAAGAAGGGAGCTAAGGAACATGGCTATCAGCCACTTTACAGTGACAGTGGGTTTTGTTATTTTTTCATTTGGACTGTGTTTTGAGCCAGTTGGGCTTTATAGAAGACGAAGGGTAAAAGAGACTGGGAGACGACTATTCCTTAAAGAGACAGTGACACGCTGTGAGTTCTTGGGAAGGGAGAACAGGCCTAGAGACCAGCGAACCTGAAGAAAAAAGTAAAACACAGGGTGTTATAAATCAGAATGAATAAGAATGCTACGTTGGCATTATAGCTGTTAAATTAAGATTATACCCAAGTTGAATTCTGTATAAGTTAATTTTAAGACTTACCTGATGTGGAGAGAAGTAACAACAGCCTTTCAAACAGCAAGTTGATTATAGATATAAAAATAAATCTTGACAAATAAAGAAAATTGTTAACCTAAACAAAATAAGACTGATTTCATTTGATGATATAAGCCTTGGGTGTCGTGTAGAAAAGTTACAGTAAAAGGGGTAACCCAAGAGGATCCCCACATAGGTTGCCAGGGTCCTACTGTGGTAGAAAACAAATAACACCTTCCGACTAATAACATCATACAATAATCAAGGCGTGGCAGGAGAGAGTTGGAATATACCACAAGTAGTCCAAGATGAAGCAATCTCAGAAAGGAGGAGCTAGAATAATATTTTAGGCGAAAAGTGGTACCTCATGTCATTATGCTGTTGATGGGAAAGAACAATTCTAAAGTGGGGACATTAGAAGGGAGTGATAGAAAGGAGGGGAAACACAAGGAACAAACATTAATTGGAAGTGGAGGTGCAATTGGCCAGCACTGCACACCCCTGGCATCTAGTTCCAGAAACAAGGAGGGTACAGCAGTGGTGCATGAGCAGCAGCCAGAGATTTGTGAATGTTGGAGGAGATCATGTCACCTCCTTTTTTGGCTGCCAACATGCAAGTTGAGAAACTAAAAAATCCTCCAGTTTTGGCAGCAATAAGAGAAGTGACATCTCCCCTAGAAGCAACAACTTCTGGCCACTGCTCCTACATTGCCATTGTTGCTGTCAGAGTTGTTGCAGGGAAGATGAAGGGTACAGGGGAGAGATGGGACAGGAGGGTCCCTCTAGCTCCATTCTGATATTTCCCCCTCTCCTCCCCCCACCCCCCTTTGGAAACACCCGGAGTGTGTGTCCCACTCAACCACCCATCGTTATGTTACTGGTGGGAAAGAACAATTCAGCAGTTCATAGAGTAGACAGTTTGGTTCTTTTTTTCCTTTTCACTACAGATGATACTGTGTCTCCCATCAGCTCTCTTCCAATATGGAGTCTCCATTCTTTAACTAACCTAGGCTTATTCAACAACCCAACTAGAATTCAGTGTTTGGGAACAGTGAGTTTCTCTATATGTATTTATTAACCTAGCAAGAGGCATTTGCTGCTCTCTGTCCTTCTTTATCATCATCATTTAAAACTTATTTCCCTACCCATGTGCTTGGATGAATGTTTCAAAACTGTTCAGAAAGTCTCATTTGCAGCAAGAGAATCTTCTGCTTTCTTTTCTGTGCTTCTTGAGGCTGGGCTGCGAAGGTACTCTTCCCAATCTTGCTCCTATCCTTGTGCCAAGAGATACAAAA
This sequence comes from Alligator sinensis, assembly GCF_000455745.1. NCBI lineage: Eukaryota > Metazoa > Chordata > Crocodylia > Alligatoridae > Alligator > Alligator sinensis. The sequence continues at coordinate 1,003,507 of NW_005842365.1, forward strand.
ATAGCCAGAAACACACTGCCTCCTTCCTGCTCCACAGTGTCCCTTTGATGTCCCACATCTAGAATTTACAGATGCAATCCTTATGGTCTAAATCTCTCCTCTTGATTTTTTTCATAATCTCCCTTTTGATTGGAGTGTAGTATCCAGGCATGATGACTTTGTGCACTGACTTGAGAAAACTAATGAACAAATTTCTTCTGAAAGCAATAAAACCCAAACCTGGCACAGATAAAAGATAATGGGACTATAGGAGAATCAGTCAGTGGCACTGCTATGACCAACACAAAACCCAGATAGTCTTTCAGATTATGGAACCAAACTGAGATGCAGCCCCTTCTCCTCAGCTTCCCTGGTTGGAGTGTCCAGTCTTAACCCTCAGAGCCTTCTACTCTTGAGCTCAGGCAGGGCCTGCATTTAAAAGACTTTCTAACTGAACAGAATGTTTGAGAGGAAATTTTCCATTTTGCCACACTCAGGGAAAAACTGGAAAACACCCATAGGAAAAAGATGTAAAAACTAAACAACAATAAATAGATTTTCATATTTTTTCCTGAGGAGTGGAATAAATTCCTGACTGACTCCAATGAATGAAAAGTAACTCATAGAATATACTGTATGTAACTTGCCTGTACTTTTGGCAGGAGTCTATCTGTAGAATGCCAGTATTCTTCAGCAGTTACTGTACTGCAATACTCAAGTCGCTGGGTTAAGTAATACTGAGGCTGATAACTAGGGCAGGCCTCTATAATGTTGCTGACCTTGTCATGGGGCTAATATCAAGGCAAGCCTTCTATTGCATTATGCACCAGCTGTCCCTGATGGTTTTAGAATTATACTAATCTATTTTTCTCTAGAATCCTGCAGCTATGAGTTCCACAATATTATTTATAATAATGCTTTGTTTAGAAAACCAAGTGCCAGAAACGTCCCTT
>NW_005842365.1:1004469-1053875 GCF_000455745.1 Alligator sinensis
TCGTTTAAAGCTTAAATTCTTTAGAACTTGAATTCTCCAAGCTCTAAATTCAGACTATTGTGGAAAGTAATTATCCACATTTTTCTTGCTTTCATTTAATGGCATCTAGATAAATAATAGATTTTTACTGCATCCACTATATTTCTACATGAGCAGCAGAGAGACACTGCAGCTCCTATTGAATAGGAAAGGCCCTCAACCCTGCACTCTGCTGCTACCAATGAGATTGTGTATGGCAGCCCTTTCACAAAGATATGATAGACATCTAAACTGGGACAGAGTACAGGGGCTTTTGTTTCTGAACTGCAGATTACAAAAGAGTCCTAGGAAGGTTTAGTGGATACAGTTTTTCTAAAGCTTTTGTATTCTGCTCAAACAGTGCTTTTCTCAGCACAGAGAAAGCTCCCAAAAAAGAAAAGGTCAGGCCAAATCTCTGCGCAAATGGAATCCCTGAAAGAGATGAGTTTCATTGTTTGATTCAAATGCTGTATTTGCCTGACTAACACAGAGACTCTAATGCATTTCTTTTGCACCCAACTCAGGAGGTACAATGAGCTACCTTTAATGACAGGTGCTATAACAGAGCCCAATGACCTTGAAGAGAGCATTTAACTAAGGGTAAAAATCTAATGGACACCTCCTCCATCTTAATTACTTAATTAATACTCTGCACAGGCATTCAGCAGCATGAAAGAAAGCAGGTGTGAGGCTGTGAGCAGCCCTGCAGAGCAACTTCCCATTAAAATTCACTTGGCTTTCTGCAGCAGGAAGCAAAAGAGCAGGGCAGATAAAGCATAATTAAAGGGCTATTCATTCAAATGTTACATTTACATTAAGATATAGTGCCATCAAGAATGCTCTGGCCTGGCACAGGTCTCCAAAAGATTGGATTAGGTTTTCCACCATTCCTATTTAGAATTCAACTAGAAAAATTTATGGTTGTGTGTGGTACACTCCAGTTGCTCCCCCTACTCCATCCTGTGTACATTTTAGCCTGCATCTGTGGCATGTGTTTTCAGTAAAACTGCTGAATTAAATGGTGGGACCCTTGTGTATGGTACATAGCTCACTGTTTGTCATGCATTGGGCCATGGCCAATGTGGAAGCAATTGCCTCTAAACTGGCCCCAGTAGGAGAATTAGCTGGATTGGAAAGGGAGTGTTTATTCAGAGGGATTTTGAGCTGAATGCCACTAATTTGCAGCAAAGCTAGGAGCAAAGGTTTGTTTCTAATGAAATTAGTGCTAATGAGAAAGGCTAGAATAGCAGCCCTGCTAGGGATTGGAGTCCTTTACAAAATCAGAGCGGGGGGTGGGGAGTATATTATCCAAATTCTCTTTGTTTTGCTCCTTACTTCTACCACGCCAAGAAAGTATCCTCAGGGATAGGGAAATCTCAGCTCTACTTATACTGGCAAAGAGAGAAGGCTGTTCAATACCATAGTGTCTGATAATGTAGTACCCTTGTGATTCCAGTTAAACAGCCTGGAATTGATAATCCTGAGTGCCAGTCCCATAGTCCCACCATTGTTTAGTTTTACTTTATTTAAATTTAGCAATGTACTGGCACATTGTGATTAACAGATGAGGAAAAGGAATGTGTGTTTCTCAGGCCCTTGTTACATGGTAACTCTAGGCAGATACTGGAACTCTTAACCCCTGGACTGGCTGCACGTTAACACATTTAAATGGCTTAAAACACTTGTTATTCCATTTAACGTTATGCCACTCCAGGGCAGGATTATCTCTAATCTGCCTAATTTTGCTCCTGTTCCATTAATTTGTGGCCACTCTCCACAGTTTTTCAACCCAAGATGAAGCCCTCCAGCATCCCAGGATGCCATTGTGCCTCCCGCTGCTGCCCAGACTAGCTCTGCTCCCAGCAGGAGCAGAGCCAGCCCATACAAGCAGCAGTAAAGGCGTACTGCTCCCAGCAACCACTCATACCAGCTCTGTCCCTGCCACTGGTTGTGTGGAATTCCTCTGCTCCTGCAAGCTCTGTCCCTGCTGCCACAAGGAAGCCAGCAAAAAGACCATATAGATGTGCCCACACTTTCTGCCACAGCCTTCCAGGGTCCACTGGGCACTTTGCCTGCACAAATGCTGTATTGCCAGAAGTCATGCAGCTAGGGGACATGCTTTGTGGGTCTCTGATGTCAGAGATGCTTTCAGCAGTGTGTTTCTAGTATAGACAAGACCCCAGTACCCAGAGCTTCCAAACCTGGTTCCACACAGGAGCAAAAGGAGCAATTAGCCTGTTCGTTCCCTAGCTCCTTGTCCTGCCCCTGATCACAACGCCTCTAGTGCAGGGGTGGGCAAAATACAGCCTACAGGCCATATCCAGCCCACCCAAGGGATTCTGTCCAGCGCACAATGGGTCCCTTGGTCCTGCCCAGCCCAGGCTCAAGTGAAAGCCTGGGCCATGGTACAGGCATGCAGCAAGGCTTGGGCAGCAGGGCCAGGTCTGGCCCTGCTGCCCAGGTACCCCCTACCCGTGTGCCCTGCTGGGAGCAGGACCTGTACAGGTAAGATGCACAGCCAGGAGGCTGGGATGGGGCTGCAGGCAGGCAAGGAGTAGTGTTTGGAAGCAGAATGGGTAGGTGAAATCAGAATCACGGAGCAGGATCATGGGGCAGACCCACAATTCAGGATCATGGGGCAGAGCCAGGGCTGAGGCATAGCTGCAATCCACTCCCTGAACACCCCTGTGACACATTCAGGATCCATAGGCAGGGGCGTGCAGGGAGCAGATTGTGGCTCTATGCATAGGAAGTGGAAGCCTGGGGCTAATGGGGCTTAGCCCCCTATACTAATTTTGTGGTTGCCAGTGACAGTGCCACTGCACCCACCCCACCACTGCAGCACTGCACCCAGTGCCCCTGCCACATGCTCCACTACTGCCACATGTACAGTACCAATGCATGTTGGCCCCCACAATGGCCCTGCAGAAGGGAGGGGAGGGGGTCAGGTGGGCATGCCCACACTGCCCAACCCCCACAAATAATATTTCCTCCCTCTGCTTATGGCTCTGCCCTGGGAACCAGCCCTGTATTGTCACCATCCCAATATTCTGGACCCAGCCCCAGACATAGCTCCCTGTCTACCCACAACCCCATCCCGCCCATCTGGCAGTATGCCCTGCCCACCCAAGTCCTGGCCGGTCTCCATGGACGTCTCAGGATTGCTGTGTGGTAACAGTACGGGGATGGAGCAGAGCTATGATCCATGTCTGACATGATGGCACCCAGGCTGTGGTGGTGGGAGTGATGGGGAAAGATTGTTAGTTAAACTGGCAGCATCACCAGAAACAGGTCTCTCTTTTTTCAGAAAACTGAAACAACTGCTGCTTTACACTCTCGTTGATCTTGCAAAACAAGGGAGGAGGCATGTGTGCTTTGCAGAGATGAGGTGAAATCTATAAATCTTTGCTACCTCAAGCAACAATAAAACCATCTGCCAGTCCAGGTGAGGGAGACAGAAAGAATCTATGGCTGCTTACAGACATGAAGAAATCAAAACCAAACCAGAAGTTTACTTTTAGCTTGGCACAGCCCCACCTCAGCAGCAGACCATGGGTCTCTAGTCCCAGGCTCCTCTGGCCCCATGTCCTGGGCAGCGCTGCCCACAGCCCAGGCTGGTAGGGCACTATCCCCTTTCCCCTCTCCCTCCGTGACCCCTCTCCCCCGGGAATAGGGGGGAGTTGAGAAAGGGGTGACAGAACATGGAAGGGAGTTCGGGGTCAGAGGGAATGCCACTGATCTTAGAACTCAAAAAACACAAGACAGACATGGGGTAGGGGACTTTTGAGCTGGTACCCTACTTTCAGGATTCCAGAGTCAAGATCAGGGACTTCTTCATGTAGGAATTGGACAGTTGCATGATTCTGGACCCAATGTCTGTCTGAGAGAGTCGGAGGCAGCTGCTGGGCAGGAGGGGGGTGGGCAGAGGGAGCATGGGTCAGGAGGTGTTGCTGCAGTGTGCCCAAAGAACACCTGGCTCTCCTACATGGGCCCCTTGGGGTCCTGGGGTCATGTCTTCCCCTTTGAGGACCATGGATGCATGGCCCTCAACAACACCTAGGGTTCATGTCAGGCAGCTGACATGATGCAAAGGGCTGACTATCCCCGCCAAGGCTGTGCTGGTCCCTGGCAGTGGGACCCAGGCCAGGAGTCGGGCCACAGGGAGTAGAACAGCTCCCCCCCTGAGTTTCCCAGTTAGCTGGGACTGCTGGGCTCTGTTGCCAGAAGCTGCCCCAATGACCTCCTGGCCTGGCAGGCTGGTGGACCATACTCTATCCACTTTTCTGAATGCTCCTACACCTGTTCATGACTGGTCTGGAACTGCTTTGGGAGACAGGGCATACAGGGCGACCACCAGTGCTCAGAGGTAGCGAGTTGGGCCTCCAAGCAAGGTGGTGTTCCTGATGATATTGACATGATGTCTCAGGCAACCCAGATCCACTTCACTGACCTACTTCTGCTCCCTGGAGCGGGCCCTGCTAGATACATTCCTTCCTTTTCAGATGGATCAGTGGCTCCCATGCATCACATCTCCTGTCACAGCTCTCCCTTGCCCTCACCATCTCAGTCAGGGCACAATGGGGAGCATTTTGCCTCAGCCACCATCCTGGAGTCCCCTCCTTGGGTCCCCTGTTCCTGTCTAACCAAGAAAGAGTCCTTGGAGTGGGGCCCTGTTTTATTGGACTGACCAAATTAGGAGGCTGGGGATGCCCAAATTAAGGTACTGGTAAATGAGCAAATTAAGATGTATACATCTGATGTTTCAGAAACAAAGGGATATGCTGGCAGAACAGAATGTGGACAATATGATGACCACAGGGAGACCAATCAATGGTACCCAGAAATGAAGAGTCATCAGGAGGAGAAAAAATACAAAAGGAGAGATTTTCAGAGTAGCAGGGAGGGATCCTGAGGCCACAATGGGCAAAGGGCACACCACCAGCCCATACCCCCCAACTTCATCGGAGGGGGTGGGCATTGACCCTCAACCTCCAAGACTGCTGATGTCTGACATTGAAGCAGAGAACCACAGGGTGGCACTCGTTTACTGGCCAGGCATACTGTCCCTCTGTGAAAACCCAGAAACTGGTAGATAAGTAGGATCAGGGGTGGGGAGAGAGGCATTATTTTGTTTGCTTGCCTGCATTACTCTTATCCACTATCACTACATATCAATAAAATTTGTGTATTATCAAAAAGAAGATGTTGTGGTTGGTCTTAAGGCTTGAGTTTCCCTGGAACAAGGTATCAGGACTGGGCCGTAAATCCAGAACCAATACTCACCATGCCATGGAGAGCTGGGCAGCAGCCTGAGCCACGCCCCCTGCCTGGTGCAGCTACAGTATCTCTCAAGGAACCAGCACTGGTGCTAGTCATGGGTGTCATAGGTGGACCCAAAGTGCCCTATGACCCTATTCATAAACTCCCTACCTTGGTGCTGTAACTCTGTCAGCCCTGATGTACCAAGAGCTGTTTCCTACAAATAGCAGGTGGCCATCCAGAGCCCCCAGTCATGTGACTCAGCAACCTGGGTATAAGCACCGCCCACCCCCACCCCCCGCCTGTCCATTTCCCCCAGACATGTCCCAATTCCTTTCCTGTCCTAGTCTCTCACCCCTAGTCCCAGGAGTTGACAGTGCATGGCTGGAGTTCAGAGGCTGGTGACTATGGCTTGTAAAATCTCTTATTACTCCAGCACCCCATACACATGTCTTTCATGTGCTCTGCAGATGTTTGGCTGCCCATTCTGGACCCACCATGCCAGCTTCTGTGAGTTGGCCTTCTGTGCACAGATGCAGAGCCTGCAGACACAGGGGAGGAATTGCTTAGCTTTCAGGATTTGGGTTGGGAGTGTGAGGGTGGCAGGGATAGGGCCATGATTGGAGGAGGGGGTTGGGGGTTGCCCTGAAAGGTCAATAACTGAGTACTTTTGATATGGAAATCAGAGAATCTACCAACAGCTATTGGACTTCAACAATGGATCAGATTGTGGGGGGGCGGGGGGAGGAGTGCTGTTGGGCCACTTGTCATCCTGTCCAGATGTGCAACCCAGGAGTTACCCTGGCAGTGAGAGCTGAGTGGCTAAGAGAACTATTCTCATGCAGGAATCCTTCCATCACGTGCCCCTTTCCTAGACTGGGAGGAAGGTCTGGGTTGTTTTTTTTTTTACACGAGTGTGGCAGAATGCCATCACAGTATCTCCCTAAATTCTTCTATCAGGCTTATCACCTGTCTGTCAATTTGGTTGCCATGATCACTGCAGTGGGTGGGCAGCCCTCCCCCCATCTGTCTCCTGTAATCCTGAGTTGTCACATGAGGTAGAAACATTCCTGAGGGAAGGTGGACCTACTCCTCCGGATGTGAGAAGCTACAGCTAGCCAGGGGTGGCAATTCCACCTCTCTACTATGTTAGCAGTGACCTCATGGCAAGGGGACAGGGACCCACACTACCAGGTGACCAGTATTGCTTTTTAAACTGATTGGTTGGCATCAGAAATACCTGCCTGATTGGACCTGGAAGGTAAGGTCACTTGAAAGCACCAGGTATCAGCCAATAGGGCTGCTTCTGGTGGGAACTTAGTGATGAGGTCATGACAGGGATATATAGGGTCCCTTCTTCATGGAAGGGGCAGAATCACAGAAAGTTAGGTTTGGAAGGGACCTCAGGTCATGTAGTCCAACCCCCTGCTCAAAGCAGAACCATTCCCCACTATATCATCCCAGCCAAGGCTTTGTCTAGTTGGGTCTTAAAAACCTCCAAGGATGGAGATTCTACCACCTGTCTGGGTAACCTGTTCCGGTGTTTTACTACCCTCCTAGTGATAAAATTCTTCCTAATAGCTAACCTAAATTTCCCTTACTGCAACTTGAGACTGTTGTTCCTTGTTCTATCATCTGCCACCACTGAAAATAGTCTAGTTCCATCCTCTTTCAAACCCCACTTCAGGTAGTGGAAGGCTTCTATTAAATCCTCCCTTAGTCTTGTCTTCTTTAGACTAAATCAGCCCAGTTACCTCAGTGTTTTCTCATTAGTCATGTCTCCCACCCCCCTCACCATTTTTTTCACCTTCTGCTGGACTCTTTCCAATTTGTCCACATCCTTTCTGTAGTGGGGAGAGGGGGTGCACAAAACTGAACACAGTACTCCAGATGTGGCATCACCAGTACTGAATACAGGGGAACAATCACTTCCCTTGAACTACTGACAACACACCTACCAATGCATCCCAATATGCCATTGGCAACAAGGGCCTCCTGCTGGCTCATATTCAGCTTATTGTCCACTGTAACCCACAGGTCCTTTTCTGAAGAGTTTCTGCCCAGCCAGTCAGCTGCCAGCCTGTACTGGTGTATGGATTTTTTCCATCCTAAGTGCAGGACTTTGCATTTGTCCTTGTTGACCCTCATGAGATTTCTTTTGGCCCACTCCTCCAATTTGTCTAAGTCATTCTGAATCCTAGCCCTACCCTCCAGTGTATCTACTACTCCCCTCAGTTTGGTGTCATCTGCAAACTTGCTAAGGGTGAACTCTATGCCATCTTCCAGATCATTCATGAAGATATTAAACAAAACCGCCCCCAAGACCAGCCCTTGAGGCACTCCACTTGATACTGGCTGCCAACTAGATATGGAGCTATTGATTACTAACTACTCTCTAAGCCTGATGCTCCAACCAGTTTTCTATCCGCCATACTTCCTGAGCTTGCCTGTGAGAATGCTATGGAAGGCTGCATCAAAAGCTTTGGTAGAATCATAATTGCCTCTTCAACGTGGTCTTTTTGAGGCAGTGCAACCAGTGTTTGTTGTACCCCTGTGTATACTTCTTCTAGGCAATGCATTTGAAGAGATCTCTGATTCAATGTCCTATCTGAAGCTGGCACTGGATGTATTCCTCACTCTGGACCCTTTATTTCCCTGAACTCCCACATGCGTGCCCAGATTTGGCTGGTAATGGCAAAGGCAGTTGGGTTAGTTCATCCATGATCCACAGCAGGGCCCATGGGATCTCAGTGTCTGGGTGGGGAAGGATCTAGCTGCAAGTTCGTGGATGGAAGACTGGAAGGGTGGATAGATGGAAGTAGTGGTGGATGCATGAGGGTTTAGTTCCTGGTGCATATTCTCAATCTCACTTCAGAGGCTTGTGGCCCCTGTTCTCATGTTACCTGGGCTCCACTGGTCAGATAACCTTCAGAATCTCCAAATGTCCAGGGGCTTTCAGCACCTGCCCTGTGATTTTGGCAATGCCACATACCCTGCCTGGGCTGTAAAATTCAAGGGTCCTTGATCTCCAATCAAGGAGACAGATGGCTGTGCCCCATGTGTTCCTAAAGGTACCATGGGGGATCTGTCTGCTCCCCCTAGCTTGGAGATTCAGTCCTTCACCCCTTCCCCCACACACTCAATTGTGTAGTTGATCAGTGAGGAAGAAGAGGGGGAGTCAATCTGAATTCAATGAGAATGTAGCATATGGCAGGAGACTTTCCTCCAAAAAAAAGTTTTAAAATGTGATGGTAAATATTTAGAGGCTAACTCAGCCACCCCTACTTTAAACTTTTATAAATGGAGGACGTTAGTGTAGTAGATTCTATTAGTGGAAAGTTATGAATTTCAACCCGAAATACTACTTCCCAAATTTTATTAAATTTCATTTTTTTTTCACTTTGACCATTTATTTCCCTATCCTTTATTGGTGATGTACAAAGTTCCTCCTTTGGGGATATTTCTGTATAAATATAGATGTCGGAAATAAGAAGGCACAAGGCACTTACATTATCAAGTGGAGGTTTTGCATCATTACAAATTCATTTTGATATTTTAAAAATAAATATATATATATCTAGATATGTACTTTATAACCCTGAGCAAGAAAGGAAGTTGGGGTGAATTGTGATGGCTGATGTGATATGGAAAGGCATGACATTTTAAAAAGAAGGAAATTATGAAGGAGGCAAGAGACAGAGATTAGGAGAGATGACATAAGCAAAATTATTCTAGTGTTGATATTAAAACCATATGTGAGGTTCAGATCCAAGACTCTGTTGCAAACACTCTCCTACTCACCAAAATTGAAAATTCATATTTAAAGATTTATCCCTTAAGTAAAAGTGATTTTTTAATTCATTAGGCAAAACCAAGGACATTTGGTTCAACACTCAGATCTAACCTAAATCTCAGACAAACACAAACTTGGTTTGAACAAGACACTATTTCCATCAGGACATTACAAAATTCTTTTGAGAGAGGTATTTAGTCTTGTGTGTCAAAGACAGGGAGAAGGTAAGGTACATTTTCCCCCTATAGAGGAACTATTAAGTAAGCAGCAAGATGGAGAGAGTAGCTGTTAGGGATTGTAGATACCCAAGACAAGAAATAGTTCCTTTTTTTGGTTTTTTTTTTGTTTGCTTTTTTTGGTGGGGGAAGGGGTTATTTCCCAAAAAAACTTTTGGATGGAGTATGAAATTTGCTTTCCTGATTTACATATACACATATAACTGGCTCTTATTCTTATTTTATAGGTGTATAAAGCCCAGCAGCTTCACCTGATAAGTTTTAGTGGGTTTTATTCACCCCTGAATTTGATGTTGTCCCTCGTCCTTCCCCCAAACTATAGAATTCTTGAGTATCTGTAACTGCTCTTAACGATTACCCAGCTAGGGATGGGATTTTCCCCAGATTACCTTATTTCTCTAATTCACTACTAGGAAGCAAATCCAAAGATTTGATGATTTGGACATAGAGAGAGCTTTAAATGTTTTTTTATATATACCTCTAGGTAGCAGGGGCTTGTGAATGCTGCGATGCTGGTGCGGATGGAGCATCCCACAGGAGAGCAGGGGACTCCCCAGTGCACTTGGCACTCTACCTGGAAGTGGAGCAGCAGCACTTCTGGTCCACTTCTGGGTCCACCAGGGAGTGCACCAGGCCGCCCCTCTCCCCCCCGAGCTCAGTGACTGGTGCCCCCCAGATCCTCACGGCCGATTGCCAAGCTGGGGGGTATGTGGGCGGGGGGTGCTGCGCACTCCCCAGCAGACCCAGAAGTGGACTGGAAGTACTTCTGGTCCACTTCTGGGTTTGCCACCAAGCATACAAGGGCCCTCCCACGCTCCTGTGGGATGCATCACAGTGATCATGAGCCATGCTTGCTACCTCAAGGCATGTAGAAAAAACTTTTAAAGCTGCGTCCATGTCCAAGTTGTTGATTCTCCAAATCAGCATTGAATCTTCAGATTCAGATTCAGCCAAATCAAATTAGGGTCAGTGATCCAAACCAATGAATTGAATCACTGTCCCCAATTCAGGCCAACTCTGAATCCAAATTGAATAGGGCCCACTTCCCACATCCCTATTAAATATTACTACATTTCAACAATTTGCATATGACTAAATAATTGTGTGATAAAATACAAAAAAAACCCAACAACCCAAAAGCAACAAAACAAAACAAAAACACATGGCCCCAAGTTTCACTTCACTATTAGACTACTTCAGACAACACACAATGAGAGTGTTACTGCCCTGTGTGCAAACAAATGATGCCTTTGAACATCTTTGAACAATTTCTTGGCAAATAACATATTTCTGCAGTGCCTGTCCTTCAGACACACAATGCATCTACCAGCTGCTAATGTTAGGGTTCCAGCTATTTAGGCAATTGAAAAACAACTGATGGAGTATTGACACAATACCAAAAACCTGGTAATCCTAGATCATCCTTTCTCAGGCATGATCCAGCAAATGGGACACCCTGACTCACGCCACTCACTATGGCTTCAGGAATGAGGCCCTATTTGTCTCTTGGCTTCCTAAATTTTGTACAGCTTCCTTTCCTCCCACTGAGCAATGTTAGGTGTTTCCTAAGAGGAACAAAATAGGCTCCAGGTTCCAGAGGGTTTTGTTTTTTTTTAATGGTGTGTGGCTCTAAGAAAGGAACACTACATTAAGGCTAGCAAGACCACTAGATATTATATTCATACAGCCAGGAAAAGTGACAGCTGTAAAATGGTAACTAATAAAACCAATTGTGAGAGGTTCACAAAGCCAGAGTTCCTGAACCTTGCTGCCCTATGTATGTATCTGTGGGACTCCCAGCAGCATACCTCAAACTCTGTAACAGACAGTCTGAAACAATTGTCTATCAAGTACAGATGGTTCCAAACCATTACTCGAGTGACAAGAATTAATAGAAATATTCTTTAAGGTATGAGAACTGAGAAACACTCTCTGTTTCTTTATGGCCTATTGAATACATCTAATGTTTATGGGGATGACAATGTTTGTGTCAGTGAGATGGACTCATGGGTTTCTTGTCCCATATCTTGTACCGAACACAGGCAGTGTAAGTGCTTATCACCTTTTACATTTTACACATACATTTGGTCCCCCCAGACAAGTTGGAATATAGTGATGCTACATATTAGTGTGTATAGGTGTGCTGCTGTACATTTTGGGAATATTCAAGTACAGGTTAACTATGAACAGAAAAAACATAACATCTGACTCGCATTCAGCACTTGCTCACCTGCACCCATGACAGTATGCAATGAAAGAAAATAATCAATAAGCAGTTTTCTTTGTGTAGATGGATCTTTGCTAATTGGAAGGAGGACGCAGGCAGGCACAGCGGCAGAGGCTTCGCGTCCTCCTTCCAATTAGCAAAGATCCATCTACACAATTTTGGGGAATTTCGGGGAAATGCCTTGCTGGACTTGGTGAGGGGTCTGGGGGTACTCAACCACCTGGGCAACAGTGATCATTGCCTGCTGGAATTTACTATCCAGCACAGGGTGGTGAAAGCAAGCAGTAAACAAAAGTCCTCAACTGCAGGAGGGCTGACTTCAATGAGCTAAGAAGATTAGTAGGAGAGGCATTGGGGTCTCAGAGCTTCAATGAGATGGGAGACCAAGACAGGTGATTGTTTCTCAAGAAGACAATCCTTTGAGCTTAAAGGGAGTCAGTCCCAACATGCACCAAGGGGGGAAGAAGTGCTAAGAAGCCCCTGTGGCTTGGCAAAGGCATCCAGGGATGCCTGAGGGCAAAAAAGGAGGTGTACAAGCAGTGGAAGCAAGGGGTTATCACCAAGGAGGATTACACCTCCATTGCTCGGGACTGCAGGGAGGCTGTTAGGAAGGCCAAGTCAGAGATTGAGCTAGGGCTAGTGACCAGAATTAAGGATAATAAAAAGTCATTTTTCAAATACCTTCTTTTTACTTCCCATGTACCAGGTAATGTGGGGCCCCTACAAGATCGACTTTGCAATCTCATGATTGCAGCAAACGAAAAAGCTGACCTCTTTAACAAATTATTTGCCTCCAGATTCCTGAACAGGGACCGAGACATTTTCCCCCACTAGAATTGTGGATGGACCCAGGGGAGGCATCACCATGCCTAGGGTCAGGGACAACCTAGTTAGGGTACTTTTGGAGGGGTGGACATGTTTAAATCAGTAGGTCCAGTTGCTCTTCACCCAGGGGTGCTGAGGGAATTGGCAGGGGTCATAGCGGGGCCCCTGGCACAGCTCTATGAGAGCTCATGGGGCACTGGCCAGGTCCCAGAGGATTGGAAAAGGGCCAATGTGGTCCCCATTTACAAGGAGGGGAGAAAAGAGGACCCCAGCAATTATAGGCCAGTCAGTCTTACCTCAGTCCTTGGGAAGACCTTTGAGAGAGCAGGGGAGGTAATGCTCAGGGGCAACCAATATGGGTTCATTGAGGGCAGGTCCTGCCTGAATAACCTAGTTTATTTTTAAGATCAGTGTAACAGGGGGCCTTCTTGGGGCTGATTTGCCTGTGACCTGCCCACCTGTTCCTGGGCTAACCTCCCGCCTTCTCATCTGCCACGCCTTGTTGTTAATTTATTAACAGTTATTAATTAAGTGGGAGGCTGCCCATTTCTTGCCCTGATGCTAGTGGGCACTATCTGCGGCTCCGTACCTCCTCTGCACAGCAGCCCATGCCTCGCAGATGGCAACCAGATGTTATTAGTCACACCAGCCCCATACTAGGCTCCAAAATCCTCCTGCTGGGACCCTCCTTTGATCTCTCCCCTCAGGCAGCCCACGCCGCCTTCATTCAGGCTTATGAGCTTCTTGTAGCTGGCTCCCCTCTCGGGCATGGTCCCCACTCAGGACCTTTGGCCACACACAGGCCCTGGCCTCACCTCCAAGGTCAGGCAGGGCCCCAGGCCCACAACTCTGGGTGCCCCTCACAGTGGGCACCTGGGCCTTGTGACCTTTTTGGTCCGGGCCCCAGCATGGACCAGTCAAGGGGGCACTCTACCTCCAGCCTCACTAGCCCCACACTCTCTCAGTGTCCCCCTTCCTGGATGTGGGGAGATGGGGTGACTCACACCATGACTGGTGCTCCAGGGTCTCATGGGGGACTCTCACTCCCCACCTGGAGCAGCATGTCACGGTACAACCCTGAGATCTTACACAACACCCCCTCTACTCGAGGCTCCACAACACCCCTTCTACTCAGGGTCTCAGGGCTTCCCTCTTTGGGTGGGCTCAGGTGGCCGTAGCCATGCCTGGCCCCCTCTACCTCTGATGTCCTGAACCACCCGCAGGTGGGAGCTGGGGTTAAGCTGCCCCAACTCGCTTTTTACCAAGGTGGTAACTGGCCTGGCATTTTCTGGGGGCTTCCGCACCACTGAGAGCCCCACAAGGCCACCCACCCCCAGCAGGGTGCAGTACTAGGTTGTACTCAGGACCAGGAGCCTCCTATCCATCCTCAACAGCTCCTGCCCTTACCTCCAGTTGATACCTACAGCCAGGCAATGTTGTTGCCTCACCTTCCAGCAGCAAAATGTCCTGTTTATATGGGAAGCCCTAGATCCAAAATGGCTGCCCTCATCAGGCACCTGCCGTCTTCTGGCTTGAGGCCCTTAAAGTGGCAAGCACAAACAGTACCCTCCCACAATCAGGTCACAAAGTCCCTGGACAAGGATGTCAGGGTGGATGTCATCTTCCTGGGCTTTAAGAAGGCCTTTGACACAGTTTCCCACCACATTCTCTCAAAAACACTTGGTGACTGTGGTTGATGCCTACACAGTCAGATGGGTGGCAAATTGGCTAGATGGCCACACCCAGAGAGCGCTGGTGGATGAGTCATTTTCAACCTGGAGAGATGTGGGCAGTGAAGTCCCTCAGGGCTCATCCTGGGGCCTGTATTGTTCAACATCTTTATCAGCTATCTGGATGTAGATGTGGAATGCACACTGTCCAAACTCACTGATGACACCAAGTTGTGGGGAGAGGTGGGCATGCTGGAGGGGAGGGCCAGAATCCAGCTAGATCTAGACAGGTTACAGAGGTGGGTGGATGAGAATAGGATGGAATTCAACACAGACAAGTGCAAGGTACTGCATCTAGGGAGAAGGAACCAGCAACACGCCTATAGGCTGGGGAACACCCTTCTTGTCAACACGGAAGCAGAAAGGGATCTTGGAGTCATTGTTGACTCCAGGATGAACAGGAGCTGCCAATGTGAGGAAGCGGTCAGGAAGGCTAACCACACCTTGTTGTGTTTCTGCAGATGCATCACAAGCAGGTCCAGAGAGAGGAGATCCTTCCTCTCTATGTAGCATTAGTCAAGCCACAGTTGGAATACTGCATCCAGTTCTGGTTTCTGCAGATGCATCACAAGCAGGTCCAGAGAGAGGAGATCCTTCCTCTCTATGTAGCATTAGTCAAGCCACAGTTGGAATACTGCATCCAGTTCTGGGTGCCGCACTTCAAGAGGGATGTGGCTAGCATTGAGAGGGGCCAGAGGAGGGCCACTCGCATGGTCAGGGGGCAGTGGGGCAGGGCCTATGAAGAGGAGCTAAGGGGCCTGAACATATTCAGCCTCCACAAGAGAAGGCTGAGAGGGGATCTGGTGGCCATTTACAAACTCACCAGGGAGTACCAGTGGGAATTGGGGAGGGTCTGTTCCCCCAGGCACCACCTGGGGTTACTAGGAATAACGGCCACAAATTGCTGGAGAGAAGGGTCAGGCTGAACATCAGGAGACATTACTTTACAGTTAGGGCTGCCAGGCTCTGGAATGGGCTCCCAAATGAGGTGGTACTCTCTCCTACCTTGGGGGTCTTCAAGGGAAGACTGGACAGATGTTTGGCTGGGGTGATATGATCCCAGCACCCATTCCTGCCTGCAGCAAGGGGTTGGACCTGACGATCTGTTTAGGTCCCTGCTGACCCTAAGTACTATGATACTATGATGATACTGTGATACCACATCCATCCAAAGAATTGACCATTCTCTGCCTCTTCCCCCCAAACTCCCTCTAGGCTCTTCCCCTTCCTCCCCAACTCCCCAGTATCTGCCTCTTCCCTGCCCCCCGCCCCCTTACTGTCAGATGCTGCTCAGTCTGCTCTGTCCCAGAGCACAACATGCAGAAGCTCAGCCATTGCCTGGCATTGCAGCAATGGCAGCAGAAGCTGCAGAAGGGAAGTGGCAGCGGGGAGCAGGAGGCTACTGTGGGTTTGACCATGACCAGAATTAAAGCTACAGCAACTGCCCTCTCCCCACTCTGCTTCATATGGGAATATAAGATAAGGGGTTCTTTTCCCCATGCTGACTCGGGGGGGGGGAACCTCATCTTCTATTTGGATAAATATAGTAGTTGATCAGATGGCAAAGGAAAAGGATCTAGTAGCTGCTGATGTACTTGGATTAAGAGGCAAACCTGAAGTAGGACAACTTTCTTGTGGCAACAGTCTCAGAGGTCCGTTCCAAAAGCAGGCTTATAAGAACTCATGCTCCTGTTTGCAGCTTCATGCGATATTCAGTAAGCATGTTGGCTTCAGCTCTACCTCTAAATGTCACTAACTCAGCAGGCTTATGGCCACAGAGGAGGCTTTGATGCCCCCTGGTGGTTGTGCAGCCTTTGCCTGGCTAAGGCTTGGCATAGACTTCCCTGATCACTCTCCTGCCACATCTTATTCTTATTGAAGGTTGTGTAAGGAAGGCTGCCCATGGACTCTGAGTGAGCCTGAGTCTGTATCAATCACCACTGGGTCCCTCCTGGGTCCCATTAGTCACAGTCCTTCTCTCCAGATTAGTAGCCCTCTAAGCCTTTCTGTATCTGTTCCAGGCATCTGTAGCCGTAAGGGCAATTTGTATGGCTCCGTTCCTCCCCTACACCATGCCACAAGCTTCAGGGGTGATCTCTCTCTTCGATGTTGCATATTTATACACAATCCCCTTGTGTCCTCACTGCAACTAGCTCTCACCTGAGAGCTCTGTGTCCTGCAACAGCCAGGGCCAGACTACCCCTTACATAATCAAGAACTAAGTTTATATGTTCAAGACCAGCCTCCTTCTGATCATGTAACCTGTTCTCCTGCACCCAGGGGCTATGTTCTGCTAATCCCATTATTAACAGTCTGGCGTTTTTTAGTTCCTGGCTCATTTTACTTGTGCTGTTACTACTTGCTGTCACTTTTACCCCCATGTAAAATTTTGTTGCACTTCACCACCTTCCTAATAACAGAGGCAGGAATTCCCTGTTACAGAGAGAAATTAGAATAAAAAAGAAAAAGGTGGGAGAGAGAGAGAAGCAGAGGGTGGAGGCAGTCGGTGCTGGAGAAAACAAGCAAACAAACATTAAGTCCATGGGAACAAAGGGATCGCAAAAGCTAATCCAGGTAATAATATAAAAATACGTAGTCCCTGCTTAAGCCATACTTAATACAGTCCAGTTTGTGGATGATTTCTTGTTCTGAGGTTTTCAAAATTATTTTTCTGGCTGAGAACAGCAATTCTGAGGTCAGGGATGGAGTGTCCAGGGAGGCTGAAGTGTTCTGCCACAGTGGAGCACAGAGCTGAGTTTCAGCCCCACTATGCTCACACCCCATGGACGAGCCAGGCCCAGAAGTCCAGTGGCAAAGAGTCACCACCATGGGCACAGGCTCTTTAAAGCCAACATTTCCCAGCCTGGTGGGGAAGAAGTGGAATCCCAGAAGACCCTTGGAGTTCTGTGCCACCAGGAGGAGGAAAAACCTATAAGGTACTGGAGAGGGAAATTCCCTGGAAAGGGGAAGAAGAACTAGGAGACTGACCTGGTACCAGCATGGAGGTGCTGGCAGGCCAACCAAGAGAGAGATGGGAGATACACAGCTGCTGGGAGGGGGATGCTTTGATCGTCACTGCTGCTGATGACTGCTGTGTTTTGATAGGGTTGCTGCACTGCAAAGGAAGACGGAAAGACAGAAGCAGAGAGAATGAGAGTAAGAAATAAGAGCCCTAAGAGGCAGATAATTAGTCCTACAGAGGGCAATTAGAGACCCATCAGCCTACACCATGGAGACAGGAGAAAATGACTCAAACCCTAATCGGGTTGGAGACAGCAGCCCGCACAGCTGCCAGGGAAAAGCTAAGCGGCGTCACTAAGAGTCAGGGCTGGGAAGTGAAGGACTTAGAGTGATATGAGGGGAAGAAATTAGCTCTACAAGAGGGCTGATTGATAAGAGAGTCAACTGTTTGGAGGGAAGACGGTTCATAATTAGCAGGAAGTCCAAACACTTGGAGGAACAGCTGATCATCCTGGGGATCACTGTATGAAGATGCAGTGAGGAAGTCAAATCAACTATGAGTTAAGTGAACTAATGGGTGACTCTATGAGTGGTAAGAGAGCCCAACATAAACTGACTGTTTATGGAAAGGACAATTTGGCATGCTCAGGACTGTTTCCTTTAGTTTGTAATTTCAGTTGACTTTATGTTTATGAATGGGACAAACTGAGCCTAAATAGAAACAGTTCCAGTCCGAGACTTGGAGAGTGAATACAGAAAGGTGAGCAGACCTAGCCCTCACTATTGGACTGTGATTGCTGAAAGTGTCATCTGAGTGATGGAGAGACCAGGGGACAGGGGTGGAGTCAATGGACCATAGAGCGTAAACTCTGGGAAAAGATCAGCCGTGAGAAAGTTTCCACAGGGTGCATGTTTCCTTAGTTTCCAATAATTCCATCAAGATGTGGCAGGCAAGAAAACAAGGGAGTGTTTCATAGTTGTTTCATAGTTGGTAGGGTCTGAAGGGACCTGAGCAGATCATGAAGTCCGACCCCCTGCCATGGACAGGAAAGAATGCTCGGGTCAAATGACCCCCGCTAGGTGACTGTCTAGCCTCCTTTTGAAGACCCCCAGGGTAGGAGCCTGGTAGGTAGGAAGCACCACTTCCCTTGGAAATTGGTTCCAGAACCTAGCCACTCTGACTGTGAAGTCATGCTTCCTGAAGTAGTGCTTGACCCTAAGTGGGAGATTAACCCAGAGACCAGATAAAACCCTATCACACAGGCTTTTGTCTTTCTGCAGATAATGTCAGATTGGTGCTCATTCATTCTTACATGTATAAATTGTCCTGTCTGTCCAATGTACACAGCAGAGAGGTATTGTAAGAAAGTGATAGTGTGTATTACATTGTTCAAGTTGCAGGTGAACTAATTTTGGATGTTGTACTCTTTGTTATTCACTCAGTGATGATGTGGTCTGTACTGATATTGGGACACAGTCAGCATTGAGGTCCATTGCAAGGCTTGGTGCCTTAGTCAGGATGGGAGTTTGTTAGTCTGTTGTTTGAGAGATGCTGTTTTATATCCAGGACCTTTCTGTAAGCCAGAGAAGGTTTGTTCCCAAAGGCTACCTTAATACAGGTATCCTTTTCCAGGAAGGTTTGGAGATCATTAATGACATGTCTTAGGTGTTCAAACTAGACATTAATGACGTGTCTTAGGTGACAAACAGAGGGATTCTGTTGTTGTTGTCCCAGGGTTAGTGTGATAGCAGGTCTGAGTGAGGTCTGAGTCTGGCTTTCTTGAGTTAAGTGGCTAGAGTTTTGAGGTCATATTGTAATTTTAGGACTCCATGCCCTAGATTCTGAATATGTTCATCTGGGTTGGTTGAATCAGAGTAGGTCTATTTGCAAGACAGTTCTTGGTTGTAGATGATGGATCTAGTCGTGTGCTTGGGATGAAAGCTGGTGGCATGAAGGCAGCTGTGGTGGCCAGTGGGTTTCCAATAGACTGTGGTGGTGATGTGGCCACTGAAAACCTTTACTGTATTGTCTGGGAAATGAATCTGTCACCTACAGCATTAGATTTCCATCTCCAGCAGTAGCCAAAGTTCCCAGGTAGCCTTTGCTGTACATCCCAGGTGAGGTTGATTGCACATGTCTAGCTGAGAGGTAAAAAAAGCATCAGTAACTGAGGTAAATCCTAAAAGAGCATAATATTTTAATTGAATGGAAACAGGAAACATATTTTGGAACATTCACCAAGAAACTTAGGAACCAAGGTGAATCTAGACAACTGGTTCTCAACTTTTTTTTAAATTCAAAATATCCCTTATTAGACTCAATGTGCCTATGGCAGGGCACCTTTGGTGCCTGCCACTTGAAGGGGCTTGAGCAGGCTGTGGAGCAGCTGGGAGATGCAGTTAGGCAGATAGCCACATGACTGCAAGGGGGCCACCAAACTGTAGGAGGGCTGGGCAGCTTCAGTATAAGCCCAGGCCCTAGAAGCAAAGCTGGCAGTTAGATCTAGGGAGCCAGTGGAGCAACACCACACTGCCTGAGGAGAGCAGCTCCCCAAACATCTGGAGGTCAAGGTAGGTACTATGGGGGTGGAGGAGGTTCCTGTCCCTGGTAAAAGCTGAAACTACACTCTCCTGAGATTGGATGGTATGGTGGGGCTGCCTGTGGCAGGGAAGTCTCCAGGAAATGCCACACCCGTGCCTCCCTAGTGAAACGTGAGAATGGGGCACTGTAAAGGCACAGCCCCTGCTGCCTTGTGGGTACCCTGCGGACGGGAAAGGCTAGGGGAGAACACCCCAACAGAAAAGCACAGGGCCCAGGTCCAGTGAGTGGAGCTTGAGGCAGGGTCCAGACCCATTGAGTGGGGCCTGAGACAGAGCCAAGGGACATTAAAAAGGGATCTGAGACCGAAGGGGCATGAGGCCCAGGAGCCCAGTGACAGAGCAGAGCAGTGACCCCATTGAGGAGGTGGAGAGGCCAAGGTACGTCTGAGGACACTTGAGACCAAGTTTGGGCTGGAGGCTGAGTGCGGCCCAGCTAAGGGGCTGGGAGACTTGGAAGTGGTTTTGGATGCTATGCATAGTAGCGCCCCCTGCTGTGCCACTACACATGTTGGCACTCGTAGGATCCCTCAGACTGCTGTCTGGAAGGCATAATCTGGGGGCAGGAAGCATAGTCACAAGCGAGTCTTTGATTTGGCATTGGGTCAACCAGACTGGGCTTAGCTAGAATATCTGATAAGTATGCCAAAATGTCCGTGGAGGACCTCCAGTGGGAACTGACTCGGAGGGGCCTCCTTGCTCCCAATGGCCATAAGAGAAAGGACCTCATTAGGTCCCTGCAGAACAACAAAGAAGCCCAGGGAACACCCCCCACCCCCCCCCCCCCCCCCCAAGTCCAGGTGGGAGAAGAGCCGAAGGAGCCCTTTCCCTGGGGTTTCAGACAAGGCGCCCCGAGGAGCTGGAACTGCTCAAGGAGCAAAACCGCCTCTGGGTCCTATATCTAGAAGCCCAGATGGTGCGTGTGCCTCAGGGCTTCTCGAATCTGTTCTTGGGTGTTTCCTGGTGATTTCTGTAAGTATAAAGCTGGAAATCAACCAGGAGATAGGAATTATGTTTAGGCCAGTTGCATCTTAAAAGGGTCACCATATCCATTCTCTGTAAAAACTCAAGATGCTTTTGTTTTCTCAGAGTGTATTCTGACTTCCTCCTTCTAACCCCCGCCCCCCAAAGGTGTCAGGTTACAACCTGTATTGTTGTGCTGCTGAGGGGGGAGGCCTTCTGCCCCTTGCTTGGCCATCAAAGTTGTTGGGTTTTTTTCTTTCTATTCTCCTTCAGTTTTTCCTGATGCTATTAGGGATGCTTTGGATTGAACAAAGCACCCAGAAATATTTCTGTGGGCAAAGCACCCTGGAGGTTTGAAGGGTCTGTGGGTACCCCTCCTGTGGGGGGGGGGGGCATAGGGAAGTGGAAATACTTCTGCATGGGGAGATGAGGTGGAGGAAGGTGGCTGACAGCCAAGGAAGGGGGGAAGGGCGTTCTCCCACTCCTCCATCCCACCCTGCCCTGAACCTTGCGCTGCAACTGCAGGGCTTCATGCTGTGCAATACCTTGCATTTCCTTCATGGCGATTAAATCCACCAACCCTATTTATATCAAAGATGAAGTAAACAATGCACCCCCCACCCCCCCCACTCTCAGGGCACAGCCAAGTATTGGGTGTCACCAATGCGTCTTTCAAGTCATACTTTTCAAGCGACTCTCATCCTGCATTGAATGCTGCACTACACTCGACTTCAGCAGCAGCTGCCTACAGTCTTCTCAAGTGCTGCATTAGCAGTCCTGTGCCACCCAGGGGCAACTCTCCCCGCTGGGCTGAGCCCTCCTGCCTCTGACTGGTGTGTTGCCATCAGTCATTCACCTCAAACCTCTCTGGCTGAGACTGTATACATGCACCCTGACCACTGCTTCCACAATTTATAGGCTTTGAGTGGGGCAGGAAACGCCCCCCCCCACCTCGTTTTGGAGTAAAAGCAACTCCAGACAGGCTGGTGCCAGACTGCAAAAGATCACAAAAACCTGGGCAAAAAAGAGTGCCAAAACCCTGTGTAAAAAATGGGGGGAAAAGACTTTGCAGGGGGAAGCCACTTTGGGTTGCTTTGCAAAGTGGGTAAATGTGACACAGAATCCTTGTGGCACCCCCATGCCAATGCCCACAGATGTTGGCAAGCTAGACTTGTAAGGGGGTTGCAGGCAGTCACTTGCAGAGGTTGTTACAAAAAGATTTCCCTTGCTTTAAGCGCCCCAGAATGAGCACGGGGTGGTGGTGGGGGAGGGGGGAACAGGCTTGGACAGGAGGTCAAAGGGGGCAGGCAGCCCCTTTAGGTGGCTTACAGTACCAGCCCCCAATGCCAAGCCCGATTTGTGAGGGGGTGGTAGGCAGCCACTTGTGGAGCTTTGCACAAAAAGATTTCATGAACCCCGTGCAGCAGGTGCCCAGCAAAAATGGGGGCGGGGAGAGGGGGAGTGCAGGAACAGGCTTGGGGCAGCCCCTTTGCGTGGATGCCCGTCTGGCCGACCCCCGATGCCAAGCCTTGTGAGGGGAAGGAAGGCTTTGCAGGAGTTTGGCAGCACTGCTTATTGAACTCAAAACCCCCAAAATAGGGGTGTCTCTCAAGGAAAGCTGACAACATTCCCCCACAACAGAATCAAATGCTATCTAAAATGCCACCTGGTATAAATTACCAATGTGCGGGCAGGAAGGTAAAATTGTTATGATGTGCCCCCTAGCAGTTTTTACTAGTAATAGCATATTAAGCCATAATGTGCTAAATTACATGCAAGTTAGGTCATTAATTGTGGTACATTATGAGAGTGAAAAAAAAACTGGGAACATCTTTAGCCAGAAAAAAGCTGATGCCATGGACAGGCTCCCTTAGAAGCTCAGGAAAAAAAGTGTATACCACAAATCAAAAAGGGCCCCCAGTGAACCAATAAAACCACTCATGATTTAATAGCAGAAGCAAAGAGGTCATTCAAGGCAAAACAGCATCCTTCAAAAAATGGAAGTTGTACTCAAATGAGGAAAACAAAACAAACGCACAAAAAACAATAACCCACAAACTCTGACAACTCTAGTGTAAAAGTGAAATAAAGCAAGCCAAAAAGAATTTGAGGAGCATCTAGCAAAAGATGCTAAAGTTAATAAAAACTTATAAAAATATCAGAAGCAGAAAGCCAGTTAGAGAATCAGTGGGATTATTAGATGACCGAGGTATAAAAGGAAAACTCAGGGATAATAGGGCCACAGCAGAGAAGTTTAACAAATTCTTTGCATTGGTATTTATCACAGAAGATACTACAGAAATGCCCTTGTTAGATCAGCCCTTCCTAGTTGTTAGGTCTGGAGAATTGAATCACATTAAAGTGACAACAGGAGAAGTTTTAGAACAGATCTATAAATACTAATAAGTCACCAAAAGCAGATGGCATTGCCCCAAGAATTCTGAAGCAAGTCAAAGGTGAAATTGCAGAAACCTGGAAAAAAGATATAACTTATTGTTACAAACAACTTCTGTGCCAGAGGAATGGCAGTTTTCCAACATAACACCCATCTTCAAAAAAGGCTACAGAGGTGATCTTAGGAACTACATGCCAGTGAATCTCACTTCCATCCCTGGCAAGTTGGTAGAATCTATAATAAAGAATAAAATAAACAGTCACATGGACAAATGTGATCTTCTAGGGAAAAGCCAACATGGATTTTGTAAGGGGAAGTCCTGCTTCAATAAACTTCTAGAGTTCTTTGAGAGTGTCAACAAGTACATAGACAAAGAGGATTCCAGCTGACAGATGACATACTTGGGCTTTCAAAAAGCTTTGGACAAGGTCCCTCACCAGAGGCTCTTTAAAAAGCTGCATTGCCATGGGATTGGAGAGAAAAGTTAGCTGAGAGATGGTTAAAAAAACAAGCAGCAAAGGCTAGTACTAAATGCTCACTTTTCAGGATAGAGGAAGATCAAAAATGGGATCCTGCAGGGATCTGTGCTGGGCCCAATCAACATTGGAAATGGACTGCCTAGAAAGAGAAGTAATACTTTCAAAAGAAGGCTGGAGAGAGTGGGGCATACCTAGAGTGCCAGTTTTTAAAATGTGTTGTAGTAAGGGTATGTGGGGTCTTCAAGGCTACTATTAATCCTGACCTGAAAGCTGATAAATATCCTTTACCTTGAATTGAGGATAATTTTGCCACATTAACAGAGTGGATTAACAGAAATAAATTGATTTAGCACAAGGATACTTACGGATGAAAGTAGAAGAAGAGCCCAGGTTTTATCTTGCCATAATTATGCAATAAGTCTTATACCTGGATAATGAATTAGTGTTTGGTATTGCCTCCTCTCCAGCTATATGGTAACAAGCATTGAATCATGTGTTATGAGGTATTCCAAGAAGAGCGTTATTTGGATGACACTATTGTAACTGGTGAAAATTATGAAAAACATCTGAGCAATCTGAAGAGTATTAGAATGTTGAGAAGAATATAGATTGTGAGCCGTTGTGCCAAATCCGATCGCTTATTGTGGGCATGTCATTGATGCAAGGCCTACATAAATCTCAACAGAAGATTAAAGAAGTTTTAGATGCTCCATAGCCAAAAGATGTTTCACAACTTAGATCTTTTCTAGGATGTATTAATTACTACAGCCGATTTGTACCAAACTTAGCAACTGTGTTGTATCTTTGAAATTGCTTCCTACAAACAAACTGAAAATGGGTTTGGTCATCTGAGCATCCTAGAAAGCTTTCCTAGAAGCAAAAAGGCTAGTAACAGATGATAGGGTGCTTGTTTACTTTAACCTATTGTTGCCTACCAATCTAACGTGATGGATCCTCACATGGTGTTGGGGCTATTATAGCACATACTATAGCCAATGATACTGAACTGCCCATAGCATTTATACCGCAAACACTTACAGCAACAGAATGCAATTATGCACAGATAGACAAAGAAACTTTAAGTCTGCTGTGGGGAGTGAAGAAATTTAACCAATACCTATATTGGTTAGAATTTCCAGTTGGTTAGAAAGTTCACATTGGCCGCAGATCATCAACCCATCAACTACAAAAGAACAAAGGAACATAGAAATGTCACTGGACTGTCTCATTTATCTTCCAAAGAGCATTCTGTTGTAGAAACAGGATCTACTGAAGTTGTTAACTTATTTCAGCTGGAGTATGCCCCAGTGCCCTGTAAAGTGATGGGCAAGAATGTTAGAAAGATCTCACACTGGCACACATGTATGAAGCTACCCTGAAAAGTTGGAAATATACAGACAATCCTAATTTAGCACCCATCTCCATAGATTCATAGATGCTAGGGTTCGAAGGGACCTCAACAAATCATGGAGTCTGACCCCCTGCCTAGGCAGGAAAGATTGCTGGGGTCAGATGACCCCAGCCAGATGCCTATTCAGCCTTCTCTTAAAGACCCCCAAAGTAGGGGAGAGCACCACCTCCCTTGGACAACCATTCCAAATTTTGGCCACCCTTACCATGAAGAAATTTTTCCTGATATCTAGCCTAAATCTGCTCTCTGCCAGTTTGTGACCATTGTTCCTTGTTACCCCAAGAGGCGCCCTGGTGAACAGAGCATCTCCGATCCTTTGCTGCATCCCCCTAATGAATTTGTAGGCGGCCACAAAATCACCTCTCAGCCTTCTTTTGTGGAGGCTGAAGAGGTCCAGGTCCCTCAGTCTCTCCTCATAGGGCTTGTCCTGTAAGTCCCTGACCATACAAGAGGCTCTCTTCTGGACCCTCTCAAGTCTATCAACATCCTTCTTCAAGTATGGTGCTCAAAACTGGACGCAGTACTCCAACTGTGGTCTGACGAATGCCTCATAGAGGGGAAGTATCACCTCCTTGGTTCTATTTGTCATGCATCTGCTGATGTATGATAAAGTGAGGCTAGCTTTGATGATGATTTTGTCACACTGACGACTCATGTTCATCTTGGAGTCCACTGTGACTCCGAGATCCCTTTCTGTTTTCTATGCTGCTGAGAGGGTCACTTCCCAGCCAGTAGGTATGCTGGATATTTTTGCACCCTAGGTGCAACACTCTGCACTTGTCCTTGTTATACTGCATCCAATTGTGTACTGCCCACTTTTCTAACCTGTCCAGGTCTGCCTGCAATCATTCCCTACCCTCCAGAGTGTACACTTCACCCTACAATTTAGTATCATCTGCAAACTTGGACAGAGTAAACTTCACACCCACATCCAAGTCACTGATGAAGATATTGAAGAGTACAGGTCCAAGGACTGAAACCTGTGGGACCCCACTACCCACATCCTTCCAGGTCAATACCAACCCATCTACTACCACTCTCTGGGTGTGACCGCTAAGCCAATTTGCCACTCACTGGACTGTGTAAACATCTATATCACAGCCTCTTGATTTATTTATGAGACTGAGATGAGATATCATATTGAAGGCCTTGCTAAAATCCAAGAAAACTACATCCACCTCTACTCCTACATCTAAGCATTTTTGACCCTGTCATAAAATGAAAACAGATTAGTCAGGCATGATCTACCTGCTACGAATCCCTGCTGGTTTCCCTGCTGCATCATTTTTCCCGCTGGACTCCCACAGATATGTTCCTTCATAATCTTTTCAAAGACCTTTCCAAGGATGGAGGTAAGACTGACTGGCCTATAGTTACTCAGATCCTCCTTCCTCCCCTTCTTGAAAATAGGGACCACATTGGCCCTTTTCCAGTCGTACGGGACCTGACCTGAGCACAAGCTCTGAAACAGCCATGCCAGTGGTTTTGCTATGACACCAGCCAATTCCTTCAATACTCTTAGATGCAGCTCATCCGGCCCTGCTGACTTGAACACATCCAGTCCATCCAAGTGACTCTGCAACAATTCAGTGTCGACAGTTGGTGACCTGGTCTCTCTCTGATGTCTATCTAAGAGCCCATTAGGAGATTTATCTTGACCCCTGTTGAAGAACACTGAGGCAAAAAACTCAATGAATAGCTCAGCCTTGTCCCCCCTGTCTGTCACTAATTGCTCCTTCTTGTTTAGCAGTGGTCCTGTGCTGCCCTGCACCTTCCTTCTACTTCCTGCATACATAAAAAAAAGACTTTTTGCTGTCTTTCATTTGTATTTCTGTTCATGCTAAAATGAACTATAAAGTATTTCATGTGCATGATTTGTGTTGTTATACCTAGAAAACTGCACAAGAATTTTAGAAAAGCTGAATGTAGAGCACCTAGGAGTTGTAAAAAATGTAGGCATTAGCCAGAAGCTTTGTTTGGTGGCCAGGTATTGATCAATAAATAGAAAACTTTGTTAAGGAATATTTGAGATGCCAGCAGGTACGGAAGATGCCCAGCCAGCACCATTACACTTATGGGAATGGCTATCCATTCCCTGGCAATGGATCAATATTGATTTTGCTGGGTGGTTTTTAGGAATGATGTACTTAGTAGTGGGTGAGTCATGCTCTGAATGGCCAGAAGTTTTCTGCATGAAGACCATAGAAAAATTGCAGTCTGTTTGCATGGACTGGATTGCCAGAACAAATTGTAATTGAAAATGGGCCACAATTCTGTTCAGATGACTTTCAAGGATTCATAAAGGAAAATGGCATGCAGCCTATGACTTCTACACCATATCACCCAGCCACGAATAGGATTGATGAATGATTTATATAGTTTTTTTCAAAAATGCCTTGCTCTCCATGAAAGAAGAGGCAGGGTTATAGTACAGCAGAAGATGGCCTACTTTTTGCTATCATGCCAGAATGCAGTACATGCTACAAACAGCAATGCTGTTTATGAGCTGGAATCTCAGGTCATAGTTGGACGTATCAAGACTAGACTTACAGAAACATGTTAGAAATCACCAAATAAGTCAGGCCATAACAAGGGGAACAAATGTCCCTCGGCAGCTACACGTAGGACAAAAGGTATTAGTCTGTAGTTACTAGGGATTTATGAAATGGCAGCCTGTGCTTGTAAGTACACAAGCAGATTCTTTATCCAACTCAGTGCAAGTGGCACCTAAGATAGTTTACCGCTGCCACATCTACCAGTTATGAGACTGCTTAACAGTGCACAGAGGCAACAGTTGGAGCCCCACCTACAGTTGGGCCATCAGCTTTGCAACCTACAGTGATGACCAGTAACACTACATCAGACCGTATCATTGCTGTCCAGCCAAAACCTGAGGATGCTGAGCTACCTGCATCCAATGAGGGAATGTCTGAATCAGATATGGATGAAGTAGGGCAACATCCTTAGTACCATGTTTAAGGGAGTGGTAGCCCTTACGCAGAAAGGAAATATAAACATGAACTCAACATAGTACTCGGTACAGCACATCCTAAGGGAAATGTACAAGAAGGTGATCAACATTATCCAGAAAGGAAATGCAAGCCATCAGAGGACTGCAGTCTGTCCTTTATTCCACCTTCATTTCAAAATGGGAGACAAAATGTGAGATATGTAAATATGTTAAATCTGCATGCATTAATCTAAAGTTACTTTCTGTTGAATCTACTAATGCCAATGCATGTATACTTTTACTTTATGTTCAGAACAGATTCTGTGTCTGCTAGTGTGGCAGCACTCTTTTATAAATGTGTGGCTGGAGTTATTTGAGAATGCCTTCAATAAACATAACAGTTTCAGCTCTGAAAAAGATATATATGACAAGACCACTCCTCACTGAACTGGAGCAGGCAAGAATGTTTACTTCTAGGAAACATCATTTTGAGATGCATTTTAAAATAGTGATCTCTGCTCAAGCATTCTGAGAACCAGATGTGGAGCTGCTGGAACATACGTGTGTACAGACACAGGTCATGACAAGGGGAAAAGGTCATGACAAGGGGATAAAATGCAAACATCTCCCTGTGTTCTAACCTTACTATATATATTGTTAGCAATTCAGCACTTCTCTGTTTGAAAAACTAGTATTTCCACATATAAATCTCCATGGTCCTACTGTGCTTTGCAGGTGTAACTTTAAACCTACTCACATATTTTGGGGTAGTGAAAAAAATGCATCCACGTCAGACAACTGAAAGAAAGGAGATAGCTAGTTTCACCAGATTAATAACAGATGCAGATGAAGTCAAGACTCAGTAGAAGCTTTCTTGCAACCACCAAATCAGTTCTAACCCACAAAACCATGGAAGGCATCTTTTGGGTATGGGAACTGTAACAGGGTCCCTAGTTACTTTACAAGGGGAAAGCGGCAGGTCAGAGCCATGTTTTCCTGGAGACAGCGGAGCTAGGACAGCTGCTTTTGGAGTAAACAAGCAGAAGGAAGACCAGAGAAGGGTTATATGACTGCCTATGACAATTTGGGAGTTCCAGGCAAGGAGAATGGGCTGCAGCTCAGGTAAGCTAGATACAGTTGAGGAGACCAGACTGCTCCTTGAGCAGATGGGCCACACCTAGGGCTAGTCAAGTGCACATGACTGTAAAGGGTGGATCCCAGGGAGCTATCAACTCAGCCCTACAGCCACAGCAGCTACTATGGCCCTAGATAGAGTTAAAGGGAAGAGCTCCTGGCAGCAAACTGATATTGTGTAAGGTTTGGACTATTATAGACTAGGCCAGCCAAGCAGCTTAGGAGCCTGGGGAGAGCATTAAGTGAGGCATCCAACAGCAACTGAGAATTGCTGGGGGTTTTGACAAGTCTCAGCAGTTAAAGACAATGGAGGTGGAAGCCACAGGTGGGAGTGCCTGGGAGTCAACCCCCATTATCAGAGGCTGAGATCAGGGTAAAGCCCTACTAGGATCTTGGACCTTAGGAAGTTTGCATAGACCAAAGCCATGGAGTGACGGAACACCAAGTGGGGTGCCCTGTAAAGGGAGTCAGGGGATCCAGAGCTAGAGAAGACAGGAAGATCCAGAACTAGAATGGACAGGGTCAGGGTGCCCAGTGAAGAGGATGGGGACCAAGGAAGCTGAGCAGGCACAGCCAAGGGCCTGAGTGACTGGAAATATATATAGATATATAGATATATAGATATATCTATATATCTATATATATATATCAAGGCATGGCAAGAGAGCACAGGAGTACCCTGAGAAGCTGGAGTAGGAGCAGGATTATGGTGACCACTAGGGGGCACCAGAGAAGCCCTCTGGGATTAAGCCTTGCTACGGGACATTGAAATTAAGGGTTTCTTATATAAGGGTTTCAAATATATTGCAGGGCCACAGTGCAAGTTGCAGCACCCTGCTTTCCTCAGACACTAATGCCTCGGAGTGATAGCAAAGGCAGCTGAGCTACACAGGGCTTGCAGGCACATTGCAAAGCAGCAGTGGTGAT
Source organism: Alligator sinensis (assembly GCF_000455745.1). Classification (NCBI taxonomy): domain Eukaryota; kingdom Metazoa; phylum Chordata; order Crocodylia; family Alligatoridae; genus Alligator; species Alligator sinensis. The sequence goes on from NW_005842365.1 coordinate 1,034,376, forward strand.
GTATAGGAGGTGCACGGGCACCTCCTGAGAGCACTGGTGCACCCCCTGTCAGGCTGTGCTCCCTGTTTAGTCAGCAGGCAACCAGGGCAAGTGGCAGCACCAATGCCCATCCTGTGAGCACCGGCCAAGGAGTGGGGCCATCAGCAAAAGCGGCCACACCACTTCTGGAAGTGGCTGTGGGACTTCTGGAAGTAGCGCAGCTGCTTTTTGGTGAGTGAGATTGGCCACTGAGATTGGCCGCTGGGGGACACCGCTGCCCCGGTCACTGACTCAAGAGGCACCAGTCACCCATGCAGAGTAGACCAACTTACAGCAGCTGCAGAAGAAATTATGCCTGTGTTAGAGTGGCTCATAGGACCCCTACACAGTGCTACCCTCTCTGAACAATGGACATCTTCCTCTGAGGGCCACTGAGATACCCAGCATGAGGTACATAGAGAATCCTCTGTGCCCGTTAGTGGGTTCCCAGCACTTATCATTGGGTTCCAAGATAGATAGGTCCCTTTCTTGGTACCTGGCACAGATAAGGTACCTTGCTCCAGTACAGTCATGGTGAGTTTGGAAAGTCCATGTCTGGTTCCCACCTTACAACTCTACTCCACTGGCAAGCAGGCAGCCCAGAGCCAACCGAAGAAAATGCTTGCATGGCATATGAGGGAAAGAAGGGGCAGGCAGTCAATTCACCAGGCACCAAAATCCAACTTCCTTTCTCTGTAAGTAAAGGGAACCAGCCAAATACCACTCCCCTTCATTCTGTGGGAGATCACCCTACCTTCTGGTCTTCAACCATGTAAAAAAACCTAACAGGCCCTTGGAAACAAGAAAATAAATGTCCTCTTCCTCATGCAAGATGGCTGTCCCTAGTTGTATGTTCAGGAACTGTTCAAGAGGCTTAATAAGGACTTGTCTGCTCAGAGAATGGAAGGTATTTGTCTCCTTTCATGGAGGTCAAGGAGAGTGGCCATGTCTTGGAATCTAGCCGAACTGCTCCAGGACCTCCTTTCTGAAACTTCTGAAGGATGCACGGAAGTAATGCATTGCAGTCATTAACTGTTGTCTGCACTGAGACATCACCCTGCCCCAGACAAACCCGGCACTCTACCAGGAGCATCCCATGCCAACCCCAGCACTCACCTCCCTGCGATCTGGCTCCCTACTTCCCAGCCTGGCACTACAGAACCAACTGTCTTTCATCCCCCTACCCCAAAAGAGCATTCCTTGTGGTTCCTGGCAGGCCACTACTGGTGAGAGGGGGAGCCACAGAGGCAGAGCTGAAGTGCCAGCCACACACACAGACAGGCAGCCCCAGTCAAGGAGGTTGGCCAGTCCAAGGTGAGTTCCAGGGGAGGAAGGGAAGAAAGTGGAGGGCCACTGCACTCCCCAGGGGCATGCCAGGGCAGGAGGAGCTCAAGCAGCAACACAGACATGATTCTCTGCCCAAAAACTTTTAATTGTAGAAACATGCTCAGGCTTCCAGCACTAACAGCTACAGCTAGCACACAGGAGGCTGTACAGAACCTAACACCTGGTTGGAGTCTGTCACTGGCACTTGGATGAACACAGGTGTCTATCTGCTGACATAACAGGTGATGGTGATGGTTAAGCCATTGCAGTTTGGGCAGTCAGATTTCTAGAGACCCAAAATATCCCACCACTCTGTCAGGATGTCTATCTCCGGGACACAAGAGGACACATGTCCAGGATAGCTCCCACTGACCACACAGACAAGTCTACCCAGCTACCAGGGGACCTCAGAGGAGTTCCCATTGTCTGTGCAGCCCAATCTTGCTGTCAGGCTCCCTGAAAGTGGACATGGCCCCTGCCTCTTCCCTGGAGGTGGCCATGGCCCCCTGCCTTCCCTCAGCAGTCTCTCTTGATGGGAGGCAAATTCCCAGTAGTCATGTTTTAAGTGTGACTATAAGTGTTGTACAGAAGCACACTGGTGCTTCTGTACAACACACTAGTCTTCTTCCCACCTTGAAGCAAATCATCTGGAAGGGCATGTGCATCTTCTTCTGGGGTTCCAGATAGGAGAGAGAGTGAAGAGGAAAACTTCATACAAGACAAAACAGACAGAGGGCCAAGGAATGCCAAACATTCTGCTTTTCCTCTGAGCCAAATATATGAGCCACATCTTCAAAATGGCAACTAGAGCAGGGGTTAAAATAGCCTGCTTTGTGAAGTATTTTGCAGGTCACATATTAAGACGTTGGGGGATATACATACCACCACACATGAACTTAGCTGCCTGGGAACCACCATGGTTCTACAGAACTCAGGAGCAGTTCCACAGCAAGTATGAACTACAAAAAGAAAGCTCAATGACCCAACCCAAATGAACCAACACAAAATGCAGGAGGCATTGAGGAAACAGGATGTGGTGTCAACCATGGTCCTACTCCCCAAAGACAGCTGCCAGGCTATATGGGAGAGGATCTTCCACAAGAAACTTCAAAAATTGCAGACACACAAAATGGCAAGTAGGCCATCATGCACTTCCAGTACAGGCATGGTGCTACGCAAAGGGGCAGAGAAACCAACCATGCTTCCCCAGGGAAACCTCCCCATGGAAAGCAGAGACAATCAACCTCCTCCTGTGGTACCGCCCATTTGCCAAAGGGGTATAAAGGAAAGTGTTTACTCTCCTCAAAATGGTGACAGGGATCACAAATCTGACCAGAGAAGTGGTGCTGTCTGGGCATCTGCCCAAGCAGGAGGGGACCCCGACAGCCTGCTTCAATTAATTCATTTCCTGTCTTTAAAAATGTCTTATGTAAAGCGAGGAGCCTGCTCATAAAAGGGTGCACAGACCTCTCAACAGATGCCTATATCAAAATGGAATTGAATGAGATGCAACGGTACTATGAGAAAGCAGTGGAAGATGTTAGGGAGGAGATGGTGAGGATCATCTGGAAGAAGATGGATTAGCATAGACTGTTCAGGGGTGGGACTCCTGAAGAAAGTGATGATAACTATAATGATAAAATAAATTGAAACAAAAATAGACAGGGGGGAGGAGGGAGGGAGGCATTGTGACCTTAAGGTGTATGGGAAGGTTGAGTATCTTTGTGAGGGGCATGGGACTGTTGATGATGGTCACATGACCATGCGGGCATGTGGGAGTGCAGGTGCATAGTGTGGATATTTTGACAGAAATGTGTATGTTTTAATGGTAATGATGTGTTTTAGACAGGTGAGCCATAGCACCAACAGGACAGTTTTGGTAGAAGTACTGTGACATATATATTTCATTATACATATAAGAATATATATATTTGCAAATAATCCTCCCCCACCCATGCATCTAGCTGCCCAGGGATCTAGAGTTCATGTCACTGCTCAGTTTAACACTTGCTAAATGCAGTTAAAATACAAGCAAATACACAGTGTACAAGTAGTTAAGTGCCATTGTAGTATTGCAAAGTTGCTCCCTTTCAGGTAAGGAATATCTAAGGGTGCTGTCATACTTTTGCTTATAATGGTTGCAAATCATTGCAATGTTGTGATTGTAGTAGGGCACTGGGATGTGCTTGCTTCTTTAAGGCAGCAAGCAGACTAGGAGGCAGCTTGCAGGTGGCAAAGGGCGGCTAATGAGAAACTCATCTGAATGGGAGAGGGCTCAGGCTTGAGATATTTAATCCTGGAACCTTCAGTGGTCAGTTAGTCTCTACCTGGCAGCCACAAAGTAAGGAACTCCTGGAAACAGAGCTCCTGGAGGGACCTGGATGTATTTAATAGATTTCACAGATTTCATAGACATTAGAGGGTGGAAGGGACCTTGTGAGATCATTAAGTCCAGCCCCCCTGCCAGAGGCAGGAAGTCTGCAGTGATCAGATGATCCCAACAAGATAAACATCCAAATGCCTTTTGAACGAGTCCAGAGCACGTGCTTTCACTACCCGGGGCGGGGAAGAAGGTCTGTTCCAGAACTTGTCCACTCAGACTGTAAAGAAGTTTTTCCTTAGATCGAGTCTGGATTGGCCTTCTAGAAGTTTGTGGTGGTTAGACCTAGTTAACCCTTTGGGAGCCCTGGCGAACAACTGTTCTCCCAGATCCTGATGCTCGCCCTTATATACTTATAGGCAGCCCCTAAAGGTTCCCCTGAACCTTCTCTTTGCCAGGCTGAAGAGTCCCATGTCCCTCAGCCTCTCCTTGTAGGCTTGCTCTCTTGGTCTTTGATCATATGGCTGTCTCTGCTCTGGACTCTTTTGAGCTTATCCACATTGCTCCTGAAGTGGGGATCCAAAACTGGATGCAGTACTCCAGTTGCAGCCTTGCTAAGGCTGAGTAAAGCGGGAGGATGATGTCTTCAGTTTTGCTCAACATGCATCGTAGATGCATGCCAGATTTTGGTTTCTATGCTGGCCACAGCATTGCACTGGGGGCTCATGTTCATCTTGTAGTCAATCAAGACCCCCAAGTCCCTTTTTGGTCATGGTGCTAACAAGCATAGCACAACCAAGCCAATAAGTATGATGCTGTTTTTTTCTCCCAAGGTGGAGCACCCTGTATTTTTCTACATTGAATGCCATCAGATTTTGGTCTGCCCACTTTGCAAGCATGTCCAGGTCAGCCTGTATCCCCAGCCTGTCCTCCAGCGTAACCGCCTTCCCCCATAGTTTAGTGTCATCTGCAAACTTTGCCAGTCCGCAACTGATGTCCGAAGCCAGGTCATTAATGAAGTTATTGAAGAATACTGGCCCAAGCACTGAACAACACTTCAGGCCTGGGAACAGAGGCAAGTTCCCTAGGCAAAGAAAAACTGGGTTTTGCAGGCGAGTGGCCTTTGTTTTATGTTAAACCCCTAGAGGGTTTGAAGTGTCTGCAATGCTTCTTGTTTATTGAAATCATATTGGTAGTTTAGCCTTGAGCCCTGCAGTGACAGGCTCAAGGCCTATTTAGAGAACCAATAACCAAGGAGCCCTCAGACTGAAACTGGGGCCCAGTAGGGGTCCAAGAACTTAGGAAAAGGCTGAGACCTGGACCAGAGGGCCCACATAAGGGGGCTGAGCGTATAAATAGTTAACATCAAAGAGAGAGAACACCTGTGAGGTTCAGGGTGTGGTGTAGGGGAGGAAATAGAGCCATGCATTGAGCCCTTAAGGCTACGGATGCCCTGGAGGGGCATAGATACGCAAGTAGCCCTCAAAACTACAAGGGCCCTGCAGGGGCACAGGCCAGTTAAGAGGGCCCCTTGAACTTAAGGATTTAATCACCATTGTTGGGGGTCCAGGAAAAACCCCATGCTACTGAAAAATGGACTAAGGCTCATTCTAAGGCCTGTGGGCAACCCCCCTTATTCAACTTCTAGTAAGAACAAGGTGTGGCAGGTGAGCAATTAAGGGAGAGCTGTAGTAGAGGCAGGGGTCACACAGCTATCAGGGGGGTGTCACGGCCACCCCTGGGGCATGAACCTATCACAGGGATGTATTAAAGTTGGCACATAAGATCTCCTTCTTCAGCGATCCCTCACAGTAAAGGATGCATGTCTTCCATAATTGCCTTATCTTTGTGTCCAAAGATGTCTGGTGAGGCCTATCTGGATTAACAGATTACTGCAGCTTGGACTTGTGTTTCCATGTGGGGTAGATGTATTCTACAGGGTTGGTGCATAGCACTCCCTTCTATGTCTGCTCTTCAAGATGCTGGGCTATAAAGTCATTTAGGGCCTGCAACTCATGTTGGGGTGAAGAAGAGGTGTATAGCAGTGCCCCCATTCTCCTCTTCTATTATGAACTGATTCACTCTATGGCAACAACATGTTTCTGACTGGCTGTCCCAGGAAGGCTGTAGCCATTGCCTATTATGGTGTACTTGAAAGTGGCCAGACAGTCACTGCATGGGGTCACAGGGACATTGCTGTGCAGCTACACCAGCGGTTCTCAACCTTCTTCAATTTAAGGCATGTCTTGTTAGACTCAAGACACCCTTCCATAACTCTGAGTTGAGCTGCACACCATTTCAAAAAAAATTACTTATTACAGTGCTTACCACCTTCCAGAGGGGTTGGGCAGGAAGGAGCCTGAGCCTGGACTTATCTGTTTATCTCTGTATACCTCATAGCACTCTTCATAGGCTCTTGCAGTAACTCAGAGTACCCTCGTACCCTGGCTGAGAATCACTGAGCTATGCAACATATAGAAAAGAATAGATCTCTCTTAGCCAGTTAAGGCTTACATGTTTAAAATGTAGTAGAATCACTTGTGGCACAAGTTGTGTAACTACCACTTTATGCCTCTGACTTAGCTGTGTGGGTAGCAGCACAGCAGATCATGGCCCAGACCAGAGGCAGGACATAGACTGTCAGAGGCTCTGCTACTGTACACTCCTCTGGCCTCTTGTGGGCTCATATCAAGCACAGTTCTATGCTTACCTGGCAAGGGAAACACTGTGATCACTAAGGCAGGCTTCCTAGTCGCACCTGGGGAAAACTGGTGTCCTGGCACGGGGATAGTACCTGCCAGGGTAATATATAGTAAACCACCCACCTAGCTGATGGAGTGGGAAGGTCTTGGCTTTATGTCCACTTTGTAGAAAGGGGGGACTCCTCCCTAGCTTGATCCTGGGGCCTTATGGCTAAGAGCAAATGAAACTCAGGGGCATCCAAACCCCAAGCCTCCAGACATGGGCCTGCAAGTAGGATGCCTGCCAAAGGATTTGGAAACATCTGAAGCCCCAGATGGGAGTGGAGGATGTTTGCTGGTAGTAGGTACTTATGGTTCTGGGCTGACTCTCAGATTTGGAATTTGATTTGGCAAATTTGGCTCGGAATATGGAAAATTTAATTTAAAACAAGACAAGAAACTCCTCTCCTGCCCCCTTCCCTGTTTCCTTAGATGTAATCTTCCTCTGCACCCTAGACCATTCCTTCTTCCATATGGTCAAGGCACAGGTGTATGTGTGGGTGAGCCAGGGATGTAACAAATCTTTCTCCAGCGGGGTATCCCAGGTTTGGCAGGTCTTCCTCAGTCTGAGTCAGTCTGTCTCAAGGTATGTTGGGAATCTGCCCAGGATTGGGGAGGTGCCCTGGATTGGTCTTGGATGGTAGGATGCTGACAGGAGAAAAGAGGCTGAGCTGGAGAGAAGGGTGAAGGCTTCTGGGGATCCCACCCTGAAATGTCTGGAGGGAAGGGTCTATGCTTCATCACAGAAACCTGCTGATATCTACAACATGTCACCACTATTCCTCTCTCACAGCAGTTCTCAACCTTGTTAGACTTGAGACACCCTTTTGATGTGCTCCTTCATAACTTTTTGGTAAATTGTGCAGCACTCCACTTCAAAACTTAATGTATTTATTACAGTGCTTAGCTCTTTGCAGAGGGGCCAGTCAGTGAGGTAGGGAAAAAGCCAGGCAGAGAAAGCCTGAGCTTATCTTTATTTTCCTATCTCTTCACACCTGAGTCCTGAGCCTGCCCTTATCTTCTAATTTCCTTACATTTCCTGTGACACCCTTCAAAGGATCTTGCAGCATTTCAGGGTGCCCCAGCACCTTGAATGAGAATCACTGCTCTAGCAGGAAGAGCTGTAACTCTAGCACTAGGTCTTGCAAGGACTCAACCATCACAAAGATACTCAACCTAAGGGGGTGAGAAGCCCTGTTTCTCTCCCCGCCACACACCCCACCCTGCAGAAGGACACCCTGCTTTCTCTGAGGAGGCAAGCTTCCACAAACCTCTTGAAGAGCTCAACGGCACACAGCCATGGTTGGCCACTGACCATCTGGAAGAGGACATCTTTGATATGTTCTGGTATGAAATTCACAGACACCTCTGCCAAAATGTCCAGTACCTAATTTCTTCCCTCCTGCTGTGCCTGTGGAGAAGTGAGAGAGAGATAACCAAGACATAATGCTGTTAGTGCTATCCCCCTGCCCTGCAACTCATCCTTCCCCAGAAGTGTCTCAGCTCCTCCAGTGTGAGTGGGCACTGGGGCAGTGGTGAGCCAGGGAAGTTGATTTAATTTACCATCTGGGGTGTGCTGGATGAGCATGCCTGGTTCCATGCAGAATTTCCTGCCTTCTGTGGTACTGTGGGGAGAGTGCTAAAGTCTTTCCAAATGGGGCAGGGAAATGCCCATGTGTCCTTGTACTGAATACCAGCTAGGGGAGCAGAGGTCCTTGAGCATTCTGTAGCAGCATCTCCCTACCTGTTCTGAGAGCAGTGTGTGAGGGAGCCTTCTGTTTTTCTTGTCCAGTGGTAGGTGGGGGTCTTCTGTGAGTGTATATTGCTCAGGGGTGTGATTTTTCTCAGGGTGTTTGCAGAATTTCCAGGCTCCTTGCAGTCTTCCCAACTCATGAGCAGCTACATTTTGACTCAACTTGTGGAGACATGCAACTCACACTTTACCCTCTGTGGCTGAGGCCTGGGAAATTAAGGATCCACCTCCATAGATGGGCAAATCCTACCCTATTTACAAAATGAGAGCATTACATGGGTACCCACAGGAAAGCAGATCAGCACCTGGCCTTGTTCACCCACATCGGGGTGTGGTGGTGGATGACAGCTAAACTCCAGCTGTCTAATGGGTGGAGTTGGATGTGGCCCATTGTATTCATAGGATGTCAACTTAAATAGCTTCATAGTAACACAAATACCATTAGTTTGAACCAACCTCATGGCCTCCAAACCAGGAGTTTCATAGTTTCATAGTTTCAGGGTCGGAAGGGACCTAATAGATCTTCTAGCCCGACCCCCCGCCAGGGCGGGAGAACAACCCAAAAACAAACAAACAAACAAACAAACAAACAAACAAACAAACAAACAAACAAACAAACAAACAAACAAACAAACAAACAAACAAACAAACAAACAAACAAACAAACAAACAAACAAACAAACAAACAAACAAACAAACAAACAAACAAACAAACAAACAAACAAACAAACAAACAAACAAACAAACAAACAAACAAACAAACAAACAAACAAACAAACAAACAAACAAACAAACAAACAAACAAACAAACAAACAAACAAACAAACAAACAAACAAACAAACAAACAAACAAACAAACAAACAAACAAACAAACAAACAAACAAACAAACAAACAAACAAACAAACAAACAAACAAACAAACAAACAAACAAACAAACAAACAAACAAACAAACAAACAAACAAACAAACAAACAAACAAACAAACAAACAAACAAACAAACAAACAAACAAACAAACAAACAAACAAACAAACAAACAAACAAACAAACAAACAAACAAACAAACAAACAAACAAACAAACAAACAAACAAACAAACAAACAAACAAACAAACAAACAAACAAACAAACAAACAAACAAACAAACAAACAAACAAACAAACAAACAAACAAACAAACAAACAAACAAACAAACAAACAAACAAACAAACAAACAAACAAACAAACAAACAAACAAACAAACAAACAAACAAACAAACAAACAAACAAACAAACAAACAAACAAACAAACAAACAAACAAACAAACAAACAAACAAACAAACAAACAAACAAACAAACAAACAAACAAACAAACAAACAAACAAACAAACAAACAAACAAACAAACAAACAAACAAACAAACAAACAAACAAAAATATGATCCATCCACCACCAATATGATCCATCCACCACCAGGGTGGTGTATCCAATAGTCCTGGAGCTTCACCGGGGTGACCTGGCAGACAGCTGTTCACTGAGTTTTGAAGATGTTTCAACACATTTTGAGCACAAATCAGCAAAATCAAAATGAAATGAAAGGCCTCCAAACAGCTTCAAAATGAAATGAGAGCACTCAAAACATTAAAAATGTTTCTAAACATTTTGAGTTTTGAAGCTGGGCTTGCTTGCAGCTAAAGAGAAACTAAGGAGAAGAATTGATGCAGTACAGAAGGAAAACCCCCATGGATCGCACACCACTGGTTATGACATATCACCCTTCCCTCAAACCTATATGGAACATCCTCAAACAATTGCAACCCATACTAGAAGAAGACCCAGTTCTTAAAGAGATCTTCCCAGAACCACCCATCCTAGCCTTCAAACAAGCATAGAACATGGCTAACCTCATCACCAGAAGCAAGATTCTTATGGGCCAAAACACACCAAATAGATCCAGACTATACCATGGCAAGAAATGTAAAACCTGCCAATATATCCCCCCTGCCCCTCCACATTATTATAACTCACAACAGAACCATAAGCATTCCTGGATCTTACAGCTGCACCTCCAAAAATGTAATATATCTCATCCAATGCACCAAATACCCTGATGGAAAATACATAGCAAGCCTCAGGCCTGTCTAGGATGTGACTGGTCTGGGCTTTCCCTAGCCAGAACTGTGCGTGCATGTGGTGTCTGGAGGTTATGAAGTGCCTTCTACCTGCCTTTCACCAGGGAGGTCCTCAGTCCTGGCATTTCTTGGGGGCTGCTGTGCCACCAGCAGTCGCACAAGGCCTCCCAACCCTGGCAGGGTGCAGTTTTAATGATCATGCCCAGGCCATGGGGCCTCCTCCTCCCCCATAGACCCTGTCCATACCTCCACATTCATCCTAGTATGAGAGCTCAGCAGGGACATGTTCTTCCCCTGCTGACTGGTGATACAGTGAGTGGCCCCTCCAGTTCTGAAAGCAGAGCATCAAATGGTCATGAAACCCAAGAGTAAAAATAAGAAGGAAGTGCAGGTGGAGTGAGGAGGGTGGCACTGACTCCATCTGCATGCAAAGCTCAGGGAATCCCAGGAGCAGGAGGTTCACCTTCAGGAACACCAGCTCCTCCACCAAACCAGAATCCAAGGAGGTGTGGTGTGGTGTCACTACATCACCAGCAATGCTGAACAACTTCTCACTTGGAACACTGGTCAGTGGACAGGACAGGTGTTCCTGGGCAACTGTGGACAGATTCAGCCACATCTGGCTGTGGCTTGCCCAGTAGACCAGGGAGTCACATAGCAGTGGCTCCACGTCCTCGGTGAGATAAACAGTCACCAAGGCCTGAGTGCTACCTGCCTGATGGTGCAGCCTGTAGCCTCTGGACTCCACCGTGGAAGCCATGCCCTTGGCCCATATTGGCAGTGCCTGTGGTGAAGGAAGAGACTGGTTGGTCGATGGCATGCTGGCATGGGATAGTGGATCCCCCTTTTCCATGTCCCCCTGCCTCCACCCTTCTGCCTCCCTGACACTGTTCACCAGCACCTCCATCCAGTGATCCAGGGTTTTGCTGCCTCATAAGCTCTGCTTCACCTTCAGGGGACACATGGCAGCCAGCACATGGACTGTTCTGGACCACAAGGGATCAAGCCATTTCCTGATGCCCTCCTCTAGTTGCCTCACCAGTGCCTGCACATCTCGTGACAGTGGCTTGCCCCAACCAGGAACATTTATTCCTTGTAACTTCTCCATTTGGTTCTGAAGTTCCCTCACTACAGGGATCACCTAGCTAAGGAGGGCATCGCCAGCACTGAGGGTCTTGGTGGCCTTGAGGAAGGGCTTGAGGACCACCATGATCTGGGAGATGGTATCCCACACAGCTCTCTTAAGGGGGCTGCTGATCCCAATCTCTGAGCAAGGCCATCTCATGGATGGCCTTCTGTTGCTCCACCAACCTCTTGAGCATCAGATATGTGGAGTTCTACCAAGACTCCACATCCTGCATGATTTCGTGCTGCAGGATGTTCAGCTCTGCCTGTTTCTCCTGCAGCATCTTGCCCCGCTTGATGCTCCAGTGGGAGTATGCTGCCACCTTCCTGCATTTGGAAATAATCTTGCTGGTTGTGCTGTCACCATCACCGGCAACCCTATCCCCATCCAAGGTGTCCCAGACAATGAGGTGGAACTTGTGTGCTACACAATTGATGCCAAAAAAAGATAGCATCACAGACTGCTTTGACCATATTGACCCCACTGTCAGTGACCACAAACCCATGGGTCAGCTCGCCCTGCCCAATGAGCCACCCCTGTACCAAGTGGCTCATGGACCCCATGATCTCTGTTGCCGTGTGGGACTCATCCATCACCTCGGCTTGAAGGAGAGCCCACCAATGGCCTGACTGGTTGCACCAGTGCCCTGTGAGGGAGAGGTAGGCATGATCTCCACCCCGGTTCCCCCAAATGTCTGAGGTGAAGTGTAAGGCCAGCTGCAGACCTGCCTTGTGCAGCTCCTCCCTCATGTACTCCCTGCATGCCTCATACAGGAAGGGTGCCACTATCCTGCTGGTGGGCACTTTTTATGATGGGGCCACAAATGCCATGAGCCACCTGAATCCTGGCTGCTCAACTAAGGATAAGGGCTGGCCATCCAGAGCAAGGATCTCCCCAATACTCTGGGTGACCTCACTCACCTTGGGAACATGCCCCCCACTGTTCCAGGGTGGCCTGCCTCTGCTTTGGGGGGAGGTGGATTTTGAGCAAGAGGGGGACTTCTTTTTGGGCATGCTCCCACTGTTTCTGGCTAAGGAGGAGCAAGGGCAAAGGGGTGGTGCCTGCAGAGATGCATCAGCATCCCTGTGGTGTACATGTATTTTGTTTCCTTGCCCCAGCTGGTTTTGGCTCAGTGATGCAGGCAGATAGTATATGTGGGATCATCTGCCAGCTCAAAATTATCCCAGATCATACTACCCCCTAGCTTCTGGGGTGCGGGTGCATGTGTGGATGCTGCCTTTTCTCCCTCTTCAGCAGGCAGAGGCACAGCAACAGTATTAGCAGACTCAGCTGAGCCACTTGCCTCCACAACCTCTACATCAGCCTCCTTGAAAGTACCTCCTGGGGAAGGAGACCTGGCTCTAGGGAAAACTTGAGGGGTGTGGAGCAGAAACTGATATGATTCCCCTTCCTTCCCAAGAATTCCCTTTGCTATGGCACTCAGATCCACTTCCAGGTCTTCCTCCATCTCTTCCTCTGGCACTAGAAGGCTCAGGGTGGGAAGTGAAATGGGTGTGGAGGAGACTGTCATGCTGGTGCTGTTTGTTGTCATGGCTGGTGCTATTGGAGGGGATGCAGGCTTAGACAGTGGCACTGCTCCCCTCTCCGTACTGCCAATAGAACCAGAAGCCTCATGCCTGCTAGTTATAGGAAAGGGGCTGCATCTCAGTTTGGCAGGGGGGGCATGGGGATTTCGAGCTCTCCCTCTACCCCCTCTTCCACTCCTCCCTGAAGGCTTTCCAGCTGCCTTTCCAGCACGCTTCATAGTGTGTTTGGTGTGCTGGAAAATCTGTGTTCTTCTGTAATGTAATATATATTTATGTAACATATGTAGATAATTGTATGTATTTATGTATTTGTGTAATATATAAAATATATAAGTGCATGTATGTGTTCCTGTATAAGTTCTGTATTATAATATGCAATATATGCTGTGCTTCCCTGCACAGTGAATGTAATCACACTGTGAGAGAAAGCACAGATTTCTTTTCTGGGGGAAAAGAACAAAAACAGACTAACAAACACAGAAAGGGGACTTTGGGGGAGGAATAAATTGAAAGGAATTAATATAATAATAAAGGGTATGAGGAAAGGAAAAGGTATTAGATCCCATTTGCTAGGAACAGACTAGCAAGTAGGAAGTATTGGGGAGATCCTTGCTCTGGATGGCCAGCCTTTATCCTTCTCTCCCCACAGAGCCCCTCTACCATGCACCCCAGCCACCACCAACAAACACCCTTTTTCCCATGCTAACCATTTACATAGTATGTGTGTGCTCTCCTGGGGTGGGGGGATTATGGGGGGTACCTAAAGGGCAGAGCTCAGAGACAGGCACCCAGCCCCCTGGTCACTGGCTGTTCCCCTGTGGGTATGCATGCTATGGCAAGGCTGATGGGTAGGGCACTTGCCTGGGGCAACAGCAGACACTGATCTCCCAGCATGGATAGCTCTCCCTCCTGCAGCTAGGGCCAGAAGGGCCCATGTGCTGGCCTCACTTCAGGCTGATCCTGCTCTGCAGCCACATGGAGCTGGGGTGAGTGGCAGGACTGGGCCCAGACATGGGGGATGGGTGGTGGGGGACACAGAGCAGAAGTGGAGCAGGGGCTCCTAGCCAGTGGAAGTGGCACTGCAACTCTGCCCAGGCCCATGGGGGTCCTGTTGCTGGGTGGTGGGCAGCTACCAGAGGGCAGGTGGACCTGCAGCTGGGGGCAGGGAAGCAAGTGTCAGGAAGGCAGCTGCGAAGGCCAGGACAGTGTTTAACACCTGAAGTTTCTCCTCCATGGCCACCACTGCCCTGTTCACCAGGACAGCCTGCCACTCCAGGTCCTCAATGTGGTACTCCTCCAGGGGTAGAAGCCTCTCCTGGCCAGAGCTGGTGCATCTGGAGGGCCCCATCCAAGGCTTGTGGTGACCCAGGGCATGCATCCCACCTGCCACCTGATGCCTCTCCACTGCATGCAGCTGCAGGACCTGCAGAGTCAGGAGAAAGAAGCTGCTTGTGAGAGTTTGCAACATTTCTGAGATTAGATTCCCTGTACTAGGGGGTCGTGCACTGCCTGGCCTCAAGTTGGGGGTCTTATGTGCACAAGTGCCCAGGGACCATGGTAAGTTGGTTAGGCAGGCTCTGGCCTAGCGGGCTGCCAGCTGAGCCTCCTGTCCCTGCTGTCTCACCAGGGGCAGGTGAGCTCCTTATTGCTAGCTACAGGCAGCCTATCTCCTCCACTCTGTTCCCAGGTCAGACCAGATCTGGCTCCTGGCACCAACTACTAACATGGCTCCAGAACCACTCCCCCACCTTCTTCTCCTGAAGGCCATCCTGTCTCTGGCTCCTGTGCTGCCACCAAACCCACGATGCCCAGGCTCAGAGGTTGTGGGTCTCCCGGATGGCTGAGACACAGAGCTGCTAGAGCCCCCACCCTTCCCACAAGGGCCTCTCCATGGAAGCACCCAAGGCCAATCCCTGCCCCCATGCCAGGCCTGTGCCCCATGCATGCCCATGCTGCAAGTGCCCCAGGTGTGGCATGAGGAGCTGTTTGCACAGATTGAGGGGTACCTGATGCTACAAACTGCTAATGATGATGGCCAGGTTGCCCCGGGTACACCTGTGCATCTGACACAGGACCCTGAGCTTCAACGATGGGGTAGATGGAATGACTCAGGCCAGGGTCACTGTCCCCACAACGTCTTAACCTCTATGGGGCACTGGCACACCAACCAGTTGTGCCCGCACTTCTGCATGTGGCCTGACAGTCCCTCATAAATGTGTGCATTGGAGTGACCACCCCAAGCAAACTGGCTAAGGACCTCAGACTTGCCCCACCACACCACAAGGTCTGCAATCTCCTCCTGAGACCAGTTTGGGCCATGGGAGGCAGTGTATGACATCAGGAAAGAGGCCAACATGGCTCCTTTTATGTCTCACTGAGCCTCCACATGGCAGTCCCAATGTTGGTGGGACTGGGCAGCTGCCTGCAGCATCCAGTGAAGGGCATGATGCAGGACAGGCAGGCATATGGGGCTGCAGTTCCAGGCACCAGCTGCTGGGCCTGGGCAGGCTGCTGTGGGTAGTCTGTGGCCAACTGGAGCTAGACCCAGTGGCCAGAAGCTGGCTGCAGGTAGCCCTAGGTGCTGCCAAGCCTGGCAGGGGTCTGCAGCACCCTGCACAGCTTGATGGTGTGGCCCTAACAGCTGTGCAGCAATGTGGTGCCAGGGATCAGTGCCAAGGTGTGTCCAGGCTGCTGCACTGGGGCCTTTCCTGGGGGACATGGTGGCCAGCAGTGGCTACAGGCTGCCTGCAAGTAACCAGAGCCCTAGCATCCCCACAGGCTCTTAAGGACCTGAGGCTAGGGTCTAGGCATAGAACCGGTCTGCCCTTGGGCAAGAGAGGCTCCCAGCCTGAGGCTGCTCCCTCGTGGTTCAGCTGTCCGGCAGTGTCTACATGTGCACTACTGTGCAGTAATTAGATTTGCTACTTTCATTTTCAGATAGCAAATTTACTTGCAATTAGAACAAATTACCATGCAGTAAGTAACCACGCTCTGTGGGGTGGGAGAGCAGAGCAGGTGTAAATGTGGATGCTTACTGTGCAGTTATTTGCTCTACTGAGCAGTAAGGTATCTCATGTAGACACACCCAGTAAAGCATCAGCATCTACACATGTGCAGCAATTACTACATAATAGATTAGTCTAACGTGCTGTTTTCTAGTACCTGTAAATACAGGTACTAGAAATTGGTGGATTAAATTAATGCAACAAAGCACACATTAAACCCTGACCAGGAGCAAATTGCTCTGGGTCAGCTGTAACAACCAGAACCAGAGGCATTAATAAGCAATAAATATGTGCTTCTTTGAGGCATTTGGTATTTTGCCTAAACAGGTAATATTAGTTAATATAAAGCTTGTAAGTTTGTAAACCGCAAATGTAACTTGTCTGTCATAAGTTTAACCAAAAGGATAAATTAACTGTTCATGGAACTGACTGGGCCCCATAGGTAAAGCTGTAGGTGTGAGATTAGCTGACCTAATGGTTTCTGCTCAGGGTTCAGCTTTAGCGATAAAAAACACGATCCGACTGCCTGGCACACCCAACACATTCCAGGAAAGCACGTCCCAAGAAAGCATATTCAAATGAAACCTAAAAGAGGTTGGGGCTTAGGCGGAGCAATGTCAATTTCAAACCTAAAGGTGCTGCATCATAATTTGCTTATTGGATAAACCCGAGTTTGGGTAGTAACCTTTTATGATAATTTAAACACCTTTCAATCCCATAGGGTAACAGCTATAGGGTAATATTGTGAGTGGCTCTAAAGACAACTGACTAGCATAAGACTAGGTATAAAAAGTGCGTGCATCAGGTGACCAGCAGGAAGGAAGGAACAGAACGGTCACTGCTGTTCCATGCCTGCACCCCGGACTCCTGGTGTGAGTGAGGATCGGATCCTGATCAAGGGATCTTCCCCGGTAACTTCCCCGGTAACCCCTCTGACAACATTGATCGGTGGCGCCTGACTTCGCTGGAATCACTTGCCGCGTACCTGGCATCGAGGGACTATCGGTAAGTTGCCAATCCATGTCTGTTTATCTGTTGTTTTGAACAGCCCAGTGGCTGATACCCTTGCAGTGCCCAGTTGGTCTGTGACAGAATTGATCTGTCTGTTGCTGTTATCTGTTATTATTATTTACTATTAGCTCTTTAATACTGCATTATCTGCTTATCGCATTTATCTTTCTGTTAACTGTTGTATTTGTGTAAGCTATAATAAATTTGCCTTTACTTCACTCCTAACTTTGCCTCCTCAATCTGAAACTGAATTAAACAGCCCAGTTGGCCTGTGATAAAATTGATACACTCACAGTGCCCAGCTGGCCTGTGACAGTGAGCCTAGGCAGCAGGGAGCCCCAGGAAGCAGGAAGAGATATCCTGGCTTGGTGGGATGCTGACTCCCTGCCATGTGAAGTTTGGGACCCATCTCAATCTCCACATGGCTGGTTATCCCGGCTGCTGGGCAACTGCCTCCCAGCCATATAGAGATTGGGACCCATCCTGATCTTCATGTGGCTGGCAAGGAGCTTTCTGGGACATCTCTCTCCGACCCCACAGAGATTGGAAACAACTGCTGTTCCCCCTGCTAGCCCAGGGCTGAGACCTGGTGGAGCCTAGAGCTCCCCATGGCTGCTGCAGGGGAGGGGGGGGGGCAGGAGCAGCCCTAAAATGAACTGCTCCCATTGAAAGCAAATTTGCTCCCAACAGGCCCATATTCAGATGCATGTAGGGACCCAGTTTAATGTGCTTGAATTTTCTGTGCAGAAAATTTGGATGCATTAATTGCACATGTAGACACTCCCATGAAGAGCTAATTACATCTCTTTAAAAGCAGAACTGAACTAAGGAGAAAAAGGTAGAGAAGGCAAACCAAAATAAGAAGAAACAGGGAGAAATGGAGAAAGTATGCAGAAAGCAGGACCGTTTGCAGGATAGCTGAATCAGGTAGAAAGCAGAAGAGGAGGTAAGAGTAAGAAGGAAGATTAAAGGAAATTAATTTGCCAGCTATGAATATAAAGGATCTTTAGATGCCCAGGAAAATTATGCACTAATACAAGACAACCAAAAATAAAAATATGAAATGTGATTATATTTCATATACCTTGTGATTTCCCATCACTTTTTTTCTACCAAAGTTGTTTTTCTGTGGTCAGGAGTTGTTTTCTGCTGCTGCTTTTTAGTTGCCTGGTGTCTGAAAGTTTTATATTCCATGGCAAACATCTGTGATGTCACAAATGGAGGATGACACACATACACCCCCAGGCAAAGTAAGCAGAAAAAAAGATGAAGCTTTACAAAATAAGATTTTTATTCTAAAATCTCAGATGACAAAGAACAAGGCAAAGGTAATACCGAACACTTTATACTGATTATGTGATCTCTCTGATCTCCATGAATATATCATTAAAGTTCCTACCAAGCATTTTTATTATTTAGAAATAATAGAGCATTTTTCTCCCCTTTAACAATCAATATGAGAAATGGCTTGATTTGTTTATTCTGTGTGTGTATATCTGTAGAACTTCTTGAGGTCATGCCAGGTTGAACATATGAGTTACCATGTTGTCCTGAGGACTATTGGGAGCATAGTCACTCCTGTCTTGTGGCAGTGAGTTCCATGGCCTTGGCCCAGCCACTGTAAAAATGTTGTCTCCTGCACTAAGTCTCACTCTGTTGGCCAGCAATTTGTTTCAGAGAAGTAGAACTGATCCTCCAGTGATTTTTTTTCTAATGTCTCTGTGAGACAGTAGAGCTCTATTAAAGTTATTTTGGCCAGTTCTTCAGTACCTGTCTGATTTATCTTGTTTAATATACATACGTGTTATGCAGAATTAGCTGTTGGTCACAGTACAACAGCTGAAGAATGCACATATTTGACAGGGATAGCCAGCCTTACCTTTTCATGGCTCTCTCTTCACTTGAATATATTTCTGCTACATCTGGGAGCAGTTAACCAAGCATTACCAACCATGAAACCTCATAAATCAGGAATCAGGCTTCAAAAAGTCAGGAGACTGACTCCAAAAAAAAAAAAAAAAAGATTTTTAAAAATGTAATAAAATAAAAAAAAAAATGCAATTTATTTGCTTTCTGTTACCTTTTGATCATACTTGGATCACATTTTCCAACCTTCCTCCACAGCTTTAAGGACTATACATTAGGCCTGTGTGAATAGGCAACTATATGATTCAGATTTGGATTCAGCCAATTCGATTAGCAGATCTGAATCACTTTTCTGATTCAATTCAGTCAAAATAATTCGGAAAAGATTGGGTGATTCAGAGATTTGGCCATAGGATATAATGGGGAAATCAATGAAATATCTATAACTTTGTTGTGTTTGCCTAATTTGGATGGAACTTTCAGGGGTGGTAGCCGCGGCTGAAGGCATGAAGCCTGCCAGGTTTCAAGGTGGGGTGAAAACTGCAGGGGGAGTCTGGGTTCTGGGGCCCTGCACCTCTAGCTGCAGGCAGGCAAAACTCAGACATCTGAATCCCCACGTACCTCTGCACTTTTACCTGCATTGCCACATCCCCCTGCCCCCCCACCCCCACACCC
>NW_005842365.1:1055002-1058787 GCF_000455745.1 Alligator sinensis
AAAAGCGCAGGCTCAGGGGTGATCTGATGGCCACCTATAAGTTTATCGGGGTGACCACCAGTATCTGGGGGAACGTTTGTTCACCAGAGCGCCCCAAGGGATGACGACTAGGTCGAATGGTCATAAACTACTACAAGACCGTTTCAGGCTGGACATAAGGAAGAATTTCTTTACTGTCTGAGCCCCCAAGGTCTGGAACAGCCTGCCACCGGAGGTGGTTCAAGCGCCTTCATTGAACACCTTCAAGAGCAAACTGGTTGCTTATCTTGCTGGGATCCTATGACCCCAGCTGACTTCCTGCCCTTTGGGCGGGGGGCTGGACTCGATGATCTTCCAAGGTCCCTTCCAGCCCTAATGTCTATGAAATCTATGAAATATTTCAGGGTTTTTCATAATAAACATATAAACATAAAAAACACAAGATAAGTCATCACACACCACAAGTAACATATCCAATACAACATCTTTACTTCTTGCTGTCAATTTCTTTATAAAAAGAAAGTCTCTGTGACAGTTTGTTCTGGATACCTTTGATGCGGCTGGTGCTATTGGTGTTGAGCTAGCCAAGTTATTTTGACCTGCCATCATTTACAGTGGTGGACCAGACCAAGGCTGTAGAGGAGGAGGCAGCCTCACGGGGGCCCATTGCCATATTGTACAAAGACTGCAGTGCCAGGAAGGGTGCAGCTGAAAACACACACACAGTCCCACAAGCACCCATGTCATGAATTTTGCCTGCCTGTGGCCAGAGGTGCAGCACCCCAGAAACCAGACTCGGCTTGCACCTATCTCCTTAACAGCTGGCAGGCTTTGTGGCCTAAGCAAGAGCTACCACACCTGCAAGTTTCATCCGAATCAGGCAAAAAACAACAAAGTTATAGATATTTAATTGACTCCCCATTATACCCTATGACCAAATCTCCAAATCTTTTCCGAATGAATTTGGAAGCTCCAAATCAATTCAGAAAGCCTAAAGCTTCTAATGATTTGATTCAGGTTCATAGACTTGGCCTCCAAATTATCTGAATCCTCTCTGAATCTGAATCACAAATCTGAAGCTTTGCACAGCCCTACATTTCCTTTAAAGAAAATAAAGACTAATAGCTCATAGTCATATGACATCAATAAGACCCAAAATACAATGACATTTATGATAAAATCATGAATTGGCAACTTGTCATCTCTTGCCTTTTCCCTATGCCACCACTCTTTTTGTCTCATTTTGACTCTTGAAGCACAAGTTCAAAACTATGGATTCATGCCAAAACCATACCCAGCTGATGTAGCTGTTAATGAGCACTTGGTCATTCAGGATGGTGATTCAAAGGTTTTTTGACAAATTGTGTATGCCCAGATGAGTGCAAATGTGCCTCTTACAGCATCTCAAACTCCATTTTTGATACCTGGAGATCCAGGTATCAAAAAAATACCCTGGGGAAAAAAAAGCGGGGCAGGGCACAGTCTGTGCCCTGTGGCAACTGGAGGCTCATTCCTCCACAGAGATGCTCTGGTAGCCAGTAAAGCTGTGCAAAATTTCACTAGGTATTTAATTTTGAAGCTGTTTCAACATTGAAACAGTGAATTCAAAATGAAACAAAAGGCTTTGGAACAAAACAAGGGCTCTCAAAACCTTTCAAGTTTCAAAGCTGGGCAGCCACCTGTCATCCGGCATGCAGATTGGGGGGCCCATACCCCTGGGAGGTCTATGGGGATGTGCTGGACTCCTCTTGTGGGTACAAGCCCCCAGATCTGCACACCAGATGAAAGGAGGCTACCGCTGCCACCTGAGAGAGATGGCAGCAGCAATCTTCTTTGGTTTGGGGTGCAGCTCACACCCAGCACCATTCACAGGTGGCAGGGACAGCCTCCTCTCATCTGGAGTGCAGATCCATGGGCTTGTACCCCCCACACCCAGAGGGCTTCCAGGCTATGCTGTACTCTTCCCAGGGTGCGAGCCCCTGGATCTGTGCACTGGATGAGAGGAGGCTGCCGCTGTGTCAGAAGCTGTGCTTTGAACAGTTTGAGGTGCATGTTCCCAGAAACCTCTGTACCTATCTCCTTGAAACTTGACAAGCCTCGTGCTTCCAGAAGGGGCTACCATCTCTGAAATATTCATGTAAGTCAGATAAGAAATGACAAAGTTTTAGGCATTTTCATGATTCTCCATTATAGCCTATGGGTGAAACATCAAAACATAATGAAACAGCAAAACAGTTTCAACAAAATGAAATGGGACAGTGCTTTGAAACTAAACAAAATGATGAAATGAAACACTCACTGTCCCTTTGAAATGGTAAAACAGACAGTGAAATGAAATGATGGTGTTTCACACAGCCCTAGTAGCCAGCCATAGTGTCTCTATGGCTGGCCCTTGCCCCAGTGCTGAAGCACACTGCCTAGCCATGCAGGGCAAGCAGCAGTGCAGGCTGCAGGGACCTGAACCCAGCTTCATGCCAGCTAAGTAGGAGGTGGACGGTGGGAGCCATGTGGGGGGAGGTGCCTGGCCTCAGCCCCAGCCTCCACATTTGCTTCCCCAGCTTCTGGTCGTTCCCCCAGTTTCCCTGTTGTTGTCCCAGCTCCCTGATAGTTCTTCCAGCCCCCAGCCCCCACTGGTTCCCCCAGCCCCTTCCCACACTCATCTCCCCAGCCCTGGGCTCATTCCTCCAGCCCCCACTCATTACCAT
Source organism: Alligator sinensis (assembly GCF_000455745.1). Classification (NCBI taxonomy): domain Eukaryota; kingdom Metazoa; phylum Chordata; order Crocodylia; family Alligatoridae; genus Alligator; species Alligator sinensis. Next base: position 1,057,687 of record NW_005842365.1, read on the forward strand.
GAATCATGCATGCCCTCAGCAGCTGAGGAGGCACAGCGGTGGTGGCAGAAGTATGGCAGCGGTAAGCGGCAGTAAGTGGCAGCAGTAAGCAGCGAGCTCCTGCAGACACTGCCGGCACTGTTGGGGGTGGGGAGGAGGGAGGGTGGTGAGTGCTGACCAGGGGTCGGTGACCACCCACAGATGACGCAGCCCTGAGCTTCCAGATACCACATAGTACCATGCAGTGCCCTGCCAAGCTGGGCTGTACCCACACAATCTGGCAGGGGCAGCATAGGTGCCAGGTAGCCAGAACTGATCCCCGCTGCCCCACACTGTGCAGGGGGGCTCTGCCATGAGGCTCCAAGCACCCCATTACCACTGCCAGTAAGCTTGGGCCTTGTGGGAGGACTCAGGCTGTGAGGAGGGTCAGGTGGGGGCTTTGGGTTCTGCAGGGAAGGCAATATCCCCTGCAGAGAGGTCTCTGGGCCCTGTGGGGAGGGCAGTCCATATGCTGGGGGGGGGGCTGTTCCCTGCTGTTCCATGGACCCAACTCTCCCAAGCAGCCCCCACACACACAGTCCCCCCACACCGAACCACATCCCCCACATCCAGAAGGTTCCTTCCCTGCCATTTCTTCATGCAGGGAAAAGGGAAATCAATAAAGAAAAGCAAAATATACAGTGGGGCTGGTGAATCCAGGAGGAACAGGCTGGGGCTGTGAGGGAAGGGGCTGAATCTCTCTGAGCTACAGCCCCATAGGAAACCAGGAAGGCTATGTTTAGGGAAGGTGGGGGTGGGGACACATACACACAAGGGCTAGAGAGACTCGAGCTGGCTTACTGAGCCCCACAACGAACACCAGGGCAGGGGTAGTGAACCACAGGACTTACCAGACAAGGGCTAAACACACAGGGGAGCTGCTCAGGCAGATGTAAAAGATGGCTGGAGTGGTGTGGGGGTTTTGTTTCTGGAAGCTCAGTCAAGAAGCCCCTCAGGCCTCCAGCCAGGCACTCAGCAGCAGGGCAAGCAGGGACACAAACACAAAAGTAAATATGATGAGGCAGCTCTGGGGGAGTGCAGAAGCAACAGTCAATTAAGGAAGTAATTCAGTGTAGGTGCAGT
>NW_005842365.1:1058798-1060581 GCF_000455745.1 Alligator sinensis
AGCAGGAATCTGCCTATCTTCTGAGAGGTCACAGCAGCAGAACAGGCAGCAGCAACAGTAACAGCAATGGTAGGAGCCATCCAGTTCAGCCACTCAGGGTGTGCTTCAGGTGAATGTGGAGGTGAAGGCAGGGGGTGGCCTGCCAAGGCACCTGGGGCAGTCAAGGCACCTTTAGCCTCTAGCAGTGATGGTGGGGGATGGGCACACAGGCAGTGCAGGCTTTCTCCCCAGGCTGTCCCATGACCACGTGACCATGGTTTGGTGGCAGGTTGGGCAGCAGGCCGGAACAGGAGTGCAGAAGATGGGGTGCATTGCTGGGGTGTGGTGCAGTGTGGTAGCCTCCCCCCCCTCACCCCGAGGGGTGGGCAGTGGCGTGCATCATGCAGGAGGGGCGGGGCAGAAACAGCAGCACCAGCAGCCCAAGGCAAAAAAGGGTGTGGCCAACTTACCCCTAGAAGCTGTGAGAACAAGCCAGCAGCTCACAGTAGCCAGAGGCAGAAAGTGGCCTGGCCATCTTCTCCCCTAGATACTCCTGAGACCTAGCTTGCAGCTGCAGCAGAAACCTGAAACAGAAAGGGGCATGGCCAACTTCCTCCCAATCTCCTCCCCCAGAACCTCATAACAGCAATTAACCCTGAGCTGTTTTCCAGGGCAGCTTTTTATACTGCTGGGGCCAGTACAGGTGCTTGCCTCAGGCTCTAGCTCCCTTTGGCTGAAGATCCGGAAGGAACTGGGCAGGGTTATTTTGCTCTAAGTGGCACAATTTGCCCCACACTAAAGTGCATGTCCAGGCACGTGTACTGAGGCAACAAGCCCCGGCTCAAATTTTGCCACTTTTGTTTGAATTGCTGCAAGCGCACACGCCTGCATGTGTGGATGCACCCATCATCACCTTGTGTGCCATTGACTAAGAACTTGGTATGCCTTAACCATGCTAGCCTAATGGGCCATTAACCTTAAATGGACCTTTCTCAGGTATCACCAAGTTCTAAGGTTTGTTCTGCCTAGAACTGACCCTGACTCCCCTGAGGTGAAATGAAGTAGCTGCATACTGGGCAAACTACTTGGGACTACTGGGCTCATCTACATGAGATGCTATTGTGCAGTAGGAATGAGCTACTACACTGTAGCTTATTGTTATCATGCCAGTAGTGTTGCCATGATGCAATGCTACTGTGCAGCAATAATGTGGTATTGCACAGTAGCTTATGAAAAAAAACATGCAGCAACAGTACTGCACAGAAAGGCTGGTTACTGCACAGCAGAGGTGACTGGTAGGAGGGGCACGGTGGGGGCACATGCCCCCCCTGAGATTGGCCCCATTGATGCACCCCAACTGTCCCAGACATGGAGCCTATCCCCAGTGACCCAATTGTACAGCCAGGGACCGCATTCTGCTTCTCTACCCAGCCCTGCCCTCCCTGTTACGTCTCAGCTGTGTGTTCTTGGGCAACCCTGGCACAGGATGCAGTCTGTCTGACTCACAAAGGACTCACCCCCCCTCCCTCCCCTCCTCTACCTAAACGAAACTGATTAAGATGCAGTGAGATACACACCTAAGACCCTCAAGATAAGGGTGACAAGAGTGAACCAACTGCCCTAGGTCTCATTTGCATCCAAGATGGAACCAGATGACCATTCATTTACATGAGAGATGGAGAACAGAAAGCCTGAAGCAGAGACTGCAGTGAATTCTGGGACCAGAGAAGCAGGGGAGCACTGCATGATGGGGAATCTGTGCTCCAAATGTTAATCAACCCATGTTCACACACACCCAGCTCAG
>NW_005842365.1:1061254-1074086 GCF_000455745.1 Alligator sinensis
TTGGCTTGCTAGCCGTATAAGAGGCTTGAGTGGTTTCCGCCCAAGTTGGAGGACTCCACGAACATCAGGAGGAGGAGACTTCACGTCTCATGAAGATCTCTAAGCGCTGCGGAGTCTATTGGACCCAGCGTGAATATCAAGAAGGCAACAGGGGTCTGATCAGCCTCTCACCACTCCCTGTCACCAAACGATCCCTCGACGTACCCTTCCCTGCGCGCAAAGTTCCACGGAGCCAGCAAACTTCGTGTGAGTGAATTGTGAGTGAATCCAGAGCTCTGTCCAAGTCCTAAAACTAGGATTTAAGCGAAGTATTTCTGGAAGCTTTCCAGGCTGCACCGCGACCATCTACGGTGTAAGTAAACAATCTTAAACAACCATTAAGCGTCCGTGCCTAATTCTAGCGTGCCGCCTGCCTTCCCCGACCCGGCGTGTCCGGGCTGCTGGCCACAGCCCGCCGCCCGAAAAAAGGGCCTCGGACCACTCCCGGCCCGCACATAGCGACGAGGATGGGATCAGGGGAAATCACGCTGGAGCTAGAATTAGTTAAGAACTGCCCTTGGCGCAGTGGAAAACGCCAAGTAGAAAACCTTATGGAACTGGAGGCGCATATCGCTTACCACCAGGCGGGCGGAATGGGTGAGAGATTTATCAGCGGACGTCTTTCGCTGAAGGGAGAAGAGGGAGCTTCCGAAGATGGAGCCCCGAGAGAGAGGGAAGTGTATTTGCACCCCGCGGTACAGTCCTTCCAAAATAATGTATCATTGGCTTTAGCGTGTGAGCAAGCTCAGGCTCTCACCCAAAATGTTATCATGGGAATGATTCGGCAAGCCATGATGGGACAAATTCCCATGGAAGCAATCAACCTAATTCGGCCCCATGTAACGGAGGAAGAATTAGCCCTCCAGCCCTGGTGGAGATTAGTTAATGCTTCATATAATCACCACCAGCAAAGCTTGCAGTTATTCCTTATAACTGTGGCAGGCAAGGAAATTAGAACAATCCACCCAGTAGTCCCACTGGGATTACAAATTGATGATAGCTCAGTAATGTACTCCAGGGATCATAACACTTGGGCCTGGCAGAAAGATAGTGCATGGAAAACAGTAAATGTAAAAGGGTGCAGAAGAAAAGAAGGTTTAGGTTACATCTGTGAAGACCAAGCATTGGAGGAGCATGATGAATGTTTTTTTCCACAACCTGGAAACAAGTCTCACTGTTCCTTCGATGTTATCCAAGAAAGGGAATCTGCTATTGTTTATGTGGGTAAAGCATGTGTGTGCATGAGAACAAGATGTGATATTGTATTAATTAATGGATATTGGATTCAACCTATGGTGCCTTATATTAATCGCTGTTTCTGTAATGTAACCACTATTGTTACTTGTGATCTTAAGTTTACTGTACCTATATGGACCATACAACATTTGAATGCCTACCCTGAGCTCTACAAAGAGGTGTCCCCCATTTTACTAGGAATGGGTCTCATCACCATTAAGGAACTATTAACTCATCCCTCCTTACGAGCTGAACTGCAAAGACTCAAAGCTTTGGGAGAGAATGGCAAACTCGAGATTCAACACCACAATCAGGAAATCTCTAAGCTAGCAGCTACAGTTAAAAATGCAGGCCATCACTCCTGGTGGGAGGTTTTGTTTGGGTGGAGCCCCAATGCAACAGGTCTTTTAAATGTCATGCTTCACCCCATTGTAGTAATCATTAGTTTTCAAATTATACTAGTAATTAGTCTGATGCTACTAGTTTGCTGGATCCAGAGACTGATGCGACGATTGCAATGGATAGAAGGCCAGAACCAGTACCATGGAGCAAGAATGTGATGGGGATACTAGCTCAACGCAAGCACCCCATCAACGGGGGGAATTGTTACGTCTCAGCTCTGTATTCTTGGGGAACCCTGGTACAGGATGCAGTCTGTCTGACTCACAAAGGACTCACCCCCCTCCCCTCCTCTACCTAAACGAAACTGATTAAGATGCAGTGAGAGACGCACCTAAGACCCTCACCAGATAAGGGTGACGAGTGAATCAACTGCCCTAGGTCTCATTTACATGAGAGATGGAAAACAGAAAGCCTGAAGCAGAGGCTGCAGTGAATTCTGGGACCAGAGAAGCAGGAGAGCGCTGCATGATGGGGAATCTGTGCTTCCAATGTTAATCAACCCATGTTCACACACACCCAGCTCAGCATTTATCAGACCAGTTCTAATCTGGATTTACTAAGGACTTTTCCCCCCCAGACACACACACACAGCTCTAAGTTTAATAGGCATCTCGGGCCGTACATTCCCCGGTCCCACTATGGGAGGCCTATTTAAACTTGATTGACTAAAACTCGGTTGCCGGGTTAGGGAATGCTGAGGCAAGAGACCGAGTCAGAGGGGGTATGGGCAACATTTGAACAATGGTTAAGGGTTCATCACAGCATCCAGCCTGCTGGAGCCCTAATCCCAGGTGTTGTCATATCTTTCCCGAGACGACTGGTGGGAGTCCTCTCCACAAAAGGTTATGAGCACCCCAATAATTGTTTTAAGTCTGTTAAAAGACTATAGTAAGATCTGGAAAAGTCATGCTAAGCTGAGGCTTGTGCACAACAAGTAAAAATCCAAAATCCTGATGCTGCAAGCTATCTATTGTTCCTGAAGAAACCATGAGATATCCCATCAGTATATCTGCCACCCATAGGAATTTCAAGCTGGCTCCCAAGTATTTGGGTTACTCCCTAATCTTAAGTGTTTCCTGATTATCAATCAGTTTCCTGAGATGGTCCAAACCAGATAACCCCTTGTCAATAGAAAAGACAATGATTTACACTACTGAGGGTGCTTCGAAGCAGCTAAACTGAGGGTATAAAAATCTGTAAGTGTGTGTGCTGCTAGAGGGAGAAGAGGAAGAGGAAAAGGAAGGAAAAGAAGTAGAAGCAGGAGGAAAGAAGGAGAAGAAGAAAACCCCTGTGCTGACACCATCCCCTGTCGTTCTTGGGACGCTGGAAGAACAGATCATCTCTCTCTTCAAGGATTGTGCTACGGACTGTGCCTGTCAGCTTTGCAGCCTGAGTACCGTGGACTAGGTGAGATCCCAGCGTTCTCTGTCTTCTTTCTAGGCATAAACTTCTGAACCTGAACTGTATCAGTTAAGCTTGAGCTAAGTTTCCCCAAATACTTAGTGAAACCAGGGTAGTATTGTCATTGTTGGTGTTTGTTTTTCTTTTGCATGTCTATTACTACTAGTACTATTATATATTTCATATGCTTAGCAATAAATAACTTTTATAGTCAAACTGGTAGTAATTGGGTATATTTTTCCTTCTCTGCTTCTCTTTCCTCCCGTGCTCTGCAGCAACGCTTCTTTTACCTATGCTAAAGGTCCCTGTGAAGCCCAAATTATTGTGGGGTCTGCTCATCAAGAGGCCAAAGATTGGGACGTGCTGAGTTTGAAACGCATAAGGGGATCAGCTTGTACAGGCTGATTGACCCAGTTTGACTCAGACGTGCCCTTATGAACTGAATGCTGGCCCATGAGGGTGTCAGCTGGACACCCAGCCGGATTCAGAGGGATTCTGTTCACCTGTGTGCTTGTGTCTGACTGCATTTTATTGTTGCTCTTATGAACTGATTCTTGGCATATGAGGGTGTCAGCCTGTCCATGCTGATCAGCCCGGCCGGGTCAGGCGTGTCACGTTAATTTGTGTGTGTTTGTGTGTATGACTGATTTGGTGACTGGAGGAACCCAGCCCCATTGAAATTGAGTCCTGCAAGATAGCTCCACTGGGGGTGAGGGCTTGCAGAAGGGAGAAATACAGCTCCGTATAGTAACACAAGCAGCACATTGACAGAATCACCAAGACCCTAGAAACTATCCCTAATACATGAGCACACCCCAAAGTAATGGGCAAATTTGGTAACATCCCTGATAGAGCTCTTGAGTCTGAAGCATTAGAGAACGTTCCAGCCAACCACAGTGCTGCCCCACCTCCCTCCCCCATGTAGCCCCCTCTCTCCTCCTCCCTACCTGTAAAAACTGTGCTCCGATCCCCCAGCACAGATGCTCTTCCTGCTTCTGGGAAAAAACTAAGCATGGGACTCTTGCGGGTAGCCCAGAGAGGGGCAGCAGGGTAATGCTGTGCTGTGCTCCGCTCCCTCTGGTCTCAGTAGGCACCAGTTGCTCATGCTGCACCATATTTGCTTATACAAATACTAAATGACTGTGGGGTAATAACTGCACAGTCTGCTGCTCATGTAGATGCGTCCACTGAAGCCAAAAGCTTGATCCTCTGAGACATGGAAAGATTTGTGTTCCTGAAGCATGTGCTAGCAGAGGACTAGCTGCTTTGTCAGGCCTTGGAAGTGCTGAAACCATTTCAGAAGATCAGACCAAAAAAGCTTCCTGTCTGGCTGCTGTTTTGGATACTGTTCTCCTTTTAGCTGCTTGACTTCCCTACCACCAGACTAATGGCTGTTTCCCCCTGTGTCAAGAAAGTCCTCTAAGTGAAGGACCATGGACCTGCACTAGCTAATTCATTTCAATTAATATTAGTTCAATTAACCTCAAACAAAAAGGTTATTTCCTGTAATTTTATGGCTTTTTTCAATGATATTTTCACTGGTATAATTCACTCTGACTCTGTTAACTACTGGAAATTAAAATTGCATTTTGGGTAATATATTCATTACTCCATTATCCTGTAAATGTGCAGTAAAAGGTCCCTTATAGTATAATTCTTACAAGTACAAATGAGCCTGTATGGTTCCTCCTGGCCGTGATGAGCCAAGCTGATCTGCTTGTTCAGGATTCAGGTGGCAGCCAGCAGACAGCACCTGCCAGCAGCTAGGGTGCCAGTAGATTAGCTGAGCTATTTTAGAAATGTGCTAGGATCTGCAGTGAGCACATGGAGGGCACTGCAGGGGTCTCAACTAACTTTTAGTACATGCTTAAAATATACACAGCATCCTGTGCAGCAGTATCACAGCACATCAGCCCCACTGGATTTGCTTTACAGCAAAGAAGAATAATTAACTCCCAAGAGGTAACTGACTTCTTTTCTGGCAATATGTCATTATCATAGAATAGAATTCCAGAAAAGTAAGTCTGGAAGGGATTTCAGGAGGTCACCCAGTCCACCCTCTGCTCAAGGCAGGATCATGTCTATCTGTGCTATCCAAGACAAGGGATTGTTTAATCTATTCCTAAAAACTTCACAAATAACCCTCTTGTATAACTACCAGGCATAATGCCTGATACATTTTTTTTAAAAACCCTAACTTGACACACATAAAGTGTAGGGGGGATGATAAGAACCACTAAGCTAACCCACTACTTGGGGCAATAAGTAGTTGTTAATGCAACTCTCAAGAGACCCAAGGAGGAGGACCATGCTTCTGCAGAAAGCAGCAACCCCCATCCCAGTATCCATGCTAATATTACCCATGGGGTAAAATTCCTTCCCGATCCCAAATGTGGTAAATGGTCTGATCCTAAGTGGAGAAGCAAGACCCAGTCCCTCCAGAGCATTGGAACACCAAAGTAAAAGTCCCCAGCCTTGGCTTCAGCTAACACTCAATGACTCTATGGAAGGTGGAAAAAAAAACCCCACTGACACCCGTAGCAACAAAAGGGGGAAAAAATTCCCTCCTGGCCCATAAGGAGACCCACTGAGTTCAGAAGTATGGGAAAACCAACCACTCCCCACTCTGCTGTGCAACCTGAAGACTCTTAACACATCCTGCCTGAAGAGCCAAGACTCCCTTTTTGTCATTCTATTCTCTTTGTAACTTAGCTCCTTTACTCTTTCTTAATCAAGGTAGTTGTGAAGCTTCATTCGCCTGGTGATGAACATAATTCTCTCCAATTTCTACCAGCTCTGGGCTGCAAAGTGCTTCTTATCACCCTTTTATAGTTGACTTTTCTATAAGCTAAGCATGTTAGGTCTGCTGGCCACTCCTCATTATGGCTTGCTTTCCAAATCCTTAATCAGTTTTGTTGCCTGCCTTCAGACCCTCTTGAACTTCTCCATGCCCATTCTAAAATGCAGAGCTCAAGACTTCCCACAGTACCCTAATGAGCCTAGGTAATGAGCCCCAAGTAGAATGGCACTGTCATCTTCTGTACCTTATGCATAATGCTTCTGTTTATGCAACAGAAAACCACATTCACCTTTTCAGCTTCAACATTTTGGGGTCCTTTGTGGTGTGGTGTCTGATGAAAAACAGCAGCTATAGAAGGAGAGGGGATGGAGTACTTCTCTCAGGTTTGGCTGACTTTCTAGAACTATCCTATGTACTTTGCTCCCATTAGAGCAGAAATGTAATTGAAGTAGCATCCCAAACCCCAGGCCTTCAAATAACTTGATTTGAACCACCAAAATCATGAGTTTGTCTTTTAAAAAAATGCACAATTTTTAAAAATAGCAAACACTGAAAAAAAAAAAACACAAGGAAGTGATTCTTCCACTTTACTCAGCATTGGTGAGCCTGCAGCTGGAGTACTTCATCCAGTTCTGTGTATCACACTTGAACAAGGAGGTGGAAAAGCTTGAGAGAGTCCAGAGAAGAGCCACCCATATGATCAGAGACTTGCAAGTCAAGCCATATGAGGAAAGGCTGAGGGACTTGGGCTTCTTCAGCCTAAAAAGGAGAAGGATGAGAGGGGACTTGCTAGCAGCTTACTGCTACATTGGGGGAATACATCAAGGGCTTGGTGAACAACTGTTTACCAGGGCACCCTTGGGGAAAACCAGGAGTAATGGTACCACTGGCTCAAGCAACAAGCTCCTGGAAGACTGTTTCAGGCTTAACTCTAGGAAAAACTTCTTCATAGTTAGGGTGTCCAGACTGTGGAATAAACTCCATCCAGAGGTGGTGCAATCACCTATCCTGGAGATCTTCAAGAGGAGACTGAACGGTCACCTCATTGGGGTCACCTGTCTTTCCTGCCTAGTGCAGGGGGGCTGGACCTGATGATCTTGCAAAGTCCCTTCCAGCCCCTTACAAAAAATATTCACAGATTCATAGATTGTAATAAAAGTAAAATATGTTATAATAAGTGTTTGACTTTTAGTGTATGATTTGGGGTTTTTTTCTGGTTCTAAGATGGCAACCACTCCTCCCCAAAAGGAGTATTTCTGGGGGGCAAGGGGAGGGACTTCTGGTCCCAATATGACAACCAGTGTGTGGGGTAACTGTCAAGGGGCGGGGCTACCCATGCAGTCCTCGACAGCTCACAAAAACTGGTAAAGCAGCCCTCCACTCAAAATAATTTCCTGCCCCGCCTTAGTCCTTGCCCCTATTACGGAGTTTAAAAACTTAGTTCACTTGCTGTCACTGTTGGATTCACTGCTGCTGTTACTGTAATCATCATTATCTCCAGGTCCAGAAGCCTCATCACCCTCTTCACTGTTGCTGTCTACTCCCACTCTGGGTGGGGGTCTTTGAAGAGCCTGGGCCAAGTGTCTGTTTGCCAGGTGGAGTTGGCTGTGTTTTCCCTGTCCTCTGCTACCAGTTTCTGGTAGTAGGACCAGAGTTTGCTCAGAGCCATTTTAGCAGTCTGCCATCTCGAGGTTCACATGCCTGTACATCAAAAAGTTCCTGGACTTCCACAGGGTGCTCCTGACACAGGACACGAATTTGTCAAAGTGGGCCAATGGGCCCCACTGGTGTTTAGTCAGGTGCCCATACAGCACCACCTCTCTCATCAACTGTCCAACCCCTGTCACCACTTCACAGAGCTACTTTACCTTTTTCCACACCTCCTTGGCATATGAGCAGAACTATAGGAGGTGGTTGATGATTTCTATGGTGCCTTGGCAGATTGCCCCTCTCTGTGCCTCTATGCCCTCAGTCATTTCAGGTCTCTGTGGTCTTTTTATCTTTCTGTGGTTAGTCATTGCAGGGCCTTCATTCTGTAGTCCCTATGTGCTGAAGAATTTGTTCAGGATCTTATAGGACCACAGGTGTTCCATGGTCCACAGTCTTCTGTTGGTTGGGACGAACACCCCCCAAAGTCTCAGGAGGTGTACTGCAAAATATCTTACAAGACAGGCTGTTTTGGACTCTGCACCCATTGCCAGCTTACGAATCTGGCTTGTGCAGTTTACCCACAGGAACAGGAGGATGTCTGGCATTCCCCTGCCCCCAGTTTATTTAATCTTATACAGGGTTTTTCTAGACACCTTTTCCCATCTGGAACCCCAGAAAAAGATGCACATCTGTCTCTGGATTCTGTGGGCAGTATGCTTAGAAGGAGGTAAGGCTGGTGCAGTGTACAGAAGCACCAGTAGCAACACCACCTTCATAAGTGCCATGCACCCCTTCCTCCCTTCTCCCCCGCACCTAGAGAGGCAGCATATGTGCCACAGACCCAACCTCTGCTTAACCTTGGCCTTAGTCTTTTCCCTTGCTTTCTTTCCACTCAACTCAGGGTTCAACTCCACCCCGAGAATCTTGACCCCCTTGCAGGGGACAGAGACCCCAAGAAATGCAAGGTCCCTGAGCTCTCCCACAGCCAGGCAGGTGCTCTTATTCACATTGAGCTTGGCCCCTGCTGCCACTTTGTCAACCTGTGTGTGCCACAGGGCTCTTTCCACTGACCACTTGCTTCAGCACAGGATGTTCAGGTCATCCATGTAGGCCAGGACCCTGGTCTCTTTGTTGGCTACAAAGGACCAACTCACAGAATCATCAAAATTCTAGTTTATTGAATGAAGTGCAAAGTTAACAAAATCAGTCACAAATGCAAACCTTTAGTTATGAGGGGTACTGTCTCTGTCTCTTGAAATGCCTGCCTACACACACACACACACACACGTGCGCACATAGCAAGTGTTGAGTATACCTATCCTAAGTGCTGGATTCTGCTATCAATGCCCAGTCAAAATTTCTTCCAAGGCAGTGTTGTCTCCAAAAGCGAGTCACTGGCTGGTCTTTCTGGCTGGACAGATAGAGTGCTTATCAGGTTGAAGAGGGTGCCACCGAGGGTCACTTTTCGCTGCCTTTTATTCCTCTCTGGTGGACTTCTGTGCTCCCCTCCCCCCAGTTTCCAAGCTTGTCCAATGCAAGGGTCACTGGTCCTTGGGTGACATCCCCTGACCGTCCCCTGATAGCTGTTGAATTCCAGTTCTCAGTCACAGGCATACATGCAGTTTTGGGAGTCCATTGGTGATTTTTGAATAGGGCTCTGGGAGTGGTCAGTTGGTTGGCATTCAGTCTCAGGAGTCAGTCTCCAGTGTTGGTTAATTCAAATCAGAGACTGTTGCATTCACAATGGAGTTTCAGGGAGTGCTCGGCTCTTGTATAGATTTCTTCCGCCTGACAAGCTGTAGTTTTGCAAGTGTTTAATTGCCACTCATTAACTCATTGGTGCAGCCAGCTACTGAGTTACTGTGTTACATTCAGTCACTGTTCATTCACCCCATCCCTTTCATTCATAAAACCAGCCTGAAACAAAGAAGCGGGGGTTCAATTCTGCCCTTACAGTTTCATTGTCAATGCCCTATTCAATCATAGGTCTAATATTGTTACAGGATGCAACTTATTTCTAAATAAAAAACATTCATTAAAAGTTTAGAAGTATAAAATACAGAATATTAAAGGCAAAATGTCATGGCACAATAAAATAGATATAATACAAAATACAATGAGGGGGGAAATACAAAGGCAAAATACCATACTATACCTGTAGAAACACCTATCAAATACTTTCATAAATTTCATAGACATTAGGGCTGGAAGGGACCTTGGAAGATCATCAAGTCCAGCCCCCTGCCCCAGGGGCAGAAAGTCAGCAGGGGTCACAGGATCCCAGCAAGATAAATGTTCAATTGACTCTTAAAGGAATTCAGAGTAGGTGCTTGCACCACCTCTGATGGCAGTCTGTTCCAGGTCTTGGGGGCTCGGACTGTAAAGAAGTTCTTCCTTATGTCCAGCCTGAAACGGTCTTGGAGAAGTTTGTGACCATTTGACCTTGTCATCCCATGAGGCACTCTGGTGAACAGGTGTTCCCCCAGATCATGATGTACACCCATTATATACTTATAGGGAGTCACCAAGTCCCCACTGAGCCTGAGCTTTTCAAGGCTGAAGAGTCCTGTAGCTCTCAGTCTCTCATCATAAGGCCTGTTTCTCTGCCTTCTGATCATTCACGTGGCTCTCCTCTGGACTCTCTCAAGCTTCTCCACATCCTTTTTAAATTGTGGAGCCCAGAATTGGATACAGTACTCCAGCTGTGGCCTCACCAAGGCTGAGTACAGTTGGAGGATGGCATCCTGGGATTTGCTAGAGAAGCATCTATGGATGCAAGCCAGAGTTTTGCTCGCTTTGCCAGCTGCAACATCATGTTGGTGGCTCATATTCATTTTGTGATGAATCATGACCCCCAAGTCCCTTTCAGCCGTGGTGCTAGCAAGCATAGCACTGCCAAGCCTATACACATGCTGTGGTTTGTTCTTCACAAGGTAGAGAACCTTGCACTCTTTGGAGTTGAAGGCTATCAGGTTTTCATCTCCCCATTTTCTGAGCCTGTCAAGGTAGGCCTGTATCACCATCCTGTCCTCGGGTGTGGACGCTTTACCCCAAAGTTTGGTGTCATCAGCAAACTTGGCCAGTCCAGTTCTGACACCAATATCCACATCATTAATGAAGTTGTTGAAAAGGATAAGGTTAAAGGACAGAGCCTTGGGGGACCCCACTGGTCATGGCACACCACAATGATTGACTTCCATCAACTACCCCGCTCTGGGTCCGACCTCAAAGCCAATTCCCTAGCCAGTGGACTGTGGTGTAGCCAAGGCAGAAATTGGCCAGTTTTTCTATAAGACGATTATGGGATACCAGACTGAAAGCTTTTTTAAAGTCAAGATATATGATGTCAATCTCTTCTCCCTTGTCCAGGTGATATGTCACCTGAATGTAGAAGGAGATGAGATTGGTCAGGCAAGACCTACCCACAACAAACTTGTGCTGGCTATCCCTCAAGAAGTTGCCTTCAGCCAGTTTGTCAAGAATGGTCTCTTTAATTTTCTCCAAGATCTTCCTGGAGATGGAGGTTAGGCTGATGGGCCTGTAGTTCCCTGGACCTACTTTCCTCCCTTTCTTGAAGATAGGCACCACACTGGCTTTCTTCCAATATTTGGGCACTTCACCTGAGCACCATGAGTTCTCGAAGTTCTGTGCCAGTGATGCTTGCCAGGTCGTTAAATACCCTGGGGTGTAAGCTGTCTGGGCCAACTGACTTGAAGGTATCCAGCCTCTCAAGATGTTCCTTCACGTGGTCAACATTGATGAAGCGTAACAGCTCTCCCTCGCCCTGGCCATCCCATACCATATTGAGCAGGGCTGTCCCTTGGGGCTGGTGAAAAACGAACATAAAATATCTGTTGAGCAGGTTGGCTTTTTCCTAGGTGTCAGTTGTCACTTGACCAGCATGGTTTAGCAGGTGTCCAATGTTACCCTTGCTTTTCCTCTGGCTCCCAACATATCTAAAAAAGGATGTTTTATTTTCCTTGATGCATGTAGCCAGTTGGAGTTCAGTCACAGCCTTGGCTTTCCTGGTTCACTCCCTACAGGTCCGAACCAGTGCAGAGGACTCCTCCTTCAGGGTGGATCCAGCCTTCTATCCTTTATAGGCCTTTCTTTTTAGTTGAAGCAGGTCCACTAGTTCCCTGCAGAGCGAAGGTGGCTGCTGTGCCCTTTTGCTGTCTTTCCTCTGAGATGGGATAGACATTGCTTGTGCATTCAGGATTGCTCCCTTGAGGAGCAACCACTCTTCTTGAACAACTCTTTCCTTTGGGTTTTGGTCCCTTAGGGCCTCACCAACAAGCCTCCTGAACTTGTCAACATCAGCTTTCCTGAAGCTTTTCCTCTACCTTTTCTTCCTCCCTTTTTTTCTTCTCTTTTCACTATAAGAATAAAGATATAGAATGATTTGGGTACAAATTGTGTTTTATGAAATCACGCAGGTGTGTGAGTTAGTGCAGGAGTTTGTGCAGAAGGGTGAGCAGGAGGGCCTGAGGCCCTGCCAGTGAGCCCCAGGGAAGGTAGTTTCATCAGTAGCCAGACTCCCAGTGACATGATGTGGATGGGCACATGCTGCACCCCGAGGGTCCCCCAAAGTCTTGGCTGAGCAATTTAAATCCATTCTAGGTAGCATCATCTATAAGAGCCAGTTGTGTGGGGCACCAGATCCATGGGGCCTTGCTGCAACTCAGGGACACTATCCAGCTGGGATGAGAAAGAGGGCAGAATGTTGCTGTACTGAACCTGGACCTGGAGAAAGCCTATGACAGAGTATCCCACTGGTTTGTCTTTGAGATGCTGAAGCAGATGGGAGTTCCCCTGACCTTCACTGCCTGGATAAGGACACAGTACATGAACTTGAGCGGTGATGTGCAGGTAACAGCTTCCTGAGAGCATGGATCATGGTAGAGTTGGGGATCCATTAGGGCTGCCCTGTTTCCCTAATCCTCTTCATCTGCACGATTTGAAACCCTGGTCTAGCACATCAGATAGGACCCCAGGGTACATGGAGTTCAGATCCCTTGCAGTAGCAGAGAAGATTCAGAAAGAAGCCCCATTTGCCTGCCCCCCCCACCCCCCAATGTGGCAGGAAGCCCCCTCCATATAGCAAGAGCCTCTTGCCTGCATTGCATGCCCTCCTCTTTAGGGTATTTTCATAGATTTCATAGGCATTAGGGCTGGAAGGGACCTCAGAAAATCACTGAGTCCAGCCCCCTGCCCAAAGGGCAGGAAGTCATCTGGGGTCATAGGATCCCAGCAAGATAAGCATCCAATTTACTCTTGAAGGTGTTCAATGTAGGTGCTTCAGGG